>NC_056735.1:608478844-608586344 GCF_019279795.1 Protopterus annectens
TGAATCAAAGAACGCACTCATGTATGCATGGTCCTAAAAATGTATGCAAGGGGCCATGGTTTGAAAACAGCCTACACTGGGCAGATGTATTTTCTATGAATATGGGTTTCAATGTAGTTTCAGAGAATGTCAGTTTCAATGGCAGACAAGTTTAATACTGTTCATGCTAAGTCTGTTTTCCTTGTGAGACTGTATTGTTTTGTTTAGCAAATGGCTATAAGTGTTTCTGCTACAAAATGTGAAATAAAAGTTTTAAATTAAGTCCAAATATCGGAAATCATTGTAGAAGTAAAGAAGAAAGAAGAAGAAAATAGTATGTACTCTGACAGGTCTGAACAGTGTTTATGGTAACTGGGGAGAAATAACCAGTTAATGCAACGGTTTACCTTCATTAAGTCGTGTGCCTTTTTGTCTGATGTGTATTGCATCGAAAGAACAACAGCAAAAAACTGCAACGCCAACTCACATATGTTCAAATGGTTATAATGCGAATGCATTATGCCATTCAAACACATGGACAAATGTCAAAAATGATTCTCCATCAAACCATTTTCGGCATTTGTCCTCTGAAGTCTTCCATAATTCGCCCTGTCGAGTCACACAAAAGCATGATCGCACATACTATGTCCAAACAAATGGAAGTAAACCTAATGGAGCACCTAAATGATGGAGCAGAGGGATCCATTACCCCTCCCTGGGACCCATTTGACCATGATCTGGTTCTATACATACCCTCCTTCATCTCAAAAAAATTCTCCCTTCTCACACAGCACCTTTTCAAATACAACAGAAACCCTGGTTAACCACTGAACTGAAAGCTCAGCTCACACTTAGGCACAATGTGTGGGATTCATGGTAACAAAAAAAGTCACTATAAAGTCATATGTCTTTTATGTAACCTAGCTAAGAAAGGCACATGTAGGCAGCAAACTATTTCAAACACAACAAATTTCTCTGCTAAGCAAACCCAAGCACTTCTGACAGGAAGCAAATCTAATCACAGTCCAGAAATCCAAAGATTCTCCCTCCTCCACTATTGCTATCCATATCATTCAAAATCAACTTTCAACCCTTGACTTTATCTAGAAATTCAGTAACCTCCCTAATACCACAACCTCACACCTCTTTCCCCAACTCACCCAGACCCCCTCTTTTTTATCCCTCTCTACCATAAAAAATACTTATAAAGAGCTTTACCCCTTAGAAAACATACCCCTGATTGCAAACCCTAGTGTAGGCAACATATTGCATTGGTTTATATTTACTGCACCACACCTCTTCTCCATATTTAACACCTCTGCTTAACTTAAAACACAGTTCCAGTCATATGGAAAACTGAACTTATCAAACCTCTTGCAAACAGCCACAGTCAGAAAATGCCTCCTCTATTTTCATCCTTCCTTTACTTCGGAAAATATTAGAAAAAAATAATCTGCAACCAACTGTCCACTTACATCCAAGTGTACTACCTTCTTTTACACCACATGAACTCTGGACTGGGCAGAGTAAAATGACAGTACTATTGCCACTTACAGATTATATCCTTCTCTACATGGATAAAGTAAGCTTTCAAGGAGCAGTCTTCATTGACCATACCAAAACTTTTGACATCAGTGACCACCGCTTTCTCTGTTTCTCCTTCCAACAAATTGGTGTTTACCACAACACTGTCATCTAGTTCCAACATTTCTAACAAATAGGTATTTCAGAGTCAAGATATTCTCATCCTTACCAGAGGGGGGCCCCAGGGATCCATACTCCTCCCACTTTTGTTTTCAGTCTTATTTAACAAACTACTTTCTGACCTCTCTAACTTTCTTATTACTCTTTATGCAGATGGCATGGTTATTCTTTGACCCAGACCCTCACATTTAACTATTCAAACCCAGTTTCAGTCTGATCTCCACTCCCTTAATTCTTGGATAAACAACCATGCAATGATTAGTAGAGTGCAGTTTAGTTTGGGGTGGTTTGGAGTGGTTTGAAGAGAGGATGGTAATTGGAAGTGGTTGCAGAGTTTGTAGGCTGTGGTTTTAATATGGAGATTGGCAGCAAGAGGTGAGAATGCACCTGGAAGGAATAGTTTGAAAAGAAAACTGTTGCTTTGACCCCCTCATAAAGGGAGATCCTTTATTCCCTTCTTTCTTTGTATTTTTCATTAAGTAAATGGTGGTTAGGGTGCTTTAAAAGGAATGGATAGATAATTATTGAGCAGTAGGATGAAACTTCTGATGTCTAGGTAAGGTAAACAAAGAAGTATGATATTTGGAACCTCACAAAAGCTGAAATATATTCCTCAAAAACTCTATGCTACAGATTTCAATGGTTCCCTAGTAGTAACAAGACATACTTTAAATACTTAGGTTTATGACTAGACCAGCCACTTATCTGCCAAAACCACATCAAAAACCTCAGGAAAGAAGATCAGTTCTCTTTTATTCTGACATGAAAAATATCTCCTTTCTCTCCAGGTCAGCTAGAGTTGCAACAAGCAAAATATCCTAACTTGCTCTACTTAGGTACAGGATTCCTGTCATAGTCAAAGCAACTAAAAATGCTCATCCACTCTACAGTCCATTGAAAACAAATTCTGCCAATTAATTTCTAATTCTCCCTCTCAAGAACACTGCTGCACCACCCTCCCCAAACACAGATGGCTACAAAGCTCCTACAGGGTTGAACTGCTTCAAGTGTCTCTTCTTTTCAAACTATTCCTTCCAGGTGCCTTCCCAACTCTTGCTGCCAGTCTCCATAATAAAACCACACCCTACAACCTCTGCAACCACTCCAAATTACCATTCTCTCTTCAAACAACCTTAAACCAAACTGCACTGTGCTAATCATTACTTCTGCATTCCTGCACCCAACGTCTGGCACTCATTCCGCCTCACCTAAAGGAAGTATCCTCTTTCTCCATTTTAGAGCACTACTCAAAAGAGATCTCCATTAGAAGTCTCACTGCAAGTGCTTTTCCACTGGACACATTACTCAACACCCTTTTCACCTCCATCACTGCTGCTTTGACCCCCCTCATATTTACTAACAAAATGAATCCACATTTGTTTTCTACTCTGTTAATAATATTTGCATATTGTTTCATTTGCTATGGGATTCTCTTCCTTCTATGATTACTCAGTGTTTGTAAAGTTGCTCTGTTGTATTTTTTGTGAATGTCCTCACTCGGGCAAATAGTATGTTGTGATCAGTGAAATCCCCAAGTAAACAAGGTGCATAAATACAAAATGTAGTCATGGTATAGTGAAATAAACTAAGGCTGAAGGTCAGCAGCAGAACCAGTTGGGGGGATTTTGTTAAGGAACACTTACCATTTGTTTTAATTTTTCTGCAGTAAAAAAAAAAACGGGGGGTTGAGTGCCAGTGGTGAAGAATTACTGAAGGAAGTTTTGACCGTAGATAAGGTGGATGAGAATGAGGAGACTTCATTTAATAAGTCTAGTGGAGAAGGGGCCAAGAGCATATGGAAATTGTGTTATCTGCTAGAGAGGTATTAAGGGATTGTCAGACAGTTATTTGGTTGACTAAGTTCCAGATTTTTTTTCTGATTAGTCTGGAGAGTATTTGTTGGTATTCTTGAGATACCGGACTTGAGTCTTATGTAGAATGTAATTATGCTTATTTCTGGAGAGAATGAGGCTTTATGCAATAACTCCCAAGTGCTGCATTCCGCATTTCAGTTGAGATGCTCTGCATCTCCTTCCCCTCCTACATAGTAGTAAAACTTGCAATAAGTAGACCTCCCCAGGCTTGTCTCTTAGTCTATAGAATGTTGTAAATTATTTGATAAGCCACTGATTCTGTGACTAGTGTGGATATTTTGTGGAAGCATTTATTTTGTAAATAGAATTGAGAGTTAATGAGTGAGTTGACTGCGATATTGGGGTTTTGTTCTGATCACAACAGTCCCCAGTTTGTTTGTGTGAGTTATATTTTAAGGTTGACAATATTCCTTGGGGATTTTGTATGGAAGGTGACTAAGGTTGGACAATTTTTTTTTCTTAGTAAAGTTATTGGAAAACTACTGCGGCAGTGATCAGAGAGAGTATACAAACATTAGAAATGACTTTGGGGTTATACGTCATAAAAGTGTCTAGGAGGATGTGGGTTCCTGTTTTAAAATTAAGCCTTGTGGGTTAATTAATTAGCTGAGCAAGGTCATGGCCTGATATGGTCTTGATAGTAACTGTATTTGGGGTGGTTAAATAAGTTAATATTAAAATCCCCAAGAATGACATTACCGTTAGATTTTTGTAATCCATTATGTTGTGCAGACTTTCTCAAAATTTACTATGGCTTGCTGTAGATGGGAAGTTTGTGCTATAAGGGTTAAGGCATTGCATTTATCTGAATCTATGTTAATGACTAAGGACTTTGAATCATGAAGATCTAGTAAAGCGATGTTTTTAGAATAGGGGCAAATCTTGAAGTTTTCTTTCAGAAGGAGTCAAGAGCTTCCCTCAGTTCTTGTTTTAGGTTTTACACTGAAAAGATATGTGTATCCACCAAAGTTGCATCTTTAGCTTACTATGTCTTGTTTTATCCAGGATTCTGTGATTGCCAAAAGTCTAATGTTTGGGTGGTTAAGAATGCATATATTTCTTCAACTTTATCAAGCATGCTACCTGTACTGACCGTAGTGATTGTAAGCATAGTATGGAAGAATTTGATGAGTAGGAAGGAGAGGTGTGTGATTTGACAGGAAGGAGTTCTAGATTATATTCAATATAATAGAGAAGGGCTTTTAGCAGGGGAAGAGAGACATATATTGAAACTAATGAAGGTGGTAAGATGATAAGACAGGGTGGCTTTTTGATGTCTGACAGGTTAGAGAAGGTAAGGAAAGTATAAAAAATCAGGGGCTAATATAAATTTAGCACTGAATCATTGGACATATTAAATTGTTGTGTGTTTTAAGTGGACACATGGGGAGGTAATGGAGGAAAGATTGGAGGTATTGCATGGGGTATGAGGAGAGAGAAAATGGGTAGGTAGAGTGACCACAATAAAAAAAGGAATTAGTCTGGAGAGGTATACTAATGTAGGAAATTGAAAGTAGTGAGAAAATGGAAGTACAGGAGAAGATAAAGACAACAGCAGAAGGGTATTAGTCAAGGGCAGGTCCTGCCTGCTCAGTCTGGTGGACTTCTTTGAGAAAGTCATCAAGGTCATCAATGAGGGTAAGACAGTGCATACTGCCTACCTTGACCTGCCAAAGCATTTAGCACAATACCCTACTCAGGTATTATAGATATAGTATATAACTTGTTTTAGTTTTTTTATATATACTATACAAGTTACATTTATTTCTTTGTATTGAATTATCAACTTATAAAGTTTTTTTTTTTTAATATGTTGTATTTAATATATATATATATATATATAATATATTTTAAAGTATTTTAAATTACACATTTTTATTTTTTGTAAAATGTAAAAAAAAATTGGTTTTAATTTTTAATTATCTATTATTATTCATCAGTGTATATACTCTCATACTCAGTCTGTCCTTGTCTTTTTGAAGTTGCATGTATTAAAAAACTAAAACGAATAATAAAAGCAAAAAAATTAAACTTTTTTTTTTTTTTTTTTTTTTTTTTTTTTTTTTTTTTTACTTATTTTATTGGGGTGCTTATTATTTTGCATCCTCCATTCCATCATTTTGTTTTGTTTTGTTGTGTTGTGTTGTATTATAGATAAACTCACAAAATTGGGCATAAACCTCTACTTCACCAGATGGATAGCCAAATGGCTTAGAGGTAGGGCACATGTGGTTAGAGTGGAGAAATCCACATCCATCAGGAGGGCAGTCACCATTAGAGTACCAAACGGCTCAGTGCTGGGCCTTCTCTTGTTTGGGATATACTTCTTAGATGTCAAGCCAAATGTAAATGGCCTTTGGATGACCAAGTATGCTGTTGTCTGCAAGATGGGAGAAGTCACTGACTCCCCAAATGATGTTGATGTCCTACAGAATGCAGACTAATGATTGGTGTCAGAGGTATGGCCTCAAAATAAATGTGAAGAACTATATACTGATACCCTTTGGGAAATCAAATACTACTGCAAATTACAACATTAATAGCACCCCCAAGAGTGAATCTGTGTTGAGAGATCTGGGTACTCAGATAGATAGTTATCTGAACTTTAACCACAACAAATGTAAATAAATAAATAAATAGATATGTCCATGGTGGTGAGGAAATCCTTCTAGGTGACTCAGCTTGTACGTAAGGGCATGGCATCCAGATTTAAGGATGTCATAGTACCACTGTACTTGGCCCTCGTCAGACCAATAACTAAGTACAGTGCACCCTTTAGCATTTACCTCACAAGACACTTGCAACAGTTGGAGCATCTTCAGAGGTTTTTCACACAAAAAATACAGGGTATAACCAACATGTCTTATGCAGACTGATTAAAAGCCCTATTACTGTATTCAGTTTCCTATAGATTACTGAGAGGTGATCTGTACCTGAAGTACAAGGCAGTCTCTGACCTACGTCTGATGGAAATATTGCATATTCACAAAATTAACTGCATGAAGTTTACCCGTTCCAAAGATGTAAACCTGATCTCTGACCTGAATGGATTATACTGCAGAGATATATATGTTTCCCAGAGATTGACCCTCATCTGGAATAGACTTCCTATTCACCTGAAGCAGAGCCCTTCCCTAACCATCTTCAAGTACAATCTGGACCAATGGATAGGAAATTGCAGATTCACTCCTAGGGTGGTGCCCATGTCCATTATGGACAGAGGGAGTCTGTAAAAATTGTCAAAACCCAACTTGCTGACCCTTGTTATCTTACCCTTAGGAATAGAAAATTGGGTAGAGTCTGGGTAAAATCTGGCTAGGCTTGTAAGGGTTCTTGAGTTGTTAGCCTAGTAATCTGCTATGAACCTATAACCCTATTAAATATGATGTGGTATGGTGAGCTTATGATGCTATGTTTGACTGTGCAAATGAGGTATGGAATGGGTGATGTTATATTTAATATGGAGTTAAATGTGTAGGCTGGGAGGTAAAAGTACCGGTGGTTAAGAGTTGGAGAGAGGAAGATGGTAAAATATAGGGAGTGACTTTTGAAGGGTATAAACTGGGAGTGTAGATAATGTTGGTAGGGAAGTAGAGCTAGTGTATCTGTTGTGCAGCACATGGGAAATAGTCATGATGTGGAAGATTATTTGTAGTTGGATTCTGTATAAACGGCAGAGACTGAAAGTACTATTTGATAAAGGTAAATCTGGCGAATTTCTAGAAGAGTTTTCTTATTAGGTGAGGTTTTTAACAGGTAGGCTTTTGTTACTGAGAATTCCACTGTTGTGATGACATGATGGCAGATAAGTATTGTTGGTAGTGGTAATGTAAGGAGAGTACAGTGGAAGAGAGGGAGATTGGGGCATGAGTTTTAGAATTATGTTGGTGTTTTTAGGAGAAAATAAGTTCAAAATAGAGGTATATTAACATAAGTTGTGGAAATAGCTGTTTAAATAACAACACAACAGAAATATGCTATCTCTTTAAAATGGTGAGAACAAGCTTGGGAAAGTTGGTGGAGAACTGACGCTATAACATTGGAGAGGGGAGGTTGACTGGAGGAATGGGAATGAGAAGGAAAGAAACAGGCCAGAGTCCCCCATATTAACAAGAATCAATCAGTCTGCACATGAACAGCACAGACATTTCCTAGCAGCACTGTCAAGTAGAACATAAGAGACTATAACCATGTCTAATTGTAGCCTTAAAAAAATAGTAATGCACCAACTACTGGAAACATATGGAATGTACCTGTAACATCAGTCTGGAGTTTGGCAGCATTCAAATGTGTCAAAGAGTGAAGGCAACCTGAGAGAAAGATGGCAAATCTGGTATAGAGTGTGGGGGGAGGAGAGAACACTCAGTGGCTTTACTGCTAAACAAGTAAAGGAAAGGAAAGTAACTTAGCCAAAAATGCAGGAATGCATGAATGTTATGCACATGGGCACCGGAACCATAGAGTGAGGGGGGGGCCCACTTTTGCAGATCATCCATATCTCCCAACTGTCCCATATTACAAATTATTTTCATTTTCCACACCTCCCAACGGTTCGCGATGATATCTGCTCATCAGTTGAGCTCGCGGTGCATATTTCTGGGTTTCCGGCTGGTTTTTGCTAGTGGGAATGAACAGGATTTATTTTCGGAAGCTGCCTGCTGATGGAGAATGGAATCTGTCAGAGTGAGTAATCTGCTGCCGGAGGAGTCTGGACTGTATTTGCAAAGAGAGAGTGCGTGTGTGTGTGTGTGTGTGTGTGTGTGTGTTTGTGGTGGTAGAGTGCTAGGGGACAGCTGTTCCTCTCTCTAACAGTTTACATCTGTGGGATTATCAATGTTCCCCAACTCTGGAAGCATTATGAAACAATATAACATCTCAGGTCATGTCACTCTTCATTGCTGCCTACATTCTGACACACTGGACTGTTTTGACTGTGTTCTACTTGCCAGACATGAAACACTAATGCTTCGGAATAGGAAATGCACAAGCCAGGGGTACTGGTTAGCGCATCTTTGCTGAATGAGGAACATTGCAAAGGACGTATGCCACAAGGATGGATGTGCTCATAAGTGCATGAGTGTCCCATGCACATACGCAGCAGTAGTTTACTCTTTTTTTTATATTTCTGGAAAAGGAGTGCCTTTGTTAACATTAAGAAGGAGCAATAAAGATGTTTAATGTTTGTATATAATTCTCTTTATAGACTGTAAGTAATGAAAGTATATTATGTCAGTACCTATAGAAATGAATAACGTGGTTATTGAAAATGGATAGTGGGTGGATTTTACAAAAGGGGCAACGTTATTTTATCTTAATTAAAATCTTTGAGCCCCAGTGTCTTTTATCTGATAATTCCTTTCTCATCAATTAAATCTCAACATGTGTCTTCCTGAGGACACAGGATAGCTCCTCTGGAGCATTAGAGAGTGGTACTTTAGCATTTAATGATTCCTAAGGTAAGCTGAAGTTAAGAGTTCAAAATGTTTAACAGCATTACCATTATAGGTTCATAGGTAGGTACTAGGCTATCGGGCTGAGGGCCTACATAAGCCTAGCCAACAAGGTTCCCTGGCTTACGCCACCCAGGAAAGTTATTTTCCTGTGCCACTGTCGAGCAGAGACACAGAACTGATTCCTATTTCCCATCCACTCATCAAGATTTTTCTTGAAGAGTGCTAATGAAGAACTTTGCTTGACATAGATGGGTAGCCTGTTCCACAGTATGGGAAGTCTCTGGGACAGGAATCTATCCCTCCAGCATGTCCTGTTTATTGTGGTGACAAGTTTTAGGTCCCTAGAGCATGTAGCTCAGACAGAATGGGATTTCTTTAGGTGTAGCATGTCCAACAGCTCTGGGTTTGACATAGCTTTATATGTTAGTCAGAGATCACCTCGGAGTAGGTGATATGCTACGGAGTAAAGCTGAAGTTTTTTGAGACAGTCAGTGTAGGGCATCTGTTTGAGGCCAGTAATCCTCTTTGTTAGGTACTTCTGTGGCCTTTCCAGCTGCTGCAGATGTCTTGTGAGGTACATTCCAAAAGGGGCATTGTACTCTATAATGCATCTAATGAGTGTCGAGTAGAGGGTAACAATGACCTCTTTTCTTGGATGAGAGCCCTTTTATGATGTGGTGTGCCACGTAGAAGGACTTCCTGACTACTGTGGTGATGTGACTATCAAAGGAGAGACTACTGTCCACCTCGGTCCCAAGGTCTCTTATCACACATTCGGTCTTAAGTAGACTGCTGTCTATGTAGTAGTTCATGGGTACAGAGTTTTTACCAAAGGGAATGACAATGCACTTTTTGGCATTGAGCTTGAGGCCGTGGCTCTGACACCAGGCATCTGTCTCAGCGAGGCCCTTCTGTAGGATTTACACATCATTTGGGGACTCGACTATGGCTCCTAGTTTGCAGTCATCTGCAGACTAATTTAGCCAGAGGCCTTCTGTGTTAGCCTGTACTTCAGAGAAGTAGATACCAAACAGGAGAGGTCCCAGGACTGAACCCTGTGGTACTCCACTTGTCACTGGTTTGAGGTCAAATTTGGAGTGTGCAACTTTTACAGTGTGGGTTCTGTCAGTGAGCCAGTTCACAACCCATCTTGTGACATAGGGATTTATACCTAGTTTAGTGAGTTTAGCTATAATTCCAGACTGAAGAATGGTGTTGAAAGCCTTGGCGAGGTCAAGATAGGCTGTGTGAACCACCTTACCCTCATCTACAGCTTTGGTGACTGCCTCAAAGAAGTCAATCAGCTTCAGGAGGCATGATCTGCCTTTTACAAACCCGAACTGGGTGGGATCCAGAGTTCGGAGGTTACCAATGTCTTTGTTTATGAGTTCCATGATGATACGTTCCATGGCCTTGCAGACCAGGCTCATCAGGCTAATAGGATGATAGTTCCCGGGATCAGTGGTGGCTCCCCCTTTGTGGAGTGGGATAACTGTTGCTGTACACCATTCAGTGGGCACAAAGCCTGATGTGAGGCTATGATTGATTATGGTGCTTGGGTGAGGAGCCAGTTCATTCTGAAGTTCATGTAAAACACAGCCTGGGATATTGTCCGGTCCCATGGATGCTGTATTTTTGGCTTTAGAGAGTGCAGCTTTTACAAGCGCAGTTGTGATTACAGGAACTCTGCATTCTTCCTGTATAGATATGGGCCCTTTGGGGGGGGGGTAAAGTTAGCACTGAACCTATCTGCCAGGATGTTGGCAATATCAGTTGGTTCTGTAATTTTCATGCTGTTGTGCTGTAACTCAGAGCAGATCTGGGTGTTTCCAGTGAGATTCTCGACATAGCTATAGAATGCTTTGTGGTTGTCCTTAGAATCAGTGGTGATTTTGTTTTCATAGCTAGCTTTAGAGGATCTTATAAGGGATCTCAGCGTCTTACTGAGGCTGACCAGGGAGCTCTTCCACTCATGGGATTTTACTCTCTTTTGCAACAATTTCTTCCTTCTGTTGTACAGTTTGTTTATGGCAGGGGACCACCAGATTGGCTTCTTTTTTTGGAGGATAGCATCTTGGCTCTGTTTGGGATCGCACAATCCATGCACTCATGTAAGTGCTTATAGAGTGCATTTGTGTAGGATTTACCAGTCGTAACTGTATTGTTCATCTGCATGGGTGTCATGAAGTTCACCACTTCTGTCTTAAGAAGCATGATGTTGGCTTTTGAGAAATTTTTTACTGTGGTTTCGTTAATGGGGAACAGGTCTCTGGACAGTGGTGTGTAACTGCATCATTCATTCCACTGATGGTATGGCATTGGCCATCCATCATCCTAGCTGAAAGGCTGGACTCAGTCACTGGCCTTGGTATCTAGTATTGGTTATTTGGCCTTCTGTTGTGAAGATAGGAATCTGTAATTCTCTTTAGGGAAGAGTTATTTGGTTTAGGGAATGCCAATAGCCTAACAACATGTTTCCTGCATAAGGATAGTTTGTGGTTCTTATTAAATGTACATATTGCCTCCACATGTCTAAAATGGTATACATCAAAAACAGTTTTGTCTGTATTCAGGTCTAGCAGCTTTTATTAGTTCTACAGTTACTTCCTAGCATATGTTGAGGCATAGTAGGGGTGTAGAAGTAGACTGTTATCATGGAAATGTTCTGCATAGGGCAGTTTGTCATTATTGGTTAATGCATTTTTGTTTCATTGCCTACTGGAAAAATGTTCAAACAATAACTTTAAAATGCAGTTGTGTGTGGAAGTAGACCTTTATGATAGAAATGTTCTGAATAGGGCAGTTTTGTCATTATTGGTTAATGCATTTTTGTTTCATTGCCTACTAGAAAAATGTTTAAACAATAAATTTAAAATGTGCTCTAACTTAAGTCTAACAAGTGTGCTGTATTATACAAGGAATATAATTTAATATAATCAGGAATGCATACATGTATGCATGGGCCTAAAATGTGTTTGAAAACAGCCCAGAGGAAAGTGTGAAAGGCTCAAAATCATGGGCAAATGTTAAGCTTTACTCTTGTTACTAATGTAATGGATGAAGGTAAAACAGTTCACACCACATTACCTTGACCTGGCCAAACCTTATGGCACAATCCCCTACTCAGGTGTAGTACAAAAGATGAATAATGTAGGAGCAAACACTTAATCACAAGCTGCATTGCCAACTTGGCACACATGATGCAGGAGATCAAAACAGGGGAAGAGACCAGTCACCAATGGCGTCCCCCAGGGTTCGGTGCTGAGACTTTTTCTGTTTGGTATATACATCTCAAAAGTAAAAGGAAATACCAAAGAGCTTTGGCCAGCTAAGTTTGAGATGACTGCAAGCTAGAAGTTATTGAATCCACAAATGACTTAACCATCATGCAGGAAGGTTTGTCCCAAATAATAACTGGTGTCAAAATCATGACAATGCCCTCTGAGAACTGATCCAATTGTTTGGCATTTGGGAACTTGTATGTGCAGTGATCTAACTTTTGACCAGCATGTGCCCAGAGTCATAAGAAAGTCTTTCTATATTGCACAGCTTATAAACAAATTGATTGTGACTAGATCTAGAGATGTTGTCATCCTCCTTACAAAGCTCTCATTATGTCATTTTGTATAATACCCGCTTTGGCATGTATCTGTCCAGCCCCATGCAGCAATTGGAATTCCCTTCAGAGATACCTTACTAAAAGGATACAGGTCCCAAACAATATGTCTTGCATGGACCACCTCAAAGATTTATTACTATACTCAGTATCCTACAGAGTGCTTAGAGGTGACATGTCTGGCATACAAAGCATCATCTGACATAATACAGATGGACCTACTAAACATCAGAAAGTCAAATGGCATCAGAAATACTCAGTCCAGGTATCTAAACTGAATGTTGTGGAGAGATGGATATATATCACAGAGGCTACCACTGTCCTGGAACAGACTATCCATAAAAATAAAGCAAAACTCATTCATCCATATTCAAATGCAACTTGGATCTAAGGATGGGTAAAAAAATATACTCTAGGATTTCCCCTCATGCCACTAATGAATAGAGGCAGTTCCTAAATGCTGCATCCCTTACATGGCCCTCTCAAATTATCTATGGTATAATCACAGTTGCTCTCACTAGGGCTAATATACAATTATCAGCCATGGGGATAGCTAAGACCAATCAGAAAATGTTAATTCACGCACCAAAAGGGAATTGGCTAAGCTTAAAATGTCCTCCAAGTGAATCTATGTTGTGGTAGCAAATAGTTATAAAAAAATTACCCTTTTTAGTTCACTAAGTGCCCCTGTCACCCTCTGCCCCTCCAGTCTTTAACAACTTCCAGCACCTATGGTCATGCTTTACAAATCATGTTATATTAACAAGCAATATTAAGGATAATGGTGTTGACATTGTAAAATGTGGACATGCTTTAAGCCTGAAAGCTTCAAAGTAGCAGTACCATAATCCCCAATGAAAAGCCCAGTGGCCAAGCTAAATATTTTTGAAATTTGTCCCCTATCACCAACAGAATTATATTATCTAATAATATATGATTATAGTTCTTTTATTTCCAGTGCATTCATTTCATAAGTTAGCTTTCCTTTCACCTGCCTTTTCTTCCTTACGTCCTTCTGTCCTGTAGCTTACAAAATTTGAAGTCTCACAGGTATCCTCTCTATTTCTTCTACACCCACTGTTCCTGATTTTTTGTCATTCCCTGTATCCAGCATCAGCCTTTCTCTCATGTTACTTTAACTCCATTCCTCTAGACAAATACCTTCTTCTCACCCTTCTTACTATCCTGTAAAATCTGGTCATTAACTCCATCATTTCCTCATTTTCTACATGTTTCCCCACCAGACTTCAGCTCTCATTCATTTCTCTCTCACTTTTATTTGTTTTTTTTAGTGCAATAATTGTTGGTATTTGATTTGATATGCTCAGGTCATTACTTTTTACTCACTACACCCACCTGCAGGAGTTTCTCTTGTTAATGATTAATCCAATTTGCTCACTTATTTTAAACCACACATAGGTGATGCATACTGTCTTAACTATCTTTTCTCCCTCCATACATTTGGCGAAGATCCTTCCCTCATCATGACCTATAACTATTGTTCCATTTTGTTCATATTCCATTTTCTATGTGATATATCGTATCAAAAATGCCTTTTCTTTTTAGTGGATCTATGTAAACCTTCTTTTCTTCAAATCATCCTGTCTCTCTCTCTTATTACCACTTAGCTAGCTAACCTTCACATTTGTCTATACTTCTACAGTACTTACTATCAACATTTTTGAAACAGAGCAGCCTGTTCTTTCTTCTTCAAACCCTTACTCTCATGGTCTCCATCCACCTTTGCTATTCCCTCTTGTTTAAAACAACCTATATACCAGCTTAGTTTCCAGCAAAAAAAAAAAATTGTTACTCCATGTGTTAATCATCATTTCTCTCCTAATCCTTAAAAGTTTTTACAGGATGTGAGCTTCATTCCACATTCCGGTCACCAGACTGAGATGTTCTGCATTACATACTGTTCATACACAGTAGTTTCTCCTGCCTTGAATCATTACTATGATAATTCTTCCACATTTCCTCCTTCCATTTGACCTCAAATGGTTCCAGATCTACAGAGATATATATTTGCCACCCTTTGCCACATTAGGCCCTTATCTAATTCCTCTTCTGATGCAATAAAAACATAAACAACTAGTGACTCCTAGGTTCCATTTTACCTTCTCCAAGAAGGCCTTACAACTTGGCCCCGTTGGTATTCCCCATTCCATTATCTTTACAGCCAGCACTGCTGTTTGAGTTTTTTCATCTCTCTCATCTTTTCTTCCTTACCTGTTACGCATCTGACACAAGGGTGTGCAAGAAACTGACTTCCCTCTGCAGAAGCTGAGCAGAGCATTAATACCTCTCCATCCAATAGTGATTCATCTTGCTCCCAATTTCTTTTTACTTCATAGCATTACTGTCTCTATTAAGGCTCTGTAAGCTTTGTTTTCCAGCACTCTAGATTACTCTCCTGATATTTGCCTCAGCATACACATATTCCTTGAAATGTTTTTCCTTGTGCATTTCATTATTTAAAAGGAGAGAAAAAACTGAGGCATATAGGAAAGTCTTTCTAACCAACAGAAATAAACAACATTTAAGTAATTTATAAATTTATATACCTTCTTTCCAGCCTTTGTGTCATCTAACGTTTTGCTGCATTATATCCATAGGCCATTATGTAAAATGAACATTAATAAGCAGTAATGGGAAAGCATGCATTAGTGTATTTCTAGGAAGAAGTAATATGGCCACTTCAAAGGTATTCTACAAGTAGAAGTCTTGCAGGGTCCTCTTCTTTTCTCTAAATCATTTAACTTAAAGAATTTGAATGCTACCTCTTTTGCCCTGCATACTTCTGTGCTATTTTCTGTTACAATGCATTTAGTTTGCTTCTAGACTGAACCTTAAACTGGTCCATTTGGATCAGAGTTCATTTCTGGTTAATGAATCATAAATACATATTCATTGCATAGAAGTGTAGCATTGCTTAATTGTGTCACCTCCAGCTCTGTTCTTAATTAAATGTGTTACTCAGGCTGTCATTTCCTTTCAGATAATTCTGTCACTAAAATAATTTGCTCGAAAAGTAAAACATTGTATAAAAAAGATCTGCACTTAAAAGATTTTACAAAGATAATTTCTGAAGTGCTTTACAAATTCAGACACCTCAAAACAGTGCAACAAAACACTTATTCATATATATGTGAGCTATGTTTATTTAGTAAGAAAACTGAAGTGAGTATGTGTGGTCCACAGATGTATGTCTCCAACTGTCTTTACCTCCAAGAGCTTCTGTTTCTTTGCGACATAACATGGAAAAGATATACAGATATTTGCCTTCTTTTGAGCAGTATGTCTTTCTGATAAGAAAATATAATAAAAATCATTATGGCATGAAAAAAAATTGTAGTCACATTGCAGTCCACAGTGACAGAAAGCCCTTGCCTAAATGCAAAAGAAAAGAAGAAAAGGAGAGAGAAGAGAGACAGACAGGCAGAGAGATAGGGTATACACCAAAGAAATATAGTACACATGAGTATTGTGTGTTACTGGGGAACACCAGGTGACCCAGACATTTTCTAAAAACAGAGGAAGCAGACATTTTCTGAGGCCTGACAGCTATAGCATCAGGTCATATCCTCTTAAAAGTCAATTATTTCACAAAACAGCTTATAGCAGAGGGTATTCTTCCACTTAGAAAGTAGGCCTTGTGTAGATTTTAATTTTTATCACAGTTATGCCTTAAATTAAAATTTTAATATAAAACAATTCCTTCACACCACGATTAGACAGACTATGGAATGTCTGGCATAGAACAAATGACATTTGGCAGTCTGAAACTCTTGAGTGCAGGGAAATAAATAAAATCAGGATAAAAATAAGCCTTGCTTAAACTACAAAGCTATGTATGCTGACAATGATTTCTGTTTCAGAATAATTGAATAAATGTGAATGCAGTTAGGTATTCATTTTTATCATATCAGCAGAACTGAAAAGACATTGGGACTTGATTTTAAACTCATAAAGCAGAGAATGTACATGTTTATTATGCTCAATAATTTTCTTTTTTCACTTGTTTATTATGTCATTATATGTTTAAGTTTACTGTTACAGTTCTGATACATCTACATTTTGCAGCTAATTTTATTTCAGGGTATACTTCTAATGGTGAAGCTGCAGGTAGATTGAAAACAAAAAAACATGTTTTTGATGTTTTAATTTCACTATCAACTCAGTTTTCCTTAAGACCACATGAACAAAATTATGTCAGCTTAGATACTGACAATGGTTTACATATATTAGCAAGGTATTACAGGAAATCAAAACACCATACTTTTTTCAGAAGAACACCAACTCATTTACATTATGGTTTTACAAGTAAATCATCACGTGTTAATTTTCAATATATGGCACTCCACCTGTAGGGTATAGCTGGCCACTTGTCTTTGTATTGTATACAACTCTGTTGCTCCTGCATTTAACATAGAAAAGTAGCAGCTTTTAAATTAACCTATGTAGTGAGGCACTGTGCAGTTAATGTTTCATGATGTCATGTCAGGAGATTTCACCTTCAAGAAAATTTTCAAGGGACTGTTTTTATCAACAAGTTAACTGCAAAAATAACACACCTTTTGCACCAAACACTATAAACATTGATACTGGATAGGGTAAGGAGAATAATCCCATCACTAAGGATTTGTTAGCTATGGAAAGTGTGACTATATACTTTAATTCCCCTTTAAGATGGATACAACCAAGGCTAGAAGCCCTGTAATATTTTCATATAAAATGCAGTAGCAAAACACAGCATGAAATGGGAAAATTCTGCAATGCCATGAGTGTGCACATATGCACACAGACACACATGCACCTACACACAGGATCACAGATACACAGACTTGCAGATGCATAGATGCACACAGGCAGGGATGCACATGCATACATATAATCGGTGCTGATCCTTTAAAATAGCAAAGAAAGTGTTGACAGAGGCCAGGCTATCTACTGGTGATCCCGATTGCCTATAGCCAACCACTGCCTAATTACCATACAGTGCTGTGGTTCGTAGTTATTGTACTGGCTGCTGTTACAAACATTCAAATAATGCAACAGTTTGACAGTGGGCAAGCTGTGTGTGAGTGACTGGAAATGTTTGTAGACAGTGGGAAACCTGGACACTACCCTACCCCCACCCATATGTACATAGTTAAATACCTGTAGACTTCCCTCCAAAACATACACACACACACACACACACACACACACACACACACACACACACACACACACACACACACACCTCTCAAAGTTCTAATTTTTTTTTAAAGTCTGCTTTCTTTCCATTGGGTTCTCAGCCAGCTCCGATGAACTGAATACCAGAGTTTGGCAAATGTAGTGTTGAACAGGAAAATGATGCTGAAGAATAAGTTGGTACATGGAAACTGCATTTGTTGGGTTAAGGAATAATAAGGTAATTGTACTTCTAAGAGATGTGTGTTATAGTTCTATCGAGGGGAAGGTTAACGCAATTTTATTCTCTTTATTTTTGTTGCACACATACCAACTAAACTTCAGTCAAAAATTTGTGAAGCTGCTTATGGGTCATCAAAGTATATTTATTAGTGAGTGAGAAAATAAAAGCTGTAATTTGTTTGTCTAGTACTTAATGCAGTCTTGTGGTGCATAGTTAGGAAATTGCTGGATTTGTCCAAAAATCACCCTTAGGCCATTGCTGTTTGTCACAGACTTTCTAATAAAGGAAACATGGTTATAGTGATAATATTAAGTTTTGCTGCTGATTTTAGAAGTGGTAGGAGATAATGGAGGAAGACTAGCATGTGAAAAGATGCGTTGTGGGAAAAAAGTAGAACACTGCATTATAGATAGCAACAATGAGTGACAGTAGCTGTGGACATGAGGTTTTACAGAAAGACAGTTAAATTGTTGTTAATATATTTTAAACGTCAGTGTGCCAATAGTTTGTAAATGGAAAATGAAACTAAAGCAGGAAGAGATGAATGTAGCAGTATTACTTACGAGGAGCTAAAAAGAAAGAAAGAAGAGTATACTTGCAAAACTGTTAGTCTTTTATATTTAGAGGCTATCTTCACAACTTCTGTTAGCAACAGAGTAATAAAATGGTTTGATTGTTAAAATGTATAGGAACAATCATCTAATTTCAGTAGAGTTAAATATTTTAACAGCAGTAAAAGAAGACAGATTCTCTATTCTCTGAGACATAATCAGTGACACATACATGGCTTGTTAGCTAGAAATAATGTTAGCCCACCAGTTTCTTAAACTAAGGTAAAATTTTGGGAAGCATCATGGCACCATGCTCTTAATGTGGGGATATAACTCACTTTCTTCTGACTGTGCAACCTACTGAGACACAAACATTATTTCTTACATGTGCTCATTTGGTAAGAGTTGCACCCTCTAGTCTATATGGACTAACAATCCAGATCCATCCAGCCAGGTGACATGCATTACCTCATGATCTTTAGTATAAATGAAATAAAATATGTGCATTGTAGTATCAAAGAAGTAACCTAAAATACAGTATATTGATGAGTGGCCTCGGATAGATATATCCTCATACTCAGTGGGTAAATTCAGAACAAACTACGCACGTGAATTACTTAATGTGGAAGACAAGAATGATGTTGCTTTGTTGAAGACAATGAGCAGATTAATAGACTGAATCGTGATAGGAAACTGTCAATGTCCACAACAGGGTCAGCCATTCTAAATTGGCTTCAGGGCTCAAGCAGATGTGAAGGTATTGCTTCGGGAAAGCAATTTTCATGTCTCAGATCATCTGATAAAAGGTAATAAAAAAATGAAAGAACAGAAAAAAATGATGTACTCTTTTGCTGTAAACCGAAAAATGAAAACACCTTCAAAAGAAAAAAAAAAACAGAATTTAATCATGACTAGTGAAAGCCCATTTCCTGCATATCACCTAGTTACACTTCTGCAGCATTAGTCATTTTAATCACAGGCAGAACAAATGGCCAAATGCATGTAGATTATTTTACTTTGTACTGTGAAATAATTTCCTAACAGAAAATCACAGCAGTCTGTACCTACGCTGTAAATCAATTAAATAACAGTGATTACAGTCATGTGCTCTGATTTATTTTGCTCTTTATGAATTATTGCTTAGATCACGGAGAGTATGTGCCATTTAAATGACAAAAACAACTTTGCATTCTTAGGCTATAGATAATAAAATAACAGAGCAAATGGCTTTTCCCTTCAAACTGTTATTTAAAAATGGACAATATATCTCTGTAATCCAGGACCTCTTGCAGTGTAAGTACAGCAAGGGAATGTGTTTCAGCAAGTTTGTTCTCGTTTCTTTTAATTAACAGTAAATGCGCCCTGTTACCTCTTCCAATTAATTCACTATATTAAGAAGAACCAACTGCTGGTGTTAGGCAACGTTTATTTCGTGGATCATAGCTATGATATACAGATTGTGTTTGCCACAAAATAACTTATTTTTAGATCATTTATTTGCACTGCTGGATTCTCCAGCTATATGTGAGAATGATCATTTTAAGTGGGAAACTTTCATGATTCATGTCCTCACAGGCTTGGCAAATTTAAAAGAAAAACAGTAGGTCTGATGAGCTTTTGTAAGTTAAAACCATTTTTCATACTTTTGACAAATACTAGCTGATTTGGATTATCCCAGCAAAAAAAATGTAAAACGTTAATGTTGGCTGCAACTCTATGCATCTCAGAGCAGCAAATGGTTTGATCCTAAGCAACAGTAAAACAGAAAAGCAGCTTTATCTTATTTTGATCTGCAATGAAGATGCCATGCAGTTATTCTGTAATATTTATTGTACATAGTGTAAACAGTTTTATTTAGAGGGTTTCTTTCTCTTTTGATAGTTATTGTATGGATTAAATGTTAACTGTGGTGGTGGTGCTGCAGTAGCGTTGTCGCCTAACAGTTAGACGTTGCACGTTCGATTCTCAGTTAGAGTGTCTTCTGTGTGTCAACATGCGTGAATGAGCGTTCCTTCGCTGAAGGTTGTGCACTAGGCCCGGCAAGCCAGCACATAAAAATCTACTGCTAATCATTAGCGGACCGGAATTCCGCTGTGGCGACCCCTAACCGGGAAAAGCTGAAAGACAGTACTGTATGAAAGCAAATTAAAGCATTATTGGGAAAAAAGAAAAAAGAAAAGCAGCTCCTTTTCTGTGCAGCAGCTATTCACCAGCATCCGTATATGACAATACACAGGCTGTAAGTCTACTACAAAATCTAATGTTACAAGTAGAGACACTTCTTTTCCTGCCATTTTACTGTTGTACAGCATGGACTTCATTCTACAGATGCAAAAGAAAAGAATAGAAAATCAGAGACCAATTTCAGCACATTTAGAGCAACCCAGCTGATAGTAATCTTTCTTATTCAGCATGTTTAAGGTAAAGCTATTTTCTCACAATGTTGCTGAATACCAGTGCCGGGCAATTTGATGGACAAGTCTGTCAGATTATATGTTTGGTAAATTTAGATAGATTACACGTTGCTCTCCAGAGGCCATTGTAACTGTGACTTGACTTGCAGTGTTTAATTTATCTTTTCCTGCATTATTATAAGCTAAAAAAATATGTATTCCAAATGTAATAATGAAAAACAATGTTAACCTGAAGCTCCTTTGTTTGAAAAGATTGCAAATATTTTGTTGACTGGTTTCTGAAATTGCTTGAATGCACATGTATTAGATGAGCACAGCTATTTTTGTATTATTGGTATGCAGCTATTTGCTTAATTATATGGCAAACATGATTCATCAATTGCTTATGTGCAAGCTACGTCTTAGGCTAGTAATGGTATAAAGGCCTAAAGGGAAGTATAACTTTTCATTTAAACAACAAAATGCCAATTGACTTAGATCTTCACAGATCCCCTTTTGTGGAAAATCATTAATGCTTATATGACATCATGGCATGCACACTGTGCTACAAGCCCCAGGTTCATGTTTTTGTAATTATTTTAAAGAGGTGAAGCAAATTCCATGGGAGAAATTTGGTGGGGTGAAGAAAGCTATCCATCCATCCACAACCCTTTTTCCCATGAAAAAATGTCACACTGTAATTTAGCTGGAGCTTAGCACCACTCATCATAATGCATGTTAAAGTGATAAAAAAAAAAAAAAACACCAAAAACTGCCAGACTTCGAGTCCCCAAAGGAAGATCAAATGAAGTCAAACCAACACACAACAAGACTCAAAGATGGCCACAAATTCCAGAATATAAAATATTTCTCATTTATTAACAGAAATCACATAAGCTCTTTCACAGTTTCCTGCTTCATCAGATGAATTGCATCTAGCTAGCCAACCCACTCAGCCAGCTAGTCAGGCCTATGCTTCTGTAGATCATCATGCTGTGACATCACAGGTGGCTAGAGCATGTGGTACCTGATAAGGAAGACAGGTGTTCACCAACTCCTACCGGATGTTTACCTTTTTTAATTCAGATCCACAGATGCATGCCTGGATCTTATCCAGGCATGACTCACTAAGAAAGTAGACCATTATCGTGGTATCCTTATCTGACCAGCTTGGAGCGTGGTTGTGAGCCTTCACAGGTGTTGCCATCATTTGAAGTGACGGAACCAGAATGAAGAAAGCATGAGGAAGGCTATGGTTCACAACTTTAGAACCAGTACCTCTGGGGTGTGACATCACCTTAACCAAACCCAGTTAACTAGCAGGGGTATTAGACCTCGTATTGTTATTACTGACAAATTTGGTTTAACCAAAAATAATTTTTCTTATACATTTTTAAAAGAATACATTTACATTTACATTTCATTTATGTGGTAGATAAAAAACAGTAAGAAGTCATCATTTTTGTTTATATTACTTCCATTTATTACTGCTGCTGGATATTGCCTTAGCTAAATTTTTAGAGCATTACAACTGAAGGACATTTATACATGCCTCATACATTACAGCAGCAGTATTATTTATTTATTTATTTTTAATCTTTTTTGAGGCAGTTATTTTTGCAGAAGTTAAATTCCTATGTGTGAGAGTATCAACTTTTATTAAACATTGAGTGCTTTGAAGAGATGAGGTGTGCCACATAATGTTAGATGGGCAGGGATTATGCTTTATGGTTTTGTAAACTTTCATGAATATGACACAGAAGTTGCCAGCTTTACTAGTTGAAGTGTGTCCCATCATTTGTTTTCTCATGAATATGACTCAATTTTTCTTTTTCTAAGTATATTCAACTTTGAACGTATCTGAGGCTGCCCATTTTTACATCATGCTGGAGACTACTGAGGACTGCTGCAGGCTCTGCCTCTGTCCCTAGAATGTTCTTGTTAATTCAAGGCCTCATTCATATGCAGCTGGGAATGACTTTGTGCAAAAGTAGACATAGACACTCGCATATTACTGTGATTCACACAGATAAATGTGAAATGGTCTAATTTGCATACAGAATTCTTCAACGGACATGAATTTATGGGAAATTATTTGACAGCATCATATTAACTTGCAATTACTGAAGTTGGGCAGCAAATGGCTCAGGAAACTATGGACTTTTTAAAGTAAGAAACAATAATATAAACATTTTAAATTAAAAGGAAACCAAAATGCATGTGCTATTGATATAATGGGTATATTACAATGGTTTCAGTGAATACTGCAAATCTGTCATTTGTAAATGGAAATCGTTATAGCAGCAGTGGAAATGATTAATGATCAGTGAAAAAAATCATTTACTTTGCTGTCATGTAGTGTTTGTGCATGTATTACTGAAATGCAGTATTTTAATTGCACTAAACTAACTGGATGGCATAGTGGTGCAGTAGTAGCATTATTGCCTCACAGCAAGAGGTTCTCAGGTTTGATTCTCAACTGCAGTGCCTTCTATGTGGAGTCTGCATGTCCTCCCTGCATTTGTGTGGGTTTCCTCCAGGTGCTGCACACCCACTTTACAAAGACATAAGTATGGATGATTTCTCCCCAGATCCCTGCTGAAAATTGCCTTTGTTCCAAGTTGGACTTTCCTGGTAAACAAATGATAAATAAAGTATTGAAGTGGCAATATGTTGTTGGCTGAACGTACATATGTCTTTACTTGGAGATTTCTGAGTGTCATTGAATAATGAAAAATGACATTATTATGAATACAACACAGTGGTAGGGGGTAGGGGAAGGATGAATCTGTTAAACATATTGTTTTACTGTTCTGAATGTGTTTATGATAAAGCAGACATTACTATAACACAACCTTACTTGGATGGAATGAGATTTTGCATGTGTATATAATTATGGGGTCTGTGTCACCTACAGTTTTTATGAGGATGGCAGGCATATTTTCATATTTAGCTGTTTGACTGATGATTACTTCAAAAGTTTTTTTTGTGTATGACTGTGGCACATTTTTGTTTTCAATTTTTTTTAATTTTTCAAATACATTTGAATGAATTCCATAATATTTCGATATAACATCTTAAATAACTATGTACACTATTTACATTAGCCTGACACTATAACAGATCTTAATGTATAAAGTTACTTTATAAGTATGTCCAGTCCATTATCAGAGTGTCTGATCAATTATTGTATAGGGTCAATCAACAATAACACTTTTCCCCAAGGGTTGTTAATAAATGGCTTTGGATACATTCTTAGTTCTTTAATTTTAATTTCCAATAATGCTGTGGTCTTTAGTAGCCTGTAGAAGTCTTCCAAAGTTGGTATTGTGTTTGTATTCCGTCTTCTTGTTATACACTTCCTTGAAATTGCAAGTGTAGCCCATACTAGATACATGTTTGACCTATTCAAATGAGGACCTTCATTCACTTTTAATAATACAAGAGCTTTAGTTAAATAAATGATTCATTAAAGTTGTAGAAAGTTATTGATACCATTCCAAAATGGCTTAATTTTAACACAATCAAAGAAAATGTGGTTCCAGTCTGCACTGTGTACTTGCTCACATCTCCAACATATTCCTTTTATAGAAGAACTAATTTTATTGATTTTGTCTGGGGTTAACAATGCTCTGTGCAAGCATTTCCAATTAAAAACTTTCCAGTATTGTGTAAAAGATGTATATTTTACCGATAATAGGATATTTGTTTTAATATCTTCAGTTAACTGTATTGAGTGTCCTTTTGTTATATATTTCCAAAATGAGGTTTTGGGTGTTGTTTTATAGTTTAACAATATTTTGTAAAATTGCGAAATACCGTTTCCCATGTCAAAGTCATCATATATGATTTCATATATGTATTTCATAAATTTAGGTATTTCTTTAAATGAAGAATTATTAATTATTCTACTTAAATCTTGCGAATATGACAGAATACTCTGTAAACATTATGGGAAAGAGTAGTGGAAGCTAGGTTAAGAATGGATGTGATGATTAGTGATCAGCAGTATGGTTTCATGCCAGGAAAGAGCACTACAGATGCAATGCTTGCTCTGAGAGTGTTGATGGAGAAATGCAGAGAAGGTCAGAAGGAGTTGCATTGTGTTTTTGTAGACTTAGAGAAAGCATATGACAGGGTGCCTAGAGAGGAGTTGTATTGTATGAGGAAGTTGGGAGTGTCAGAAAAGTATGCAAGAGTGGTACAGGATATGTACGAGGGTAGTGTGACAGTGGTGAGGTCTGCGGTGGGAGTGATGGATGCATTTAAGGTGGAGGTGGGATTATATCAAGGATCAGCTCTGAGCCCTTTCTTATTTGCAATGGTGATGGACAGGTTGACAGACGAGATCAGACAGGAGTCCCTGTGGACTATGATGTTTGCAGATGACATTGTGATTTCTAGTGAGAGTAGGGAACAGGTGGAGGAGATCCTGGAGAGATGGAGATATGCTCTAGAGAGAAGAGGAATGAAGGTCAGCAGGACTAAGACAGAATATATGTGTGTGAATGAGAGGGAGGATAGAGGAATGGTGAGGATGCAAGGAGTAGAGGTGGTGAAGGTGGATGAGTTTAAATACTTGGGATCAATAATTCAGAGTAATGGTGAGTGTGGAACAGAGGTGAAGAAGAGAATACAGGCAGTATGGAGTGGTTGGAGAAGAGTGCCAGGAGTGATTTGTGACAGACAAGTACCAGTAAGAGTGAAAGGGAAGGCCTACAAGAGGATAGTGAGACCAGCTATGTTATAGGGGTTGGAGACAGTGGCATTGACAAAAAGGCGGGAGTCAGAGCTGGATGTGGCAGAGTTAAAGATGTCAGGATTTGGACTGGGTGTGATGAGGATGGACAGGATTAGGAATAAGTATATTAGAGCGTCAGCCCAGGTTGGACAGTTTGGAGACAAAGCCAGAGAGGTGAGATTGCATTGGTTTGGACATGTACTGAGGAGGGATGCTGAGTATATTGGGAAAAGGATGCTAAGGATGAAGCTGCCAGGTAAGAGGAAAAGAGGAAGGCCTAATATAAGGTTTATGGATGTGGTGAGAGAGGACATGCAGGTGGCTGGTGTGACAGGGCAAGATGCAGAGGACAGGAAGAAATGGAAACAGATGATCCACTGTGGTGACCTCTAATGGGAACAGCTGAAAGAAAAAGAAAAGAAGAAGGGTAACATAATCTGTAAGAGAAATTATCCTTTTAATATTGTCATGTTTGTGTCTATGATATATAAATCCAGCTTGATCATTATTTATTGTTTTGGATAGTAGTATTTTCATTCTGCTAGTTAATATTGTCATAAATATCTTATAGTCATTATTTAATAATGGTATAGGTCTATATGAGGTACAGAGGTTTGGGGATTTGTTTTAATTTAGGATTGGTGTGATTAAGGAATATCTCCAAGATGGTAGTATTAAAGCTTGTAACTGAATTTTTAATATAGTTTTATGGAAGATGGATAGTATCTTTGAAGGAAAAAGTTTATATATTTCCATAAGTATGCCATCTATACATGGAGCTTTATTTTTTTACCCTCTTTTATTGTATCTGTAATTTCTTTGTAGGATATGGGTGCTTGCAGATCTAGTTTTAATTATTCTGGTATTTTTTTATATTAGAACATTTTTCATCTAGATTGAATTGATCGATATGTATATTTTCTTTTTGGAACTGTTCCATATAGTGATTTCTATAGGCATCAAGAATGTCACCTATATCTGAGACATTTTTCCTTTTCTTTTCATGAAAGATAATTTTAATGTTATTAGCTTTTGATTGTATTTTGATTCTTGTGAATAAAATATATAGATATTTGGGAGAAGTGGCCAAGGTATTAATTTTTAGTTTTTCTAAAGCTAAACTTGTTTTATGTGTTAGAATGTCATTGTATTAATTGTTTAATACTTCTACTTTCTTTTTCATATCCAAATGATTTTGATTTTTTTCAGTTTTTACTGACAAAAATTTGGATTATAGATCTAATAATTCAGAATCCTATTCTCTGATTTTTTTTATACCAAGTTAGGGTTTTACCATATATGTAAGCTTTTAATGAGTCCCATATCATTATTTTATTATATCTCTGTGGTGTAATTAATATCTAACAAGAACTGTAATTCAGATAATAACCGGGGTTTGAAGTCTTTAATTTTGGTTATATATGCTAGAATTCTGGAGTTAAAGATTAATGGTTTGTACCCATTTTTAAGTTTTAGTATCAATGAATTGTGGTCTGAAAAGGGGCAGGGAGTGATTGAGAAATTAATGATTTTAGAGTGTAAGTCATGGGCAGCAAATATTTTATCTATACTAGTTTGGGTACCATATCTGTGATCTTGATGGGAAAACTACAAAGATTTGTCTTCTTTAAATCTGAAAGTATCTACAAGATGAAATTATTCTACCCACTTATTTAAAGCGTGTGATACAGCAGAAGTACGCAGTGGTCTTTTATTTGTAGTTTCAGAAATATCAGATATGGAGTTAAAATCTTCTCCTAATATTAAGTTGTCTTTATAATTACTGGAAATGAAATCCAAGTGTTTTTTAACAGTTCATGTTCCAATGCCTGGGAACCAGTAAGATTGGCTAGGGTCCATACTCTGTTATTATATTTAACTATTACTAATGCCATAAGGCCTTCTTTATCTTCATACTTATAAATGATTTCTGGGTTAATCACATTTGCTTTCCATAAAATTGTTACCCCTTTTGTCTTTGTCTTATAAGTTGATTGCGCCAATATCATATATTCCTTAGGATTCCATTTGTAATTGTCATTTGTTTTGAATTGAGTTTCTTCAAGGAAGATAATTTGTGCTTTGTTCAGTTTTAAATATTTCAGTAGATTTGATCTCTTGATAGGATTGTTTAAGCCATTGGTATTTAAAGATAATAAAGTTAAATCCATCTTAGGTTATTTAGACTATGTCATTTTTGTTTTATTGTGACTATTAAACATTTGTCCTCTGATAACTATAAAGTATATGTTTGAGCTTTTAAAGGAAATTATCAGTTTTATACTTTGAGTGTTTTAAAGTAATGTTTTGGTCAAGCATACTAAAAGTGTTTTTATGAAATAAATTTAAATTAATAAATGTTAACAAAACTAAGATCCGCACTAGCCATGGAATGAAAATCATTCCTAATCTGATGGATAAACCTATGTCCATCAGATTATCACTCATACCTTGACAATCCAGAACATCTGAGCTCCATAAATTGAATTATCTTATGGAGAATATTTGTAATAGGAATAAGCAATATTTATATTATTTTGAACTGATACAGTACTACTGCAAATTAGCAGAATTGTAATACAATATAAATGTCTACTTATTGTATAAGCAATTAATATTTACATGAAATATGAATGACAAGCAATTAAATTTCAGTAAAGTAGGATGTAACATATATAAAACCTCAGTAAAATATTATAGCACACAGTTATTTAACATATTCACCCTTATTGCTGAAGTCTTTCAAAACTTATTTCTTAATATCAATAGATGGTAATAATATTTATACTTAATGTGTATAATACAATTATTTTACTGGACATAGTAGTTATATTTCATTGTTTGCAGCATTTTAATCACTTTGTTGCTAACTTACTTAAAGCATCAAGTTTTTTATGTGGACATTGATGAAAGTGCATTTTAATTATCAGCGCATTCCCTCTCCTCCTCCCATTTCCTACATATAAGGATTTTCATATCTGCCATTTCTTATTATAAAATGAGTGAAATTATAGGTTAAAAACAACAAATTCACTTATTGTGATTAATGATTACAAGTTCCCTTTCCATATTCATAAATTGCCATTTTATGGCATACACTAAAAGTTTTTAGAGTTAAATGGCAACATTCTAATTTGTATAATCAGCAAAGGTTAAACTGAGTGATTATTGTCAATTTAATACAATTTGTTCAGAATGTGATTATTAAATTCTGTGACATTCCTAGTTCAGGCTTCTATTGTTTCCCTTGAGCAACATTGTCAGTTTGATGTCATGTATAAAACATTAGTTACCTTGGTAACAGCTTAAGTATTATGTATAGTCAAGATGGGTTACAAAACTTCAAGTTAAAGCAATTATATGACTTGTTATGCACATTCACTTATATGAGAAAATCATCATGCTTCCCCTTGATGTTCAATGTAGTGTATGTCATTTATGACAAGTTAAAACAGTAGTGTTATTATACACAAGCCCATGTTATTAAACTGAGTGTCTATTGTCAATTTAATACTATTTGTTCAGAATATGATTGTTACATTCTGTGACATTTCAAGTTCAGGCTTCTATTGTTTCTCTTGAACAACTTTGTCAGTTTGATGTCATGTATAAAACATTAGTTACCTTGGTAACTGCTTAAGTATTATATATGGTCAAGATTGGTTACATAAACTGCAATTCAAGTTAAAGCAATTACATGACTTGTTATGCATATTTACTTATATAAAAAAATCATCATGCTTCCCCTTGATGTTCAATGTAGTGTATGCCATTTATGACAAGTTAAGATAGTAGTGTTATTATACACAAGCCCATGTTATTAAATCCTGTCTTTAATATCTAAATTCAGCAGATTGCTTCATCTTACATGATGATTATATATTTTATGTCTAGATTTACTAAAATCATATATTACATAACTATTGTGTGTGTGTTATTTTTTTTGGCTGTTTCTTAGTTATTTGAGAGACCATAAGCTGTAATGCTTACTCTTATTATTAGCTACATCTAAGCATGTTTATACAGTCCACAGACTTTAAATTATGAGACCCTTCTGGTTTTTTATTTGTTATAAATATATTTTCATCCTTACATATACACATATCTGTACTTCAGGCACGGGCAACAATGCCCATCCAGTTTTGCCAGAATACCATTCACTAGTTCATGTGGTGTGTTTCTAGGCTGTCCAAACCAATATTTGTCCTGTTCAATTTTACCAGGCTGTTCCATGCAGTGACCACTCTGCCAGTGAACCACTCAGCACAACTTCCATTCCCGCAGATATTTCCACAAAGAAAATCTGATTACTTTCTAGCATTTCCTGGCAACCCCAAACACCCCCAGAATCAGCTATCCCCATATGCCCAACACGTCCGAGCAACCTCACCTCCCAGACCACTGCAAAGGGTACTGCACAAGACCAAGTTCTTTTAGTCTTTTACAATAACTCAGACTTCCACTGTTATGTAAGTCATTAATGTGTTTGGACCGAAATACATTTTAAATATAAAATTGCGCTTATTATTTATTTATTTTATCAAGAATCAACTTAATGGGCTAAACAAAGTGTTGGGAGGCCATCAATATGTGCACATGTGATTTAAAACAACCCTTTTATTTATATATATATATATATATATATATATATATATATATATATATATATATATATATATATTGCCAAGAATCATCTCATAGGCTCCTCAGAGCCATTAAGCATTACTGTCACTCTCCATTACCATAGCAACCTGGGAGCATCTGTTTCTGTTAGTGTGTCTGTGTGCTGCATAACAGAGGCTAGTGATGCACCTGAAGCAAAGCTTCACTTCACTGCAGCTTCAAACCTAAATTCCATCCCTTTCAGCAAGGCAGCAGCTAGGAAAAGAACAGAGAGCAAACAGATAAAACCTCCCAACAAGCCACCAAAGCAAGAGATAAACACATTCTTCCAGCCTTCCCACCTCTCATTCAGCAGATGTATAAACAAACTATTCTCTGCCAGAATATCCAAAATCACAGTTTTATCCAGGCTAAAACACTAAATGTCTCTTCCTAATACACAAGCATCAGTAAACCTCAATCACAAGCTGCAACCCACAGCTTCCCAGAGACAAAAATAGCAACATACAACAGCTGCCAGACACAGATGCATCCACACACACCATGTCAGTCTTACTCAAACAGCACTCAAAGCTATGATACCTGCCATAATTGATATTAGCTATGTTTAGACAGAATAATAATGGTATTTGTACTATCTGCCAGACACGGCTGTATCCATGCACACCATATCAGGATTGATCAAACAGCACTCGAAGCTATGATACCTGCCATAATTGATATTAACTATGTTTAGACAGAGTAATAATGACATTTGCATTAGCTGCCAGACACAGCTGCATCCATACACACCATATCAGGATTGATCAACAGCACTCATAGCTGTGATACCTGCTATAATTTATGTTAACTATATATAGACAGAATAATGATGACTTTTGTACTAAGAGCTTGCTACTATTATTTAACTGGGATATACATGACATTTCTAAATCATACTTTAACTGAAGAAGGCATTAGTCTCCATGACAGCATTTTTTTCAAAACATTCTACTGTTACTGCTATTATATATGATGTTAATTTGTTACATTTGAGTCTGAACTCTAATGAATGGTTCATTGTTGAATTCTTTAATTAATTACTTAAATTATTATAAGTAAAATCAATGAAAAATGAACATGATAAGTATTAATTGAGTTCAAGTAGGGGAATAGAAACTTCTATGTTTGCATTATATGGTGCTTTGTTTGGCTTATATAACATGTAAATAGTAACCAATCTTGGCCTACCTTTGTTTGTGAAGAATTATTGGACTCTTTGAACATTCTGAATAAATCATTACTGTTTCTCAGTTGTTTAAGAAATCCTACTTTTTTTAAATAAAAACAGATGACACGTGATGTACCATATCAGTAGATACTTTGAGAAATGTAGTTGTAAGAGTTATTTTTTGGGACAGCTATCTTGGAATCAGTTTTTGTGTCTTCTTTCTAGCATCAGTCCAAGGATTTGTTTCTTTTTTTCTTTTAAAATAAAAGTAGGGGCCATCCATTCCATTTCTTCTGGGATAGACACTATGTTGTTTTTGATGACTATAGTAGCTTCTTCTAAGTCATTAAAGGTTCTCATATAATTGGCAAAAAGTATTTTTACCTTGGCTGGAAAGGCCAGTTGTGCTTTAATGCTGTTTTGCTTCAACAGTTTTATTATTGGCCAGACGTTTTTCCTTTGTTCTAGTATTCTGGAAGAATAATCATTGTCAAATCTGATCAGACTTTGATTGTATTTTAAGGGTGATTTTCTCCAAGCAGATTTTAATATTAGTTCCTTGTCCAGAAATTAAAAAAAATATAACTATGGATCTAGGTGGAGTATTTGTTGAGTTAGAAGCATGTTTCCTCAGTGCTCTATGGACCTTTTCAATCCCAAATGAAAGTCCCTCTTTCAAGAATAAAAATTCAGGAATCCAGGTTGTTAAGAATGAAATAATGTCATCTCCTTCAGTGTTTTCAGGCAGACCAAAGATCCTTATGTTGTTTCTCCTTTCCCTGTTTTTTAAGTCATCTATTTTGTTAAGCAGCCATGTATTCTGATTAAGCAGAAATTCTTTTTTGGAACTCTTCCTCTTTGAATCTCCCTTCATTGTAATTTAGAGAAGTCTCTATATTTGTTATTTTTGTATGGTGTTGCTGTAATAGTTCCATAAGAGTATCAGTCTGTTTTTGAGAATTTAATTTGAGGTTTTCTAAGGCATTTTTAAAGCTATCCATCTTCAAAGATAGTTCCTATAAGGCAGATGACATCAATTGCAGTTCTAAGCAGCATCTGGATGAAAATTCCTTGAGTTGTTCATATTTAGTGACTCAATATATCTACAAGTTACTTGACAGGAACATTTCTGTTGTATATCTCCACCAAAATCGATATATATGTAGTTTAGTAGTTTATCTATATATTTCTGACACTTTAAACTTGAAAATAATAGCATTTTCCTATATTATTATACTAGTTTATGGAGCTCTCAAAATTAACTGCTCTCAGTTGGCCAGCTAGGCTCTGCCCTGTGGCATATTTTTTTCATTTGCAGTAATGATGCAGAAGAAGGACTCAAGGCAGAAGAAGGACAGTTTCAGCTATGTGGAAAGCCATATCTTTGTGGCAACCCTTAGGCCATATGGTAAACATAATTTTGGTAATGGAGGACCAAAACAAGCTCAGAAGATAAAAGCTTGGAATAAAGTTGTCTTGTGCATTAATGCAGTTAGTAGAAGAAACCATACATTAACACAATGCAAGAAGGGGCAGATGATATCTCAGAAGGTAATAGAAGCAAAGTGAGTCAGAATGTAATTATTAACACCAGTAATGGAGGGGTCCTCCAACAATTATCTCATTAATACCAGATGAGGAATGCTTCCTCTACATCTATGGAGATAACTATGACACAGAAGGTAATCACACTGGAGTAATCAGAAGTGGTGTGGACAGTGACCATTACCAATGTCTGCAACAGCAACACTTGTCTGCTCAGAAAGGTTGGTTTAAGAACAGTAACATATATTTACATACAGAACTGAATGCTGACATGGAATGATTACATTAACATGTGATAGTTTCTACTAATAAGTGAACCTTCCACAACTGCACAGAAGGAGAATAAAAGCAGTGCATATGGTAAGCATCCCTCATACCTCCTTAGTAAGCATATAGTAGTGTTTGAGATTTCCATATTTAACAGTTCCCACAATGACACCTTTACAAAGAAGAGCCAGGTGCAGGAATTTGTTACAGCTATCGCAGGAAGCAAGTAAAGCACTGACTGCCCAGCAGTAAATATGTTCTGATATTGTTGAGGCTCAGAGCACTATCACAAAGAGGTATCTGGAAATGGTCAGAGACCTCCAGGATATATGTGAGGATTTCCAGAAATACTTAGAAATGGCAAAAATTAGGGATAATGCCAAGATCACACTTGTCACTTGTCCCTCTCTAACATAGATGACAAGCAGGCGGGGTATTTCATTTAGATGCTTTAATACATAGAAACACATCAGGATGGATAGCAGCATCATAAAATACAAACAAACTGGCTAACAGACAGACCTTATATACATGGATGCTCAAATCTCAACAGCTAACTACAAAATGGTGGTCAGGCTTGCATGTGCTCTGTATTTATACACTTGTGCAAGCCCTGAAATAGCTTCTTAAAGGTACATACACACACATCGATCTGCATCCTCCCTCTTAAAAAGATTGCCCTTTGTAAAACAATATTAGAGTTAGACATGCATTATTATAGACCTCAGAAACAAAACACACTGCTCATGTCCAAGTTGCTCTGTATCTGGTACATGGTCTGGAGATACGACCAAATCTTGTAACATAACAATCTGGACTAAATTCAGCAACAGAGACAGTCTTTGATGAACAACTCGTATGAGGAACTTATTCATCACAGGAATGGGAGTATTCTCTGGAATTTCCTCTAGAACTGAAACACCGGACTACTCACTCTGAGATAAAGAGTCTTTCTCACAGGCTATGTTCTGTGGTATAGGCTTGGGCACTGGTCTCAAATGTTTCCGATTCCGCTTAAACTCTGCTCCTTGTGATTCCACAGTGTACAATCTTGGCTCTGGGCAAATATTCTTCACGACTCCAATCTGATCATAACCTTTGGATATTTGCATGCTTACCACTTCTCTTTCTCGTAATAGATTGAGTGGTTTGCTGGTTTTATCATAGTAGGACTTTTGGGTTAAATGCTTCTTCAACAGATTGGTTTTCAGTGACCTGTTGTTCTTGACACATGGAACCAAAAATTGACTACTGATTGATAATGTGGTTCTGGTTTGTCTCGACAGAAGTATCTGAAGAGGTGAACCAAAATGTTTATCGCAAGGAACATTTCCGAAATTCAATAGATTCAGGAAAACATCAATATTATCTCATTTGGACTTCTCCAGTAACTGTTTTGCACTTTGAACTGCACGTTCTGCCAAGCCATTTGACTGTGGATACTCAGGGATACTCATGACATGAGTAAAGTCCCATTCTTCAGCAAATCTTTTGAACTTTTGGCTTATAAACTGCATGTCCTTGTCAGAAATAACTTTGTGCAGAATACCATGCACTGCAAAATGATGTTTCATCTTAGTAATGACAGCACTGGATGCTAGGTTAGGCAGTAGGTCAATCTTGAACCAATTGGAGTAAGAGTATACTAACACCAAATAATGCTGACCATTCCACTCATAGATGTCGGTGTCTACCATTGACCAAGGTAATTCAGGAGTCTGGTTTAGCTAAAGTGGTTCTTTCTGTTAATGTGGCTTTGTACTATTACACATGGAACAAGATAAATTGCTCTCTCAATATCTAGTGACACAGAAGGCCAAAATCCTAGTCCCCTTGCTCTTCTTTTGGTAGAGTTGGCTCCTGGGTGACCATGATGCAACACAGTAATGTACTCTTGTTGCAAGGACTTTGGAACAATTACTTTCTGACCTTTCATAATGATACCATTGTCAGAGAAAAATCTCATCTCTGTATAAAAAATAAGGTTGCACTTCTTGAGGTAAACTAGATTGCTTTGACAGCTATCCTTGACTGATAAAGTGGTTGAGCCTCTGTAAAACTGGACCTGTGGCTGTGTGATCTCTCATCTCATCAATACATGTGAAAGAAAGATTTCTCACTTCCATGACTTCAAATTCAAGGTTCTCATTCTCATGCTGTTTTGTGTTTTTTTCTGGATGATCTGGACAATGTATTACAAGATAAAGAAGTTTGCTTTTCTTGTAGACAAGAGGGAAATTATACTTTTGCAATCTCAGCATCATGTGTTGCAGTCTGGATGGCGATGAATGCATAGGTTTTCTCAAGATAGTGACTAGAGGCTGACGGTCTGTTTCGATCGGAATAGTTCTACCATAAACATAATCATGGGACTCCGAACATGCAAACACAATTGCCAAAAGCTCTTTCTCGATCTGGACATACTGAATTTGTTTGGGTAAGAGTTATTGATGCATAGGCAATAGTTTGATACTCTTGTAGAATAACTGCACCAAAACCAAATTTCGAAGCATCATAGGAAAGTCTAACTGGTTTGTGAACATCATAGTATCTAAGAGTTTGTGGACTAGCAATTTTCTGTTTCAGGACATCAAATGCTCTTTGGTGTTGTTCTAACCAAGACCATGCTAAATCTTTACATGTCAGCTCTCTAAGTGGTGCTGAAAGTTGGCTCAAGTCTGGAATTAACTTACCTAGATAGTTAACCATGCCAAAAAAATGTTGCAGGGGTAGAATATTATCTGGAGCTGGTATCTCTAGAATGGCTGTTTGCTTTGAAGGGTCTGATCGTAGGCCTGTACTAGTAAATAAATGACCAACATAAGTATTTTCTTGTAGCCTGAATTTGTGTTTCTGTGGATTGAGCTTCAAATTCACTTGATGTGCTCTTACAGAACTTTTCTGAGGTTTCTGTCATTTTCAGCTTCACCATTACCGCCTGCTAGTATGTTGTCTACCATAATAGCACAAGGATACCCAGAAAAGAGTTACTCCATTGCACGTTGAAAGACTTCACTTACAGAATTTATCCCAAATGGCATTTTCAAAAGTCTGTACCTGCCAAACGGAGTACTGAACATAGTGAGCAATGAGGATTTTTTGTCAAGCTGAATTTGCCAAAATGAACTCTTTGCATCTAAGGCAGAAAAAACAGTGGCATTTGGCATCAAGGTTGCGACTTCTTTGACTGTGTGCATTGGATAATGAGGTCTTTCTAGTGCTTTGTTCAAATCTCATGGATCAATACATAGTTTGATATCATCTGAGCTTTTCTCATGAGCTGCTACCATGGAAGATACCCATTCAGTTGGAGTTGCAACTGGACAAATTACACATTGTCGTACCATTTTATCTAGCGTAGCTTTGACTCTGTCCTGCATGGCTGTTGGAACTTTTTGTGCTGGCCTGATAACTGGACTGACATCTAGGTCTAACTTCATGGAGTATACAACTGTAAGCTTCCTTAATTTGTCTTAGAAAAGATCATCATAAGTAGAAAATATGTACTGGGTGAAATTAGAGTAGTGGTCTTTTAAGCTAATGTGATGGACTTCCTTATTAAATGAAAGCATTCTCATTTTCAAACTATCTCTGAGCCTTAATAATGTATGGACATGCCTTTTGACCACATAAAATAGTAAGTCATAGCTTCTCCCAGCAGATTAACATGAAAGCACTATTGAACCTTCAGTCTGATTTTCTTCACCTCTGTAAGCAACAAGCTTCATATACCTTGCCAAATCAAGCCTTACACCATGACACACTCTAGCAAATGTTTCTGCTGACATAACATTGAACTTGGAAACTGTGTCAGCTTTGAGCTCTGTGGGTTTTCCATTTATCTCAACAGTACAAAATACTTCATTCTTTGCCCTTAAATCTACAGCACTGACTATTTCATGAAGCACTGACAAACCATCAACATAAAGAGTAGGGCTGGAGCTTTCTAATTGATCAACGCATTTCTTAAAATGTTCCCTTTTAATAAAAGAATGGAATGTAGGCCTTTTGATTTGCAAAACCTTTTAAAATGATTCCACTTATTGCACATATGGTACTGTTGACCACAAGATAAACATTTTTCCCTTTTAGATTCAAGACTTCCACCAAAATTATGACAGTTGGCAATGAAACTGGGTGGGTGCCCACACTTTGAGTTTGCAGACTCACTCATGCTGCATTGAGACTGTGCGAACTCTAGAATTTGCTGGAAAGTTCTGGGGTTTACCAGTGAGTGCTGCAGGGACTACAGTTGCTGCCATGTGCTTGCGCCTGTTTCTTTTAACCATGTGCTGCATACTACCATCATGAGCTTTATCACTGTGCCTTCTAGAGGTATTCTCATTTGTAAGCATATTTGTGTTCTTTTCTGTGAGCTCGTATATCTGACAAATCTCAATGGCCTTATTGAAAGTTAAATCACTATCACAAAGCAAAATCTTTCTCACAGCATCATCTTTAATGCCACACACAAGTCTGTATTTTATCAACTCATCCCTTAAATCACAAAATCTGCACATTTCAGCTTTGTTTCTTAAATCAGTTATATATGCTGCAAACATTTCACCACGCTTTTGATCTCTTGTGCAAAATAAGTCCCTTTTCATTGTAACATTTTTCTGGGGGTTACACATTTCTCTAAATTTATATTTTAAGCACTCAGGGTAGTCCTTGACTCAGCTGGTACAACAATATGACAGTTTTCTCCCTCTCCCTCTCCTGTATAGATAGCAGGTGCATACGTAAATTAATGTTCCCTTTCAATGGATTCTGACCTAGCTAAATTAAGCAGAATAAATGCCTGTGTATGGTCATTTTTATCAGAAAATGCAGCCTGTATAAAATTGTCTTCCTCTTGTTCAGACACTCTCCAGTTCTCTGCAATGTCACTGTCAAACACACTGAAAATACGGCCCTTATAATTATGTGCAAAAAAACTGTTTTGTGAGCTTGTAATAACATTCAAATGCACAATAAACTCTTCAAAATATGGTACTTTGTGAAATATGCTCTGAAATGGTTGCGTTCTGCAAAATATTCCCTGTTGTCGCCTCACAGTAAGACACTGTCTGGTTCGATTCTCAGCTAGCATGTCTTCTGCGTGGAGACATGCATGAATGGGCGTATCTTCATTGAAGGTTGTGCATCAGGGCTGGTAACTCGGCACGTAAAAATCAACTACCCATCATTAGCGGACTGGAGTTCTGCTGTGGTGACCCCTAACTGGGAAAAGCTGAAAGACACAAACAAACAAAATGGCTGTACTTTGTGAAATAGCTTTACTGTAATACTGGGCAAACATGCGAGCACTTTATATACTTCTGATAACTTGGATAACTCTGACTAATATGAAAAAATACATCCTTAACTTTTATTTGTTTTATGCAATTCTGACTTTATTTCAAATAATTTCCATGGTAATTTGAATATTTTTATTAATATTAGACAAATCGGTTTATGTGAATATCATTTAGAGTGTTCTGTATGCCTCTTTTCATATTATGCAAATAAGAAATAGTGCTGAGCAAGTTTTAACATCTGAAATTAATTTCTGACCTGGTTTGTGAAGTATACATGCAGTAAGGATGGTTCGCTCCTCTATATTCCTCCATTTCTAATTGGTTGCCTCATGGCTGTAACTATGGATCCCATTCTGACACCATGTCGCTCATCCCTCTCTAACATAGATGACAAGCAGGTGGGATATTTTGTTTAGATGCTTTAATATATAGAAACACATCAGGATGGAAAGCAGCATCATAAAATACAAATGGACTGACTAACAGACAGACATTATATATATACATGCTCTCATTTCAACAGCTAACTACAAAATGGCAGTCAGGCTTGCATGTGCTCTGCATTTATACACTTGTGTAAGCCCTTGGATAGCTTCTTAACTCATTACATCAAGGTGATGCTTCCAGGTGTATCTGCAGTAAACTTCTACGGACGCCTCCAGGCATCAAATATTGCTTGTTCATATTTGCATCAATAATTCAAAAAAAAGATTTCATCTTACAATGGCAAACTCAACTGTATTAATATATGACATCTGTCTAGTGCAGGTAAAGAGATATTAAGTGTTGTTTTTATGATATTAATTTATATAAATATAATTTTCACAGTTTTATAAATATCTCAACAACAAAGTAACACACACACAACTTCTTAGTCTCATATAAAAGCTCTCAGCTAGATGAACAAAATGCTGTTGACAGTATGTGTGTAACTTGAATGGTTGATGACATATTCTACGTTGTTTATAAAATATTACACAAGTAATAGTAACTGTGTTTACTGTGAATTATAAAATTCAGTTTAAGACCTAGAACCTAAAGAATAGCACCACTATAAAAATAGTTTGTGCTGTAGGGTTTGCCATTTATACTTCTTTCATAACCCCTATGATTCCAATGGGATTTGTTTGAAATCTGAGAACATAATTTGATTCTGTCAAAAGGCTTAGGCTCCGCCCATTGAAAATTACAATGTAAACTTCCTGAGCTCCACTGGAGTGAATGAGTTAAAGGTACATACACACACATTGATCTACACACTGATGTGTAGTTATGATGGCAAACCAATCATCTGTGGCCACCTCCATTCGTACACTAGGTAAAACTTATCAGACTCAAGGAGGAGTCAGTCTTGGAAGGGGAAGAGGAAGAAGATTGGGTACTGCCTGGGCACACAGGGGCAGATTACATGAGACTACAAGGGCTCCTCAGGAAAATAACAGGGAAGCAAACACAACCAGGTTTATGCAGGCCATGTCAGCATTCATCTACACCTAGCAGAACCTCTCATTCGAGGTTTGAGTCATGGTACCCCAACACTGTCAGATCAGTGTCTGCAGGATCACCTGCATCAAATCATGACATTAGACAAACTCATAATCCAGCTCTCATGGCAGCCCCTCTTCAAAATCACTTGCACTGCCACAAAGCTTATATTAAGATGTGTATGACATATTTGACCTTGCATACTATGAATCAAGTGTGAATTTTTTTTTCTTACAATTTGAGCTTCACAAACACAAGTCAATGCTTAACTCAAAAGAGAATCTTATTTAAAAAAGAGAATTATGCCATTTTTCAAGTGTATGCATTTCATTCCTGTAATGGTACTGCTTAAAATCTTGTGGAACTGTGGAATGAAATCTCTATGTTGTAACATGTGATTGAAGTCATTAACATCAGTGGTCTATGGATTACCATTATTTATAGCTGGCTGTTAACTAAAACTTAAAAGTAGTAATGTACAAGTTTTCATGGAAACTCTTTTGAGTACCCTGCCATGTAAACAAACACTGCAACCACGTCACCTCACCATTGCACAAACAATATTTTTTGTCTTTGAAGCCACAAATTATAGTGTAATACAAAATAAAATAACCTAATGTGCAGCACCTCAACAGACAACATACTTTAAACTGACAAAGCATTGCATAATGTAAAAAACAGTATGCTACACTTTCAGTCAAGGTATAAATCATGTTATTTTTTTTTTACTCAGAAATTTTTTTATTTTTGATTATTAGTCAACCATAATAAATACTTTTACAATGTAGAATCATAATAACTTTGATCTTAAACTATGTACATATTTACATACAGCCTGACATGAATAAATTAATGATAGCAAATTAAACAAATAAAGATATTTAACTTAAGAATGATTTCTTTAAGAAGAGATTATATCCATTTGTAGAGTATCAACCAATGACAAAACTTTTCTCCAAGGATTATTAGTCAATGGCATTGGAAACAATCTTAATTCTTTGGTTTTAATTTCCCTCATCACTGTCTTCTTTAATAAGCATAGAAATTCTTCTCTTCCAGGTACTATGGTTGACTTCCACCTCTTTGTTATACATTTCCTAGCTATAGCTAATATTGTCCATAAAACATAAAGATTAGTTCTTTTTTGATAAACCTCTTCAGATATATTCAATAAAATTAAAGCTTTGGTCAAGACAAAATTATCTGTGTAAATAGCCTGTAAGAAGTTATTAATATTTTCCCAAAAGGGTTTAATTTTTTTACATTCATAAAAAATATGAGACCAGTCAGCTTTAACAATCTGTTGACATCTCCAGCATACTCCATTACAAGAAGAATTGAATTTTGAAATTCTATCAGGAGTCAAGAAGGATCTATGTAGGAATTTGCAGATAAATATTCTCCAATACTGAGAACTGGAGGTTAATTTTACTGGAAGTAGTATATTTGACTTATTTTCTGGGGTTAATTGAATCGAATATCCTCTAGTAATAAATTGCCAATATGTTGTTTTAGGTGCTGTTTTGTAGTTTGTTATTAAGTTGTATAAGTAAGAAGTTCCATTCTTCATATTTTCATTATTATAAATAAAACAATCTACTTATAAACTTACGTGAAGATGAGTATGGCAAATTATTTAATATTCTACATAGATCCTTGGAGAATGTCAATATATTCTGAAGCATTAACTATTCATTAGAGTTTAATTTATAAGTTGACATCATATATTGTATATCCAGAACTTTTTGATTTTTTATACAATGGAACCAACAAATTTGTTTTTTTCTGTTCCCAGTGCATAAATACTTCTTTATGAATTCTATCTGGAAAACTTTTTGTAATGCTGAAGGGGATTAATGTTGGAAACCAGATTTTTAATTCCATGTTCATATTTATAAACTTTCTAAAATGATTGTATAAATGATTTATTACAAATGTCTTTGTTGGTTTAGATATATTGTATTGTAGATTTATACACAATGAATACCATAGTATATTATTCGTATCTATAATAGTAATATTTTTAGTAAGTTTACTTTCATTTTATAGAATCATTGTATGTAATTTTTTCCCATTTGGGTGTGTAATTAGGGTTAATCCATTCAATCACAGTTTTGAGTAATGTAGCATTTATATATGATTCAATGTCTGGCAAATGTATTCCTCCCTGATCCCATTGTCTTATATGATGCACATAAGCAATTCTGTTTGTTTTAGGGTACCATAAAAATCTTAGTAGTGTTGATGTTATGTTCTTAAGATAAGATCTCTCTGGAATTAACAAAATAGCTTGGACTATATATATATATATATATATATATATATATATATATATATATATATAATTTTAGGGAGAAGAACAATTTTAATCAAATGAAGTCTATCTTCAAAGACTAGAAACAAATTATTAGATTTATTCACTAGAGAATCTATTATGTCAATAATCCTTTTATAATTATTTTGTATTATATCTTGTATATTATCATATAGATCTATCCCTAGGTATTTTATTCTTGTAGCTTGCATTCCTATGACACTATTCTTATCTACTTGTATGTCTTTTTTTATTTATTAATAGATATTTAGAGTTTTGATTATTCCAGCAAAGACCTGAAATCTTATAAAATTTCTCTAATAGAATATCTAGTTCATCTAAGGCCTCTTTTGAGTTCAGCAGAGCGAGAAGTACATCATCAGCAAAGAGCATGACATTACAGTTATATTGGTCAAATATATTTAATCCTATTATTTTTGGATTGTTTCATATTAGTAAAGCTAATAGTTCGATAGCCAGTGCAAATAAAATGGGTGACATTGGGCATCCCTGTTTAGTACCTTTCATAATTTGTATAGGTTCTGAATTAAAGGGTCCTAATTTGACATAGGCTAAATTATTTTCATATACTTTTTTAATAAATGTGATAAAGGAAAGTGGGAATTTATAAGCTTCAAGAATTTTAAGTAGATAGTCCCAATTTAAGGAATCAAATGCTTTTTCAATATCCAGTCCTATTATCAAGGCTTCTATATTTTCATTATTTAGATAATCTATTAAAGTCAATATTCTTTTAATGTTATCATGTGTATGTCTATTCTGAATAAATCCAGTCTGGTCATCGTTAATGATTTCATTTAATTGATTTTTTATTCTATTTAGCAGGATGGACATAAACATTTTATAATCATTATTTAATAGTGAAATTCACCTATATGAGCTTCAAAGGCTAGCATCCTTGTTTTCCTTTAAAACTGGTATACTTAGAGAGTATTTCCATGAAGGGGGAATAATTGTATGGGTTTGAATCTCAATTAATGTGTTATGTAGCAAGGAGAATATATTTTTGGGAAATAATTTGTAAATTTCTGAAATTAAACCATCCATTCCAGGAGATTTACCAGATTTACTATCTTTAATTTTATCTGCAACTTCTTTGAGTGTAATAGGTTTTTGTAAATTTCTTTGTAAACTATCAGGTATTGATTTAATATTAGAGATCATATTTCCTAACAACGAATGGTCAATTGCATTATATGTATCTTTATAATGATTACTGTAATACTATTTGAACGCATCTACTATATCACCTATTAGCAAAAGCTTCTTATGTCTTTCTTCGTGTAGAATATTAACAATATAATTGGATTTGTATTGTTTTTTGACTTTAACAGATAAGCTATGTAGGTGTTTTGGAGAAGTAGCATAAGTGTTTATTTTTAACCTTTCTATGGCTAAATTAGTTTTCTGACTTAAAATATCAGTATATCTTTTATTTATTTCTTCTATTTCCTTCTTGTTCTCCATTGTATTAGAATGATTTTTTGATTTATATAATGTGAATTTCCTTTGTAATTCTTGTAGTTCAGATTCCCATTCTTTGAGTTTATTTTTATACCAGCCAATTGCTGTTCCATAAATGTAAGCTTTTAATGAATTCCATACCATTACTATATTTACTTCTGAATTATACTTTATGTCTAGATAGAAATTTAGTTCTTTCACTAACCATTGTTTAAATTCTTTAATTTTTGTAATGTATGAAGGTATTCTAGAAAGGAATGTTAGTGGTTTAAAATCTACTTGTACTTTAAGAACTAGTGAATTGTGATCTGATAAAGGGCATGGGATTATTGAAAAAGAAGTAATTTTGGATTGAATATCTTGTGATATAAAAAGTTTGTCTATTCTGGTTCGGGTACCAAACCTATAATCTTGATGAGAGAATGTCAAGGAGTTATTATCAATAACATTAAAGGTATCTATCAATTTTAATGACTCAGTTTGATATACATAGGTAGTTTATTCCAGAGTATGGGAAGTCTCTGGGATAGAAATCTATCCTTCCAACATGTTCTGTTTATTATGGTGACAAGGTTTAGGTCCGTAGAGTGTGTAGCTTAGAGGGATTGGGATTTCTTTAAGTGGAGCATGTCCAACAGCTCTGAGTTTGACATAGCTTTGCATGTTAGGGAGAGATTGCCTCTGAGTAGGCGATATGTGATGGAGTAAAGCTGGAGTTTTTTGAGATGGTCTGTGTAGGGCATCTGTTTGAGGCTTGTAATCCTCTTTGTGAGGTATTTCTGTGGCCTTTCCAGTTGTTGTAGATGTCTTGTGAGGTACATACCAAAAGGGGCATTGTACTCTATAATAGGTCTAATGAGTGATGAGTAGAAGGGAACAATGATCTCTTTTTTCCTGGATGAGAAACCTTTTGTGATGAGGTGTGCCACATAGAAGGATTTCCTGACTACTGTGGTGATGTGATTATCAAAGGAGAGACTACTGTCCACCTGTGTCCCAAGGTCTCTTATCACACTTTCAGTGTTAAGTAGACTACCACCTATGTGGTAGCTCATGGGTACACAGTTTTTACCAAAGGGGATGACAATGCACTTTTTGGCATTGAGCTTGAGGCCATGGCTTTGACACCAGGCATCTGTCTCCGTGAAGCCCTTTTGTAGGATGTCCACATCGTTAGGAGTTTCAATTATAGCTCCTAGTTTGCAGTCATCTGCAAACTTCATTAGCCAAAGACCTTCTGTGTTAGCCTGTACTTCAGAAAACTAGATACCAAATAGGAGAGGATCCAGGACTGAACCCTGTGGTACTCCACTTGTCACTGGTCTGAAGTTGGATTTGTCGTCTGCTACTTTCACAGTGTGGGTTCTGTCAGTGACCCAGTTGGCAACCCATCTTGTGACATAGGGATTTATATGTAGTTTAGTGATTTTTATCTATAATTCTAGAGTGGGGGTGGTGTCAAAAGCCCTGGCAAGATCTAGATAGGCTGTGTGATCCTCCTTACCCTTGTCTATGGCTTTGGTGACTGCTTCAAGGAAGTCAATCAGGTTTAGGAGACATGATCTGCCTTTTACAAACCTAAACTGGGTGGAGTCCAGAGTTTGGAGATTACCACTGTCTTTATTTATAAGTTCTAAGATGATATGTTGCATGGCCTTGCAGACCAGTCTCATTAGGCTAATGTGGTGGTAGTTCCCGGGGTCTGTGATGGCTCCACCTTTGTGGAATGGGATAACCATTACTGTGCACCATGCAGTGGGCAAAAAGCCTGAGGTGAGGCTATGATTGAACATGGTGCTTAGGTGGGGTGCCAGTTCATTCTGTAGTTCATGCAGAACACAGCCTGGGATGTTGTCAGGTCCCATAGATGCTGTGTTATTGGCTTTGGAGAGTGCGGTTTTTACCTGTGCAGCCATGATTACAGGAACTTTGCATTCTTCAGGTATAGAAATGGGCCCTTTAGGGGGTGAGGGGAGGGTAAAGTTAGCACTGAACCTATCTGCCTGGATGTTGGCAGTATCAGTTGGTTCTGTATATTTAGTGCCATTGTGCTGTAACTCAGAGCAGATCTGAGTGTTGCCATTGAAATTCTTGACATAGCTATAGAATGCTTTGTGGTTGTCTTTAGAATCAGTGGTGATTTTGTTTTCATAACTAGCTTTGGAGGATTTTATGAGGGATCTCAGCTTCTTACTGAGGCTGACCAGGGAGTTCTTCCAGTCATGGGATTTTATTCTTTTTTTGCAACAGTTTCTTTCTTCTGTTGTAGGGTTTGTTTATGGCAGGGGACCACCAGATTAGCTTCCTTTTTTGGAGGATAGCATCTTGGTTCTTTTAGGGATAGCATGTAAGTGCTTATAAAGTGCATTTGTTTAAAATTCAGCAGTCATACCTCTATTGCCCGTCTGCATGGGTGCCGTGACGTTTGCCACTTCTGTTTTAAAAAGCATGAAGTTGGCTTTGCAGAATTTTTTTTACGGTTGTTTCCCTAATGGGGGTGGGGGCAGGATGTGGGTGTCTAGGCTGATTAACTTGTGGTCGGATCTGACCAATGAGGAATTGACCTCTGGTGTGGAACACTGGTCGCCCATGTTGGGCTAGTGGTGTTTCCCACACACCCTCCCTTTTGCTGATATGATTTTATACCTTGTAATTTTAAGCTACCCACCCCTACTGTAAATTGAGCTTAATAAACTCCTCCCTTTCTGCACTGCTGATAACATTGAATTATATATTTGCTTTTACTTGTGCTTGTATTGAAAAATTGCAGTTTGCTTCCTGTTGTCTTTTATACTGATTTACTTAATCTGAGCTCATTTTCTAGCCAGCTGTTGGATGAAGTAATGTATTCTTACACTCTAGCAAGCACTTGTTTTTACATCAATAGGTTAGAGGATTTTTCATCTAGTGCACTGAGAGTTAGCCTGTTCTGTTTAGTTTGGGGAAACTCTTGAAATTTGTGAATCAAGAAAATAAGTATATTTCGTTTTTCTATTGCACTTTTTAAATTGTGTTGTATCTGATCACTACATTTTTTCTGCTTTTTTACTGTTGCAACTACATATGTTCTGCACTTGTTTTCAAATGTATTTTCAGCCTAGATAGTATATTCTATATTCAGACTTGCTGAATCTGGCTTGTTTTTGTTACATTCAACCACTAAACCAGCCATTTTACATTAAGAAATGCTCCTCTGCGCCCTTGTAGCAAAAGAGTGTTGATCCAGCCTTGTGCAAGCTGGGGATTGCTGGAGGAAGGTTCATTGTATACTTTCCAATTGGTAGATTAGCTTAAAATTGTTTAATGTACTCTGTATTTAAGCTTTGCACTTCCTCATCACTGTGCATTATGCAATGGGGTTTAGAGGTGCCCCGTATACATCAAATCCCTTGCAACACAATTTTCCTCTAGATAAATGTCAGTGGAACCCTTTGAGACATCTCTGTTGCACTAAGGGCAACTTATTTATGCACTGAGTTGCGTTTTCACACCTATCATCCACAACCCTCAATTTGACAACCTTTGATAGTCATAGCACAAAAACTGGTCAATCTAGCCCACTCCTTTCAGTAATAGCTTGCACAAAAACTGGTCAATCTAGCCTACTCCTTTCTCTAATAGCTCATATGGCAAAAACCTGCTATAATGTACAGTTTCCCATCATTTCTTCATCAAGCCTAATTGACATGGGAATACTGAGGTAATGTAGTAATTGTCTCATGTATACTGACAACCATTTACACCTACAGCAAGCAAATATGCTATGGGAGAGATGTAAGTATACTATGACATTGGAGTCACTTCTCTCATGTAACAAGAAACTGAATACCAAACATGTTGTGAGTACACACTCTTCACCTCTCACACAAACTAAAGACACAAGACTTAGACCCACATACCCATAGGTACTCACTAGAAATCTACCAAAAGTTCAGAGACCTCCCAAACATAAACAAAGTGTACACACTGTTATGCAAATAGAAACCACTACAGATAACACAATAAATTTGTCTCAACAAATAAGCCCCTAAGGAAAATCACCTCTAAACCAAATGTCCTGGTCATAGGTGACAACATAGTGAGAAACACAGATGTTCCCCTCACTAGGCAAGGCAAGGAGAAGGTCATTGTCAGTTGCCTGTCAGGTGCCAGGATATGTCAGATCATGCATGCAATCAAGTCACTCAACAACAAATACTCTTTGACTTGGTCATAGCTCATGTTGGAGTGAATAACTTGACATGTACCTCTCTGGACTATATGAAGAGGGACATGACTAGACTTTCAAACTATGTGTCCTTGGCAGGTATGACCCTAGCCATAAGACCTTCCCACACAATGATGCCACCGTATAAACAAAACAAATGATCAACTACAACAATTGGCTTAGCTTCTGATGTCAGTCCAAGGGGATCCAGTATCTGCCAGCCTGAGATGACATACTCAACAGGCCATACTGTTTTGCCAGAGATGGTCTGCACCTGTCTTCTCTATGCTTTCAGATAATGGCAAAATGCTTGTCTTTCACATAGTGCTTTTTAGGCAATGTCAAAACAACAAAATGTCCGACATAACAAAATCCACTCAAGGCAAATTTAAGGTTCTGCTGCTTAATGCTAGAAGTCTAAATATGAAGCTACACTCCCTGGAAGCACTCCTCACCTTGGAAGATACTGACATCTGTGCAGTCACTGAGACATGGGTCAAGGCCATGGAGAGCACCCCAACCATGCAAGGCTACGATACCTTCCACAAGTTCAGACCTCAAAATGATAGTGAAAGAACAAATGGCAGAGGGGTATCCAATCTTCATTAAAGCCAAATACACCTCAAGACAGGCCAAATAGTATAATTCTCTTGAATGACTCCATGTCCAATTAATTATAGGCAAAATACCCTACCACATCATTATTAGCTATAGGTCCCCCACCATGAATTAAGAAAAGCAAGCTGCCTGCTTGGATTTACTGGAATCTCTCTCCATACAGTCCAACACCTTAGTCATGGGTGATTTCAACTACCCTTCCATCAACTGTGTGACATATATGAGAGCAAACATGCTCACCCAGAGGTTCCTGGACTTTTGTTAATTCAAATATCTGGAACAGATAGTCTGCTCCCCCACAAGGGGCTCAGATGTCCTAGACATAGCTTTCACTAACATGGGGAGCCACTGCACTCCACCCTGTGTGATGCCTTCCCTGGTAAGGTCAGCCCATAAAACTGTCTTGGTCAAAGTTACTATTAGATCTGAAACCTCCACAGGAGAAAAAAACTGAAGACACTTTCTAAAGCTAATTTCAGACTACTAAGTGATGGTATAAAGAGTTTTATACCCCCCACACACTCACAGACAACAATGACTCCTACGTAGAGGTGTACTCATATGCCCTGTTCAAATAAGTAGCTGTATAGACTTGGCTGTACTGGGCCAGATCAAAACCCAGTCCTCCCCAAAAAACAAGCCACCCTCGTGGACCTCAAGTATAAACAGGTTATATCGTAAGAGGAAGAAACTGATGTTTAAGAATAAGAGGGAAGTGACTTAGCATAGGAAGAATTTCTTCCTCAGCTTGAACAAGCAAATCAGAAATCTCATGAAATCCTCTAAAGATAAGTGTGACGATAGGAGGTAATGCCAACATGCCAGGAGAAATGAGGCAGTGAATGTATGACTTGTGTCAGCACAGCTATCCAGAATTTTATAAAGAATTATGTGTCATTTGTATATCAAACTGATTTGTAAAGATGCGTGTGCTAAAATGGATTTTTGAGGTTTGCTTGTGTTAAACTGTATGAACAGTGCACCCTGCTGGAATGAAAAGAAATGAGCATGTATTATTGTAACTGAATTAAATATAAATGTTTTAAAAGAGGCCACTGGGACAGCAAAGTTAACCAACTAGCTTACTTTAAGAAAAATAACGAACATGTAAATGACCTGTTAAACCATTAAAATGTCATCCCATAGTGCTGAATAGGATCAGGGATGTTGGATCTGGAAGAAGACCTTGTTCATTAGCTCAGTAAAAAGAGGGGAAGCTGCAGACACTGCCATAAACATTTAGCAGTGTGCTAAAGCCGTCTATGCTAAATTCCTGTCTCAGCTTCAAAGGGGAATACTGTGAGAACCAAGAGTCAGGTGACACAATTAGGTCATTCTACAAGCCATCTTGGATATTATATTTTACAATGAGTAATCTCTGAGGAAGGAGTATACTGTTTTGGGCAAGCTGACTAGAAAGACTGTTCACATATTTCATTGCACCTTGCTCTATCAAGTAAGTTATTAGGGAGTAGTAATTCTCCTAGATTCAGTCAGGAATATAGTGAAGCATAGTTTAGAGATTGTTTTTCTTCATTTGTATGAGTTTGTCCATCAATGTTCTTTTCAATATTTCCTGTTAATTGAACTCTGTGGTTTACTGTGAATATATATTCAGAAGATTAATGCTCTTTTGTTATTTATTATTAAATATAATTAAAACTTTTATTGTGGGTGACACTTGTAGAAAGTATTTAACCTTTGAGAGTGCTTATATTTATTTGGTGTGCTGTGCGAGCTACTCCAGAAGGCAAAGCCATGTTGGTCAACTACTACCATTTGGATTAGTATTAGTATTATTATTACACAGCATAATTGGACAGCCTTTGTCAAGGGCGTTGGAATAGCTGATTGTGGAGTGTCTGGTGCTGGTGATAATCACTTTATACTATGGGTAGAAGGAGACACATCAGGTAAATCTGTGCCAGTCTTTCCTTGGTGTGTGTGTGTTTGTGTTTGTGTGTGTGTGTGTGTGTGTGTGTGTGTGTGTGTGTGTGTGTGTGTGTGTGTGTGTGTGTGTGTGCGTGTGTGTGCGTGTGTGTGTGCACATATGTGTGTGTGTGTGTGTGTGTGTGTGTGTGTGTGTGTGTGTGTGCGCATATATATATGTGTGTGTGTGTGTGTGTGTGTGTGTGTGTGTGTGTGTGTGTGTGTGAGGAATCAAATCTCGCAGTGTATGCGTGTGTCAGCTACTTGGGGCAGGGACACAAAGCACTGGGTTTACAGAAAGGGTGCTGGAGGACTTGCCTTGGATAATCAGCTGAGGAACTAACCTTACAGCTGTACCTGTGGGGATTCTTATTGGGGACCTGCAGAGAGACAGATATAGAGAAACCCAGACCCTGGACTGAGTGTGTTCCCTGTGTGCTCTTAAGGGAAATTGTGCTTGATGCAGAGAGGTCTGCATCTGTAAATACTGAGTGTATCCATTAGTATTCTGAGTGAACATCCCTCTCCAGTGTCAGTGGTGAGGATTCAGTCTCCTTGATTACTGGCCCAGCATGGGGACATCACATATTGGTGGCAGTGGTGGGATATTAATTGAACTCCTGTAGCCTGTAAGCAGTTGTCACTAAAAAGGTGTACTATAAGCAGTCATAAAGTAAACATTCAGAGTTTCATATCACAATAGTTTTATTTATTTACTTTTTGTTAGCTTAGTTAGTCAGGGAGATGAGATAAAGATGTCAGCAGAGGATTATTGCAAGCTGACACAGAACCAGTTGGCTGAGATGTGCCAAGCCAAAGGACTGGTGCATGCAACCTGAATAAAGGAAAATGATTACAGCTTTAATTACAGCTGCGACACAGACCAGCAACCAAGAAGACAACCAGTCTGGCATTGTGTATATACGGCTCTCAGAAACAGGACTGTTCAACTTTTCCTCAGTGGAGAATCATCAGACAGACTGCAGCATTTGAAGGCTGAAGAAAAAGAGAAGCAGCGGCAACATGAGAGGGAGATGATGACTCTTTGCCATAGTCAAGGAGATAATGGGGACGGGAGTAACTGAACCCCAGAAGCAATAAGTGTCAGTAAATGTCTGCCACAATTTACAGAAGGTGAAAATGTTGATAGTCTTATTCATATATTTGAAAGGGTATGTAAACAGTATTATGTTGCCCAAGGGCTCTGTGTATGGTTCCTCACAACTTTCTCCATGGTAAAGCTGTAACTGCTGTTTCTAAATTGTCTAATGCTGATTGCTTAAACTATGACACTGCTAAAAAATGTTTATTGGAATGTTTTAAGTTAACACCTGAAGCTTACAGAAAAAAAGTTTTGTGAGCATAGATGCAAGGTAGATTAAAGTGTATGTGATTATTGTGCTGAACTAAGCATTTATTTTCATAGGTGGGTGAGTGGGTGTCAGGTCACCACTTTTCAAGGGCTGGCAGACCCTTTGATGAGGGAACAAGCCATTAGCACTTTGCCTGTGGACTTCAGAATCTGGTTGACAGGCAAGAAATGCAACTCTTCAGATAAACCGGGGAAAAAAGGGATCTATTCTTAGCAAGCAGGGCATCATTGCACAGGAAAGCGATACCCAGTATTGCACATGGATATAAGGGAAGGCATGGTGGGCACCATAAACCACCCCAACAGAGTCAACCAGTAACATGGGAAGCCACTAGTTCAGGTACATGGCCAGGATCAAGGGTTTAATGTTTTAAATGCAACCAGTGGGGCCATGTAGCATATAGATGTCCACAGAGGCAAGGTGTGGAAAAAAGGGTGGGGGAGACAGCAAGTGCTTATAACAGAATGCCAGGAGTGAGTTGTCTGGAGACAACAGGGGCACCAAACTACCACCAAAGTTTGTATCCTATCTTGGTGGACTGAAAAAAAGCCATTGCCAAGACAGACACAGCCTCTGATATAATCACTGTAAAGCCTGCAGCAGTTAAAAACAGCCCACTTCAGTCAGAGCTTTAGGAGGGTTCCCATACTAAATGCCTTTGGCCAGGGTTCACCTTGACTGGGAGGATGAAAAAGGAAGCAAGTAAGTAGGTGTACTTGAGGATATCACTGCAGATGTCTTGATAGGGAATGATTTTGATAATGCAGTACCTTTTGTGCATGCAGTGACACACAGTCAGGCTTGGGGACAGGCATGTGGGCCTGGTAGCCTGTGGATGACCCAGAGGGACTGCACCCCTAAAGGCAGGATTGGGGATGTGGTTAATTCAGGAATGGAGCTACCCTGTAGCAGTGAGGCTCAAGATGACCCACAGCTGCAGGTAGGTACTGATGTTTCCTTGGACAGGGTGATTGCAAGAGCAGAGGTGAGTGGTAGTACCAAGGCTGATAGTGAGGCACCACTGTAGAATATACCAGACTTCCTGTGGAAGGGGAGCTGGGAAAAGTCACAAAGATAAAGTTGAGACAGCCTCAGCTCATATCCTACATTACAATGCTTGAGGGAGAAAGATAGAGAGGTGCCTGATTCTCAAGGAAAAGGGAAGTCTGCATACTGCAAGGAAAGGTTACTGTATAGAAAGTGGACCCCTGAGGGAGTGCTAGTAGGTGAGGTAATACAGCAGTTGGTAGTGCCCAGAACTTGCCATCTGGCAGTTCTAGCCATAGCCGTGACATTCCTTTTGCAGGTCTTATGGGCATAAAGCATACCAAGAAAACTATTAAGCAGAACTTATTTTGGCCTGGGATTGCCAGGGATGTAACAGGGTACTGCAGGACTGTAAGCAGTGCCAAAAAGTAGGCAAGCCAGGAAATAAGGTCAAAGCTCCTTTGCTGCCTTTGCCTATGATTCAGGAGCCATTTCAGAGGGTAGCTATGGATACTGTGTGACCTCTGAGTACACTACGTTCCACAGGGGAGCAGTATATCCTAGTGATAGTAGATTATTCTGCCATATTCCCTGGGGCAGTGGCCCTGTCCTCTGTCAAGACAGAGAAGGTAGAAAATGCTTTGCAAAGATCTTCAGGAGGGTGGTTTTCCCAAGATAAATACTGACAGAGGTGCCAATTTCATGTCAGACCTGCTGGCTTGTCTCTCAGTACTGCGGGTTAAAGCACCTAAGACAGACCCCTACCATTCCCAGATTAATGGTCTTGTGGAGAAGTTAAACTCCTCACTACAGACAATCCTACAGGCATTTGTAGACCATTTTAAGAGAGAGTGGGGCAAACTTTTGCCCCATCTGTTACTTGCTTACAGAGAGGTACCCCAGCAACCAAAGGTTTTTCACCCTTTGAGTTTCTGTATGGGCATATGGTGAGAAGACCTCTTGATCTGATTCATGATGAGTGGGAGGGTGAGTGTGAATTTCACAAGGAGTCTGTTGTGGCATTTGTCATAAACCTCAGTACAAGGCTTAGGGAGCTCATGGGCTTGGCCCAGTGGAAGCTGAAATGAGCCCAGCAGCAGAAAATGGTCTGGTATAACAGGAATGCTCAAGCCAGAGAGTATGCTGTGGGACAACAGGTGATGGTACACATTCTATCAGACATAATAAGCTGCAGCCAGCTTGGGAGGGACCCTCCAAAGTGGTAAGGAGAGTCAGAGATGTTAGCTACATGGTGGAACTGCTAGGCATGAGGCAGGGGCACAAACTGCACCATGTTAACATGATGAAGTCTTACCATAATAGGGGGGGCATTGTGGTAAGTATTTGCAGTAGGAGGCAGGAGAAGGGAGTCTATGGTGACAGGGAACTAGACAGAAAAATCCCAAGTTTTTATGGTGGAGCATACGGTTGCAGGCATATGATATGACAGTGCATCACTGTATTGGGCAGTGCAATGCCAAGGCAAATAGAATCTCAAGACAGGGCATGGTTTAATTTATTCTGAGAGAGGCTCATTCCTCTCAAGCCACATTTCTGATGGGTCAATTGAAAAACTAGGTTGAGTCTTCAAAGGAGGGAGAGGTGTGACAATAGGATGTACTGCCAGCCATGCCAGGAGGAATAGGGCAGTGGAAGTATGACTTGTGCCAGCACAGTTAGCTGGAATTTTGTAAATAATATGTCATTTGTATATCACACTGATTTGTACAAATGCCTGCGCTGAAAATGCATTTGTGAGGTTTGCTTGCTTTAAAAATGGATCAACAATGCACCCTTCTGGAATGATAAAAAGTGTACATGTATTATTATAACTGAATTACATGTATATGTTTTAATAGAGGACACTGGGACAGCAAATGTTAACCAGCTAGCTTACTTTAACAAAAATAAGGGAAATGTAAATGAGCTGTTAAACCATCAAACCAGCATCCCACTGTGCTGAATAGGACCAGAGAAGGTGGGTCTGGAAGTTGCCTTTGCTCATTAGCTCAGTAAAAAGTGGTGAAGCCCCATTCACTGCCATGAACATTTAGATGTGTATTGCAGCAATCTATGCTAAATTCCTGTCTCAGCTTCAAAGGGGAAAACTGTGAGAACCTAGTGTCAGGTGATCAAGTGAGGTCATTCTGCAAGACATCTTGGATATTATATTTTGCAGGAAGTAATCTCTGAGGAAAGAGTATTCTGTTTTGGGGAACCTGTTTAGAAAGACTGCCCATATATTTCAGTGTGCCTTGTTCTATACAGTAAGTTATTAGGGAATAGTAATTCTCCTAGATTCAGTCAGGAATACAGTGAAGCTTAGTTTAGAGATTGTTTTTCTTGATTTGTATGAGTCTGTCCATCAATGTGCTTTTCAATATTTCCTGTGATTTAAACTCTGTGGGTTCATGTTCTTTTATTACTTATTATTAAATATATTTAAAACTTTTATTGTGGCTCGTCCTTGTAGAAAGTATTTAACCTTTGAGAGTGCTCATATTTATTTGGTGACACTGTGTGGGTCACTCCAAAAGGCCTAGCTATCTTGGTCAACTACTACCATTTGTATTAGTATTAATATACATAGTATAATTGGACACCCTTTGTTTAGGTCTTTAGGTCATTTGAGTAGCTGATTGTGGAGTGTCTGGTGGCCGTGAGAATTACCTTATACTGTGGGCAGAAGGGAACACAGCAGGGAAATCTGTGCCAGCCTTTTCCAAGTGTGTGTCTGTGTGTGTGTGTGTGTGTGTGTGTGTGTGTGTGTGTGTGTGTGTGTGTGTGTGTGTGTGTGTGTGTGTGTGTCTGAAGAATCAAATCTCAGTGTGTGTGTGTGTGTGTGTGTGTGTGTGTGTGTGTGTGTGTGTGTGTGTGTGTGAGCAACTTGGGGCAGGGGCACAAAGCACTGGCTTTATTGAGAGGGTACTAAAGGACTTGGCTTGGACAAATGGCCGAGGACCTAACCCTACACCTGTATCACTGGGGAGTCTTACTGGAGACCTGGAGCGAGACAGATATAGAGAAATCCAGAACCCGAGTTGAGTGTGTTCCCTGTGTGCTCTTAAGGGAAATTGTGCTTGATGGAGAGAGGTTTGCATCTTGAAATACTGAGTGTATCCATTTGTATTCCATGTGCACATCCCTATCCAGTGTCAGTGGTGAGTATTCAGGCTCCTTGATTACTGGACCAGCATGAGGACGTCATAATGAGTGTGAAGCTAAATAGCATCTCTAGCTAAGGCTAATCATAAGGCATTTTTTAATTATATCTGAAACCTAAAAGGAAATGCCCAGCTTTGTGCTGAAGTGGTAATAGATGGTACCACTCATACTGTATTGGATGAAGTTCCCAACCTGCTAGCTGACAGATATGGTGCAAACGTCACCCCCCTAGCCCCACTGGTCATACCCCAAAGCTTAGCCAACACCAGTCCTCTACCTAGTATCTCTGGGAATCAGGTCTTATCTGCACTCTCCGAGGCCAAAAGCGCCACCTTAGTGGGACCACATAACACCCCAGGATGCTAATTAAGGAATCTAAAACAGAACCTAGCAGACTCACTTAGTGCTGTCTTTAACCATAGGCTGAGCATTGGCTTTGTTTGAGAAGACTGGAGAACAGCAACAGTAACCACATTGCACAAAGGAGGACAGACAGACCCTGGAACCTATAGACCCATAAGTCTAACGAGTCTCATCTACATGACCATGGAAAGAGTCATCATGGTACTTATTAACAAAGACATAGGTGACCTTCAATCTCTAGACCCAACCCAATTTGGTTTCATTAAGAGTAGATCATGCATATTAAATCCGGTGGACTTTAAGAAAGTTGCCAAAGCCCTGTATGAAGGTAAGACAGTGCATACCACCTACCTTGATCTGGCTATGGCTTTTGACACAATCCCCCACTCAGGTATCTTTGAACACCAGTCTTATTTAGGGATTATAGATGGGTAGCCAAGTGTCTCACCAACAAAACCCATATTGTCAAAGCTGGTGACTCCACCTCTACCAGTAGACCCATAACCAGTAGCATACCACAAAGTTCTTTGCTGGATCTTTTACTGTTTGTAATCTACTTCTCAGATGTCCAGGCTAAATTAGATGGCCTTTGGCTTACCAAGTTCACTGATGACTGCAAATTGGGTGCAATCATTGAGACCCCCAACAATGTTACCATACTACAAGAAGGTCTAACACAGACAAATAACTGGTGCTAAAGCCATTGTCAAAGACTAAACACAAAATAGTGCATTATTATTTCCTTTGGCAAAGTAGAATTCCCTACCAACTACACTATTGAAAACAGCCCTCTACACTCAAACCCAGTGGTGTGAGACCTAGGAGCACAGTTAGATAGCAATCTGAACTTTGACCACCAAGTTTCCTCTGTGGTAAGGCAAGCATTCTACATTGCACACCTCATAAGTAATGGCATTGCATCCAGATCTAAGGATGTTATAGCCCCACTGCACTCGACCCTCATCAGACCACTAATAGAGTACAATGCTACCTTTTGAATGTACCTTAACAGACACCTGCAGCAGCTGGAAAGACCACAGTGGTTCCTCAACAAGAAAATGCAGGGCCTCTAAACCATGGCATATGTGGATAGACTAAAAGCTCTGTCGCTGTACTCTGTATTGTATAGGCTACTGAGAAGAGACTTGCGCCTGACCTACAGGGCAATCTCTGACCCTCCCCTGATGGATATGCTTCACAAACACAAATCTAATGGCACAAGACTCATTCACTCTATGGATCTTAACCTAGTCTGTGATATTAACAGAACATCCTGGAGAGACAAATATATCTCCCAGAGACTGCTGCTCCTCTGCAACAAACATCCAGTTCACATGAAGCAGAGCTGAAATGGATTGGAGACTGGAAATTACCCCAGGGGTGGTACCAATGTCCCACATGGACAGAGGGAATTGGTGTTGACCATAGAGTAGCTCTGCAAAATAATAATGGACAGATGTGGCAACTTGGGATTAAAATGACTATTCACCCTGTTACCTCTCACCGTTGGAGTTCCTCAGGGCTCTGTTTAAGGTCCTCTGCTCTTTTATATCTTTATCAATAACCTACACACTGCCATCCCAGAAGCAACCTGCATCCAATACACAGATGATTCCACTCTGATCTGCACAGCCTCATCCCCAACAGCCCTGCAAACCTTAACCCAGAATACATTTAACACAGTTGAAAACTAGCTCTCTAATCCCCATCTTCTGTTGAATCCTAACAAGACTAAACCACTACTCTTTACCCCCATGTGTAGGTCCACCCCACTTTCCTTTACTATAACATCAAACAGTGGTACCTCTATTTCCCCGGATAACTATACTAAGCTGTTAGTGGTAATAGTTGATAATCATCTCAAATTTGATCTGCACATCAACAAAACTATCAAAACCATCAATAAGAAGCGTGGCTCATTATATAGAACTAAACCTTTTCTAACCCCAATAGCTAGGACCACGATTGCCCACTCTCATCTTCTCTCTACCCTTCTATATGCTTCCCCTATACTCTCTAACCTAAACAAATCAGAGCTTACCATTCTCTCTCACTGTTACAACCACATTGCCAGATTTGCCACTGGGTCCATGTATAGGACACATCAGTGCCAAAACCTCAGTCTCTTAGGGTGGCTAGAACTGCCAAGCTTTCTTCGGTTCAATCAGCTAATAGAACATAATATTCTCAACCAACCCAAAAACACGCCCGCACTTAAAAATATCATAAAATCATACAGTAACTCCAGACCATTACGCTCATCCAACAAGCTGTTAGTCCAAACACACAAAGCTATTAACTCAGCTGGAGACTCACTGTTTGCCAACTCTGTTAGCAAAGCTTGGAATTTGCTTCCAGTGAACCTTACCCTTGAACCCTCTCTAAGTCTCTTTAAAAAGGCCTCAAACAGTATTTTAAAATGTGCTTGCTCTGTCCATGTACCAACCCTAATTAATTTCCATAACCAGTCCCTAACTTAATAGTACTGTATGCACTTCTTGCCCACAAATGCTTACTGTTACCTTCTTGTTATGTTCATTATTTTGTAAATAATAATTATTACTGTAATCCACCTGTTTTACATTTTTTATTCTATTACACACTGTTAAAATTGTGAATCCCTCTTGAGGGCCACACCTTACAGACTTTATAGTATACTTGGCATGTATGTATGTTTTTTATCTGTGTAATTGGAGCTTTTCTCCCCTGTTAAAATTGTGACTTCCTCTTGAATGCCACACCTTACAGACTTTGTAATACCCTTGGCATGTATGTATGTATGCTTTTATCTGTGTAATTGCAGCTTTTCTCCCCTGACCTCCCCTGAAAATGGACATGTATCCAGTCGGACTATCCTGGTCAACAAATGTAAAATAAAATAAATAAATGACTAGGCTTGTATGGGCTCTAGGGCTGCTAGCCTAGTAACCTCCTATGAACTTATGAACAATAAGGGAGCTGTGTGCAAAGTCAAATATATTCTCTTCACAGGAAGTGGATACAGCACTGAGCATTATATGGACACACATTCCCCATGTTGAGTACTGAACCTCCTACCTATTTAGTTACACAACATACAGAGCATAGTATTAGTCAGAAGATCCATAGGAGAAACCAGACTGCTAAGAGGAGAGAGTGCAATTTTGACCAAATGACTTCACCAGTGTGTTGCAGACAATATATTTTGTAAAAAGTTGAATTAGTTAGCTGTGTGCAAAGTTAAATGCATGCTCCTTGTGGGAAATGGATACAGTGTCAAGAATTACACACACACACACACACACACACACACACACACACACACACACACACACACACACACACACACACAAACACACACAAAACTTTCCTACATAGAGCATCAGACTTTGTACCCATCTAGTTACACTCTGGAAAGCAAAGTATTATTCACAAGAGCCTTAGTAGAAGTGCAGCTTTAAGGACGTGAAAATACATTTGCACTTGTTGAAAATCCACTGTTTGGAAGAGGTGATACTGTGCATCACAGGTTTTGGAACAAATGCATATGTGTACACAGGACAATGTAACATCACTGTGATTGTCCCATGTAATTATATACTTTTGTATAAAATATTAGATACTGTCCTTTATGTACATTGCATTACTGTGAGGGACATGTACCTGTTTCATGGTATGGGTTGCCAAAGAAATTCACAGTTGTAAACCAGTGGATTATCAATCAAACTTTCCTGCCACTTCATGCCATGATAAATGCACGCTTGGCTTGTCTCATACTTGCACAATGTGCATTGACAAGGCAACAGACAACTCTTTTATATGACAGTGCAATGCAAAATAACTGTGATTGGTTATGTGTGAATAAGTTAACCAAAATTGTAACACACTTGCAATTATAACCAATGGAGAGCAGACATACATTAATCAACTGAAATAATTGATTCAATGTCACTCTGAAATCAAAATAACCTTTTGAAAAAATTAATACAGAGATACAAATATTGTGCAATCTAAAACAATAATTTGATTTTCTTATTTTTAATTTCACTTTTTAAGCACAGAGCTGACAAACTGAATTGCAATGCTGATGGCAAAGTATTAGCACATGCTTAATCATATCTTGAAGTATTGAACTTGGTATGGGAATTAGCCATAGCTTATAGTGCTCTGTGCTGACTTTCATGCAAATATCTATAAAAGACAACCTTCACAATAGGGAGCAGGCACATTAATATAGCAGCAAGATAATGATGTGTTAAGGGACAGGGTAACCAACATGTACAGCTACAGGAGTCGGACACAAAATTCTGAAATTTTTTTTCATCCTTCTGAATTTGAAACTTTAGAGCATTCCAAGAAAAAAACATTTATATCTGAGTATTATCTAAGCACACCATATAGGAAGCCACAGTATTAGAACAGATTAGGCTCTGTCATGCACTATCACAAATAATAAATTAAAAATCTCATTACAGGCAGAAAAACATAGAAGATATGCAGATAAATATAAAGGAAAAGTACAAAATAAGCAATTTATTGATGACCCCAAAAAAGTCTTATAGATAAATAGGAAACAAGGTAAAAGGAATTGAAAAACCACCAAAAAAAGAAGAAATAGCTACATTTTGGAGAATATCTATGAAGATCCGGTGGAATATAACAAAGTGCAAAATGGACAGAAGAAGTAAAAGAAATAATAAGAAGTTTAAAGGTACAGGATATGAAATGGGATGAAGTAACAGCCACAGAGATTGAAACAAAGTAAAGAAAAACCTCTAACTGGAAACCCCAAGCCCAGATGCAGTACTTAACTTCTGGTTACAAGTATTAACATCTTTGCATGAAGATTTAGCCATGAGTAAGTACTATTTATATGTGCACCCAAAATAGATACCAACCTTGATAACAACAGGAAAAACAATGCTCCTACTTAAGAGTGAATCTGCAATCTACCCTAAAAATTATAGACCAATAACTTGCCCTCCAACAACGTATAAATTATACACTGAAACTGATGCCGACAGAGTTTATAGTCATTTAGAAGAAAATTCAATTATGGCAATAGAACAAAAGGGCAATAAAAGAATGTCATATGGAACAAAGGATCATTTGTTGATAAATAAAGTAATACTGGAGAACTGTAAAAAGGGAAAACATCTAAATATGGCATGGATTGACTACAAAAAAAACATTTGATAGTATTCCACATTCATGCATAAAAGAGTGCTTAAAAATGTTTAAGATACACCCTACACTGATCTTACAGTGACCATGAAACAGTGGCAGACCACTTTGCAATTAAACCATGATAAAGGACAAATTATTATTCCAGGGATAAAAATTCAAAGGGGGATATTCCAGGGTGACTCTCTGTCACCTGTGCTATTCTGCTTTGCCCTTAACCCATTAAGCTGTCTACTTAACAGATTAGGCCATGGCTATAACTTGGCTGCTAGAAAACAACAAAGTGTAAAGACTTGTCATCTTGCCTTTGAAGATGATTTAAAACTGTACAGCTCATCAGATGAGGAACTGAAAGCACAACTACAAGTTGTCAAAGCTTTTTCAAATTATATAAGAATGTTATTTGGATTTGATAAATGTACAAAAATAACCTTTAAAGCAGGAAAACTGCAGCACCAAGAAAACATCAGTTTGGGAGAAAAATGTAATATGAAAGAATTTGAGCAGGAGGGAGTGTATAAATATTTGGGAATTGATGAAGGATCAAGAATAAAACATGAACAAATGTGAATAAAACTTAGAAAGGAATACTTTAGAAAACTTAAGTTAATCCTGAAAACAGCATTGGCATCTAGGAACAAAACCCAAGCTATACACCAATTTGCTCTTCCTGTCCTAACTTACAGTTTTGGAGTGATTGTCTGGTCCAAAAATGTGTTGGATAGATTACATAGGAAAACAAGAAGAATGCTTCATGCTCACCAAATTACTTATAAGAATCAGTGCATACCGAAATTACATATTCCCTGTTCTGAAGGAGGGGATGGGCCACCTTGAAACTGATTACATGTGTAGATCTGCAATTGTGGGACTCCACACATATCTGCTAACCTCACAAGACCCAAACGTAGTTAATGTTTTGAAACATGAGGAGAATAAATCTAAGATGACTTCCCTGCTTCGGCTATCAGAAGCATATGGGCATCAAGCAGGTATAGAAATCAAACCACAAGTAGATAAAAATCAGACAGCAAATGAATGTACCAAAAACAAAAGAAAGAATATATTGTGAAGGATCAGATGAGAAGGCAAGAAATGTGGAAAATGCATAAATATAGTTGCAAGAATAGAAAACATTTGGAAGAACCTCATGTTGATCAGGAATGAATGCAGGAATGGTTAAGGAGAGGTGAATTCAAACCAAGAGATGAAAGGTTAATATTGGAGGCACAAGATAGTGGGCTACATATACATTGGTTTACTATGTCCATTGAACATGTGGGGGAAACAGACAAGTGTAGGTTTTGTAAAACAGAATTAGAAACAGTTGCACACCTCGTTGCTGGTTGCAACATAATAATGGCAGAAGGACTGTATACTAAAAGGCATAATAATGTGGTGAGACTGTTGCACTGGGGACTGTGCAAACATTATGGTACTGAAGTGGCTGAAAAGCACTGGAAACATAAGCCACAAAGCATCATAGAAAATGATGAAGTCTACACCACATGGGATCATCCATTACCAACAGTTCAAAAGATAGATGCTAGAAAACCGGATATAGTGGTCAATGAAAAGAAGACAGAAGTAACATTGATCATTGAAATCACCACACCCAGTGACTACGGGGTTTTGTGTACAGAGAGACCCAAAGTAATAAAATATCTGGATTTGCAGGGAGAAACAAGAGCAATGTAGAAGAAAGATACCATATAGTTCCAATAGTAGTAGAAGCAAATGGGTCTTATAAAAAAGAATCTGCAATCATATTTAGATATGTTACCAGTACATGCAACCCCATGCAGTTTGTATAAGGGCACACTGTGGGTGCTGCAAAGAGCACTTCTGGCTGACATGAATGATTGAAACAATACTAATTTCATGAACTTTAATCGTATTTTGACTTAGGAATGGATGAGATGGAGACAGGGACAAAGTAACTTATGCAGAGATAGATCATGGTCATGGCCACAAGTAAGGTAATGGATCAGGCCTCCCCCCACTGCAGCCCCCCCATAAGCCCCCCAGCAGTGTCCCCAGCCATTCCAGTGTCCCATTACTTGGCTATTATCACCAGTTAACATAAACACTGTTCAAACCTGTCAGTGTGCATACTATTTTCTTCTCTACTTCTAAGATAAGAAATGTGTAATATTTTTATTTCAAATGTTATAGCTCAAACACTAGTAGTCATTTGCTAAACAAAAACAATACAGTCTCAGAATGTATCCTGAACAGTAAGCTTCTCTGCCCTTGAAACTCATGTTCATTGAAATGGTATTGAAACCCACCTTCAAGAAAAATGCATCTGGCCAGTGGCAGATTAAGTTTATCTTTGGGCTGGTTTCAAACCATAAACACCTCGCACACATCTTTAGGACCATGCATACATGCATGCATTCTTTGATGCACCTTACTGATTGTATTAAATTATATTACTTGTATAATACAACCCCACTTGGTATACTGTGTTTTAAAGTTGTATTTTTGAACATTTTTTTCCAGTAAACAATGAAACACAACAGATGAACCAGTAATGACAAAACTACCATTTCAGAACATTTCAACCACAAAAGGATACTCAAATGTCTGTCATTACAATCTATCAGTATCAGTCAATATACAACATTTCTGCAGAAGTAAAATTCATTTGAATAACTCCACATGAAAGAGATCTATAACTAATGAAGAGATTGCTGCTGGCAAACAAATTTACATTCTACTGTTTCATGTACAAATTCAGGGCCTGCTACCCTTGAAGAATAAATTGTCCATGTTACATTTAAACACAAAAACAAAACAAAAAATGGTAAGCCAGTAATACTGCAATAGGGAATGGCTGCAAAACTAACAACAGGCTCATAATTACTATGCATCTCATTCAAAGGAGGATACACTCAACAGTGCAGCAACCCATCCCCCTTAAAGAGCACTGCAATGTCAACGGTCCATTTATATGGTGTGGGAGTAGAACACACAGCCTTCTGCACCAAAGTCAAGTATGCTATCAGTTGTGTTGCTAACATTGCTTTCAAATTTTAGAACACAAACACTGTTGATGGCCGATCGCTAAACAAAACAGCATACATTGATAGACTTAGCATGAGCAACAGTAAACTGCTCTTCATTTGTAACTTAACATTCCTTGAAAATGCACTGAAACTTGACATTCTTTGGAAATGCACCCCTGCTGATGACAGTTTAGTAGTTGGTATAATGGGTTCAGGCACTTTTATCCTGTAACCAAGGTACAGAGTTTGAGCCTGAGCAAATTAACTAACCTGTCATCCCTAACTGGGGCATTATGCACACATACACAAACGGAATTGGCACATTTAAATAACAAGAGGAATAGCAACAATCTGTTCTGTGGGATAGGTACGAACATCTATGTGATGTGTTACTCTTACTTATTTAATCATTAATATATCATCCTCTGTACAACATAATGCCTGCTATAGGGACAAATAAGGCGTAGGAGAGTACTACAAACATGAAGACATAAGCAGGATAAGGCTGGCTTAATAACATTCCCTGTTGGTGTTACAATGTTTTTGCAATGATGTTTTGTTGCACTATTCAAAGGGTATATTAATGAAATGTATATGAAGAGAAATACAGATGGTTGCAGTTAAATATATGAACGTAATATGAAATGTAATGAAATAATAAACTGACATGCAGTTGAAATCAAACCCATGATGCTATGCAAAAACATCAGGCTAGAAATAGAGTAATTATATCAAAATGCTACATAGTGAATCCTACTTTACTACATCCAGAAGTCTAAGAACGTTTACATTAACTGTTTCACAGTACTGCCTTTAGTCTGTCTTTACTTTATGTTCTCTGAGAACAGCATATTTAAGCACATTTACATGAAAGTAATGGGCCACTGTGGATTAAATTGAAATCATCAGGTTTTGAAAAAAGAAGTTAAATACCGTTCATTGCTGCTCGTTGTTGTTGCGCTATGCCAACTCTGCACAAATGCTAAAGACATAAAGCAAAGCCTTTTCCATGGAGAATCAACCTTCTGGGTGAGCAGATTGATCAAAACAGCTAAATCTCCCGCTTCCGCCTGTGGGGAAGGCTCAGGTTGTATGACAGCCATGGCTCCGAAACTACAACAACCACAAAAAGACTGAAATGCCACAAAACAAACCAAACTTGAAAAAGGAAGCCTGCAGGACGATAAACCTCAGCAGATGCACCAATTCCAGTCACAGTGATGCTGATAAACTGCAAGTTAAAATTTTATTTTAAGCTCAACAAAAATAGGCTTTTCGTCAGTGTCCCACACCAACTTCATCAGAAAAACAAACAACACATTCAGCTTACACCTTAATAAAAAGCTCATAAATCACATGACTACTTAGCAATTAAGCCAATAACATTCACAACACATGCTCAAACCCTTCCCTGAGGACTCAACTTTACTGAACAAGCAGTAAAAGGAATATCCATACTTTTGTAAGCCATGCTGAAATAGATAAAAAATAAATGAAGAAATTAAAATAGATACAATCTACAAAAATATATACAATAAAATTACCTAACCAAACTTCTTAATTTTAAAATACATGAAATCGATAACATTCCATTTAAGCCTGGATAATGATAAGCTTCTAGTTTTAGCTGCCAAATTAATTCCTTTTGTTCTAAAAGTAATGTATCTGGACCCCCCAATTGGAAGGAACTACCTGATCAATGACTGAAAAAGTAAATTCAAGACCTGGGTATTCCTTAACATGCCTGGCAAGCGCATTCTCCATCTTCTCTTTTTTGATGGCATAAAGGTGTTCATAAAGGCATTCCTGAAGTTTCCTGTCAGTTTTTCCTAAATAAAACACTGGGCATGAAGAGCACCTTGCCAAATATACCACATGTGAACTGGCACTGGAGTATTCTACAGATGAAATTGAACCATGCCCCGGTTAAGGGATGTACAAATGCAATATGTGTAAATACTGTAGGTTTATTAAAGCAGGGACCTTTTTTAGTATCAGGGAGACCAAATACACCATCAGGGGTAGATTTAACTGTGCCAGTTCACATGTGGTATATTTGGCAAGGTGCTCTTCATGCCCGGTGTTTCTTATAGGAAAAACTGACAGGAAACTTCAGGAACGCCTTTATGAACACCTTTATGCCATCAAAAGAGAGAAGATGGTGAATGCGCTTGCCAGGCATGTTAAGGAATACCCAGGTCATGAATTTACTTTTTCAGTCATTGATCAGGTAGTTCCTTCAAATAGGGGGGGGGGTCCAGATACGTTACTTTTAGAACAAAAGGAATTAATTTGGCAGCTAAAACTAGAAGCTTATCATTATCCAGGCTTAAATGGAATGTTAGCCATTTCTTGTATTTTAAAATTAAGAAGTTTGGTTAGGTAATTTTATTGTATTTGTTTTTGTAGATTGTATCTATTTTAATTTCTTCATTTATTTTTTATCTATTTCAGCATGGCTTACAAAAGTATGGATATTCCTTTTAATGCTTGTTCAGTAAGGTTGAGTCCTCAGGGAAGGGTTTGAGCAGGTGTTGTGAATGTATTGGCGTAATTGCTAAGTAGTCATGTGATTTATGAGCTTTTTATTAAGGTGTAAGCTGAATGTGTTGTTTGTTTTTCTGATGAAGTTGGTGTGGGACACTGATGAAAAGCCTATTTTTATTGAGCTTAAAATAAAATTTTAACTTGCAGTTTATTAGCAGCACTGTGTCTGGAATTGGTGCATCTGCTGAGGTTTATCATCCTGCAGGCTTCCTTTTTCAAGTTTGGTTTGTTTTGTGGCATTTCAGTCTTTTTGTGGTTGTTGTGGTTTGGGAGCCATGGCTGACATACAAACTGAGCCTTCCCCACAGGCGGAAGCGGGAAATTTAACTGTTTTGATCAATCTGCTCACCCAGAAGGTTGATTCTCTTTCACGACGTATGGAAGATTTGGTGGGGTCTCACAGCCTTTGTTTGGCAGTGACATTCTCCAGGGAGGACTCCTTCTTCCAACCTTGCTGGGGCTCAACATTTCCAGTCGTTAGTTACAGCAACGGATGTTTGTGGTGCGAATGCGATTGGTAAACAACTGCAGAATAGGCCGACAGGGACTGACTCTAGAGTTTCTGCTGCTTCACCGCATTTGGATACCGGCAGATCAGATGGAGTCGGTATAATAGAAGCAATGGGGATGAGTGATTCATTGCAAGGCCAGGTACAGTCTAATTTAAACATTTGGTTAAACTGGCCATTTTTGTTCAACGAAGTATCAGAAGGGAGCATTAGTCATCCAGGCTCTTTAGGGAAAGTGGACTTGGCGCAGACATTAAATATGTTTGACCACAAAGGGCAAAAGTCCAGTCTGGTGGACCCCAGCCATTAACAAACTTTACAATAAGAGGAGAAAGCTATTACATGATAGAACAAAATCCATAAAAGGGAAGTCACCCCTGATCATTATTAGTAAAAAATTACGAGCACTCATAAAATCAACTAAGGCCAATTTTGAGAGAAAAATTGCCATGGATTCAAAGGACAATCATAAGGCCTTTTTCAGCTATGTTAGGAACCTGGGTGGAAACTCCCAGATATGCTCAGAATTAGTCCAAAATGATACAAAAATCACTGAACCCACAGACATTGCCAACATACTGGCAGACAGGTTCAGTGCAAACTTCACGCCCCCCACCCTGGCTAAAGGAGAGATAACTATCTCAGCCGAGTGTAGCCTCCCGGACATCTCAAATGCGCAGGTGAAAGCTCTCTAAAGCTAAAAACACAGCATCAATGGGACCGGATGGTGTCCCCGGCTGTGTGCTACAGGAGCTAAATGAGGAATTAACCCCGCACATAAGGCAGCTGTTTAATCTCAGCCTTACCACAGGATACGTGCCCAAGGAGTGGCGTACGGCAACTGTGGTCCCACTCCACAAAGGCGGCGCCTCTACGGACCCTGGTAATTACCGCCCCATAAGCTTAACAAGTCTAGTCTGCAAAGCTATGGAGAGGATCATAATGGAGCTCATAAACAAAGATATAGGGGACTTGCAGACATTGGACCCGACCCAGTTTGGCTTTGTCAAGGGAAGATCATGCCTTTTGAACTTGGTCGACTTCTTCGAAACAGTCACCAAGGCCATTGATGAGGGAAAGGCAGTCCATACAGCCTACCTTGACCTTGCAAAGGCTTTCGACAAAATACCCCACTCGAGTATTGTAGAAAAACTTACCAGCTTAAATGTAAACCCATATGTCACAAGATGGGTTGCAAACTGGCTTAAGGACAGAACCCACAGGGTTAGAGTTGCTGGCGCTGTGTCAGACTCCAAGCCGGTCACAAGTGGTGTCCCACAGGGCTCGGTCCTTGGCCCCCTATTGTTTGGCATCTACTTCTCAGAAGTACAGGCCAGCATGGGAGGACTTTGGCTGACAAAGTTTGCAGACGACTGCAAACTGGGTGCCATAGTGGAAAGTGCATCGGACACGGATATCCTTCAGAAGGGACTCACGGAAACAGATAGCTGGTGCCAGAGCCATGGCCTGAAGTTAAATGCCAAAAAATGTATAGTCATACCCTTCGGGAAAAACAAGGTAACCCCAAGCTACCATATAGGTGGCAATCCACTAAGCGCAGAAGAGGTTATCAGGGACCTGGGGACCCAGGTTGACAGTGGCCTTTCTTTTGACACTCACATTGCTAAAGTGGTTAGAAAGACCTTCTACATTGCCCACCTGATCATGAAGGGATTCACATCCAGATCTAGTGAGGTCATTGTTCCTTGTACTCTTCACTTATCAGACCAATGATCGAGTACAATGCCCCATTCGGGATGTATCTCACCCGACATCTGCAGCAATTGGAGAGACCCCAAAAGTTCCTCACCAAAAGGATAAAGGGACTCCAAAATCTGTCATATGCTGCCAGATTGAAGAAACTCCAGCTCTACTCAGTCGCATACCGTCTGCTCAGAGGTGACATGTGCCTGACATACAAGGCCATGTCCAACCCGGAATTAATGGACATGCTCCACCTCAAAAAATCCAAATCCACCAAAACCACTAGAGCAAGCGACTTAAACCTTAGCACGGATATAAATAGGACGTGCTGGAGGAATAGATTTATCACTCAGAGACTCCCTATGCTGTGGAATAAAATCCCGGTCCATGTGAGGCAGAGCACCTCGCTGACTCTGTTCAAGAGAAATCTAGACCTGTGGATGGGAGATCGTAGGTTTACCCCGGGAATCATCTCTGTGTCACTGCTGGACAGAGGCACAACAAACTAATGGGCACAGTATTTTTTCATATAAGGGGTGGCGTAAGCCACAAAAATTTGGGCTAGGCTTATAAATGCCTTAGGGCAGATAGCCTAGTATAAACCTATGAACCTATGAACCTATGAACCACAAATTAATAAAGATGAGGAAGTTACAGCTGGAAGTAGCTTAATTCAAGGAGTGCCAGCGGTCCAAAGTGGTTCCCAAGGGGCTCTGATCCTGGCAGTATCCTACAGGATTAGAGGAAGGCTCTGCCTTCCACAAGGATTTACTTTTGCTGTTCGATATACACGGTTTTGAATTACTTAATTTGATTTGTAAACATTATAAAGAGGCCATCAGTGTATTGTCTGGAGAACTTACTGTGCTGGATGAGGCTGTAGGACATGATTCTAACTTTACCAGATATAGACACGATTACGACCGTATTTTCACCAGCATCGATCAGCAATTGCATAAAATCAATTCTAATAAAATTAGGAAACTTCGGAGGGACTTGAAGGCTTATAGGGAGGGGGTGGCTTATCCCAAACCACCCAGATCCCAAGGCAATTTTTTATCTCCAGCTGCCTTTTCCTTCAGTCCTACACCAGCTACAGATACTTCTAGGACCAATAGGTCATCATTTGGGAATGAGATGTATGCTCCTGGTGGTTCAGTCCAACAGAGCCAGACTCGGCACAGTGACCGGTTGTCTTCTCGGAACCAACCATCTGATATAGCACCAGAAGCCGAGGATCAAAATTTTCAGGACAATGCCTCAACCCATCAACCCTCTCCGGGGAGGAGGCAGAGATACAGAACCAGTAGGAAGAATTAGGTTCGCCTGTCTTTTCTACAGTATTCCCAGTAATGAGCCCATGTCAGATTGTTACCAACGCTGGAAAGGACTTTAAGATTTACAACTATTCAGGGGTTGTTTTTACCCCAACATTGGTGGATCTCCTGGCTAACGGTTTGACATTTGTACCCAGTAGGAGGGCAGATGTGGCCAATACCTTGATTGACCTCAAGCTTTTTATCAGAAAGCTTAATTTACAGCTTATTTTTGGTGATCAAGTCATGATGCCGAAGGATTTTCACATTTCAAGTACATTTAATCCCCCTTTACATCATTCTCTTTTTCTTTTTGAACGACTGTGTGACTTAGACATTCATCATTTATTGAAATGTAAACGAATTGTCCCTTATAATATCAACAAATATGAGAAGTGTCTTTTAGAATTGTTAACTAATTCTTCTGTGAGGGTTATGCAGCCAGACAAGGGGGGAGGACTGGTAGTAATGGAAGAGGTAGAGTACATTCAGAGAATTGAAAATATTCTGGCATCTGAAACCTATAGGGAGGTTTCGAAAAATGAGTTGAATCAGAGTGTGACCAGGGTCTGTACTTATTTCAATGAAATGTTCATTAATTGAGTCAATAATGTGGAAGTTTTTAACTATATCTGTACCCATAACCCCAGGATACCTGTCCTGTTTGGCAATCCGAAGATTCATAAGAATGTGCATGACCCCCCCCCCATGTGCCAATTGGTGAGTGCAAGGGGCAGTGTGACTTACGCTGGGGTGAAGGTGGTGGACATGATTTTGAAAAGGTATGTGTCCAGTGAGTCCCACATTTCTAAAGACTCCTGGTCATTTCTTGAGAGGGTTAATTGCACTCCTTGCACAGGGGAGAGTAATTTCTTGACAATCGATGTTATTGATTTGTACTCCTCCATCCCTCATTCCATAGCGTTAGAATGGATTGAAGCTATCATGACCATTAAACAGGCACCTGTTGGAGACATTCTGATGGTGAGGGAGTTATTGGATATCATTCTGACCTGCAATTTTTTCTCCTTTAACAACCGTTGGTTCCACCAATTAATAGGGGTCCCTATGGGGTCTCCTTGTGGGGCCAGCATTGCCAATTTGATGATGACTTACTGGGAGAGAGAGTTTGTTTTCCCTAATTCTATCATTCAGGAGAAACCCCTGCTTTATACTAGATTCTTGGATGATATTTTTATCATCCTACAGGGGGAGAGGGAAGTGGCTGAGACACTGTTAGATTGTTTTAATAACTCCACCAGTTTTTTGAAATTTACATTCATTTTTCCAAGGAGAGGATCTCTTACTTAGATGTGGAGTTATTTAAGGATATCCCTCTAGGCTGTTTTACTGCCAAAATTAATCTTAAAGTAACTTTTTCTAACAGTTATTAACATTTTGAGAGCAGTCACCCCTTCCATTAGAAGAGGTCGATAGTAAAGGGGCAGTTGGTGAGGGTGGCGAGGATAGTGTTTAAGTTCTGCGACTTCCTTGAAGAATGTGAGTTTATTCGTGGCCTTTTTTTGAACAGGGGATACACGAACCATCTCATATCAGAATTTGTCAAGGAAGTTTGCGGTAAGAGGAAGAATGGGTTATACATACAAATTTTGGGCAATAATGTAGCACCCCAGAACCCAGAACCATCCCATATGCAAGCCCATGAGAATTACCTTTGCAGTTTTATTACAACTTTCAATGTTGATGCAGGGGACATTTCCTCCATCATAAAGAAAAATTGGAGTATTTTACAATTAGACATGCAAGGTAACTCATGGTTTGAGATTACACCCAAGGTGGTGTTTAGGAGGGGGTTGAATCTGAAGAGTATTCTACAGATGAAATCGAACCATGCCCAGTTAAGGGGATGTACAAATGCAATATGTGTAAATACTGTAGGTTTATTAAAGCAGGGACCTGTTTTAGTATTGGGGAGACCAAATACACCATCAGGGGTAGATTTAACTGTGCCAGTTCACATGTGGTATATTTGGCTAGGTACTCTTCATGCCCGGTGTTTTATATAGGAAAAACTGACAGGAAACTTCAGGAATGCCTTTATGAACACCTTTATGCCATCAAAAAAGAGAAGATGGAGAATGCGCTTGCCAGGCATGTTAAGGAATACCCAGGTCATGAATTTACTTTTTCAGTTATTGATCAGGTAGTTCCTTCGAATAGGGGGGGGGGGTCCAGATACGTTACTTTTAGAACAAAAGGAATTAATTTGGCAGCTAAAACTAGAAGCTTATCATTATCCAGGTTTAAATGGAATTTTATCCATATCTTGTATTTTAAAATTAAGAAGTTTGGTTAGGTAATTTTATGGTATTTATTTTTGTAGATTGTATCTATTTTAATATATTCATTTATTTTTTATCTATTTCAGCATGGCTTACAAAAGTATGGATATTCCTTTTACTGCTTGTTCAGTAAGGTTGAGTCCTCAGGGAAGGGTTTGAGCAGGTGTTGTGAATGTATTGGCTTAATTGCTAAGTAGTCATGTGATTTATGAGCTTTTTATTAAGGTGTAAGCTGAATGTGTTGTTTGTTTTTCTGATGAAGTTGGTGTGGGACACTGATGAAAAGCCTGTTTTTGTTGAGCTTAAAACAAAATTTTAACTTGCAGTTTATCAGCATTACTGTGTCTGGAATTGGTGCATCTGCTGAGGTTTATAGTCCTGCAGGCTTCCTTTTTCAAGTTTGGTTTGATAAATGCACACTTGTAAACACATTTTCATAACTTTAGAGTGTAACCACAACAGTGATGGGTGGCAACAAAAAAATGTTCTATGGCTAACTGCAATAAACCAAGTCTGTCAAGATGACACATAGGGGAAGTAGAGAGCTGTGTATGGGGCATCCATTTATTTTTGTGGGACAGGTACCCTCTTCTTTGGTAGAGGGAAGAATGTTGTGGAAGGATCTTAAGAATGAGAGGGTCAGGTAGGTAGGGTAGGTTAGGAAGCATGTGCAGACATGCAGAACATACAGTGATGGTGATGGAGACAAGTTGAGGGACACTATGATTTGGGATATGTAGGGGACATCAGAGTTGCACACATGTCCAGCTTAAAAACCATGAGCATCTAGTCCTCACCCTCAGAACTGTCATCAATGTCTCCTGTATCTATAGTCTGAGTCACTACCAGAAATGGTATCATTTTATTAGTCTGATACAGGACCCTTTCAACCATGCCAATACATGTACCAATGTCCCTTTCCATGAAATCCTCCACCAGCCTTGTTAGCTTCTGCTGGGTGACAAAATTACCATCTTCAGAGGCACTGCTGCCAGAAGGCACCACTGCACCAAGAGCCGGGGCAGAGTTACCAGATGTATGTGGAACAGGTAGGGCAGAGGTTGTGAAGGCAATACTGAAAGACTGTCAACCTGATGTGCTTAGTACCTGTACTGCCATCTGTGGAGGTATGGTGGGCCAAGCTGCAGTGGTCTGTTTACTGCTCTGTGCTGTTCCTCATTTTGTTTTCAGAAGCAAGGTATGCAAACAGCAGAATGTTAATAAATTATAACCCCCCCCCAAAAAAAAAAAATAAATAAATAAAGAGAGAGAGAGAGAGAGAGAGAGAGATAGGTGGGAATGAAAAAAAGATAGCTGGATACATTTCATGTTATATTATTTTATTTATTCAATACAAATTTGGGGGCAATACATAAACAGTTAGGTTAATTTAGTATTGTAGCCCTTTGCCACATCCATATATAATGTTCGGATTTCAATGTGTCATAAAAGAGAGAAATTTCACTGTTAGGATCTAATTAAGCCCTTTGCCACATCCATATATAATGTTCAGATTTCAATGTGTCATAAAACAGAGAAATGCCACTGTTAGGATCTAATTAAGAGCATCCCTTATTTCCCTATGATGGACAGGATGTATGCATTCAGATGTAATAATTGCAATTACCAAATTTAAATTATTCCTGACATTGTATTTATGTTAATATTTGACAACTACTATTCTGTAATTAAAACTAATTGCTGTTGCTAGGATTTGAACCCACCCACTGTTAGGTTGGTGTTCTCATTGCCTATCGCAAGCAACAAGAGTTATAAGGGAAGGCATATATGCCTGATATCAAGCTTGAACTATGCCTGTTCAGGATGCTTGTGACTAAGGGACTGAAAATAATTTTCTGTCCTGAACTTGGACCTGAGTCATACTTACCCCATTTCTCACTGAGGTGAGATAATCCTGGTGTGCCTCATGGTTTGCAGAAATTTCCTCTGTGGCTGTATATTACAAAAGGAAAAAAATATATATATGAAAACATAATGGTTAAATGCATTGGCTGGATAGATCATTAATTGCATATGATAGACAGGTAATGGATCAGTATAATTTCACATCTGAGATGTGTTTGCAGTCCAAAATTCAGCCTCCCAGTGAGAAGTCCTGATCATGCTTCTTAAGGTTACTATAGTCATGACAACATTGTTGTCCAGTGCGTGGAATGCCAGTTGCACTAGAGTCAGCCTTGGCTAAGCTATGCCAAGCCACACCCTTATACTATGCCTTACAGCTATAACACTTCATGATGAATGCCATCAATATTCTAGATTCCTCAACACTCCCACCATTGTCCTCTAAATTTAACACCATTATCTCCATCACTGGCTATGTCTGCAAAAGTTGAGGTAACAAGATATGTCTGAATTGGTGCCAATTCAAATCTCGCATGTAACTGGTTGTGCAGAAAGATGTACAGCCTTGCCAGATGCATTTGCATAATTGAAAGCATATGGATTCCTTGGCAGACATATCAGCACTAGTTACATTATACAGCAATAAAGGTGTGAAACATGCCATTGAGCTTTGCCATGTGTGGTGTTCAACCTATTAATACAGTCTTCAATGTTCAGCAATGGCATGTTTAATTGCATGGCTTTTCATCCTTTCAGTTTGGAAAAAGAAAGAGAAAGAGAATAAATTGTGAAATATAGTGATGTTGGGGCTTACACAATGTGAAAACATTTTTTACCAGATGGGAATTGAAACCTTAGGATAAAGCATGCACAAAATTTTAAATCTTGCCTATTAATTGACATTGTCACAGAAGGACCACCTTTTAAGCATGCAAATTAGAGATATACTAATTTCAGAATGAATGCAGACATATTTCAGAGAGGCGTGCATCTCTGTGATTTTTATCAGCCCTGGAATGCATTCCTATGTAAAAGTCAGTATTTCTGTTTGTAAGTATATTTCAGATGGATGCAGTTGAATAAGGTGAGCAATGCAGGTTGGAGTATGTTGCATACACACTTCACAAGACACACAGGTCCTAAACACATAGGATATGTAATTAGTCATAATGATTCTAACAAAAGTATTTTGCCCATCATACATATGCATTGAATTTTAAATGAAATATCATCATTTATGAAATTGTACACAGACATTAGATTGATGTTATATGTGATGCATTAATGATATATGCTAAATAAAAAACTTTAGTTACGCAAGCATTACTGATACATTGCTTACAATAAACATGTTTAACATTATCATTTGTCTTTATTTTTGCAGTCCTAATCAAAATGGTGTGAGCAATGGGATTTTGACATTCCTTGTAAAAGTATCTTTTAGCTCTATTTGAACACTTAATTACTTTTGCTCATTATCTAAAGCCACTGCACTTACACCTTGTGTCACAGAGATAGATATCTGGCAGGTGGAATTTCTCCACTCAGTATTGGCAGGCATGCTGAGAAAAATGCACCATTGCTAGCTGTGTTTATGCTACATAAGTTAACCTAAATTAAATATTTCACTTTTTCCCTTAGGTAGTGAACTGTGCTTGCATGCTACCAAGCAGAGAGCAAATGCAGATTAAAAAAAATTACATACTGAGAATAATTAAGGTGTGATTTCTTAACAGGATTCAAACAATCCATCATATCCCTTATTTCTCTCAGTTCAATTTATTTACACCTTGTGTCACAGATCTGGATATCTGTGAAGTGCATACTCTGCAGTCATTACCATCCATGGTGTTGAGGGCTACACACCGATGCCAGGCATATTTGCACTACATAATGCATCCTAAACTAACATTTTCACTTTTCTTAAGGCAGTAAACCATGTCTGTGTGCTGATGAGCAGAGAGCAAGTGGAAAAGGCATTAGCAAAAAAATATATGATAGAGAAAAAAGCTGACAGTTAATTACATGCAATCAATGGATATACATAACATCAACCAGAACAAGAAATGCATTCAAGTGACAGATTCATCCTTCTCACATCTAATTGCAACATTAGAAGTGTACTTTGTGGAACACATTCAGTCATGTAATTAATGACAAATAATGTGAAAGTGGACAGTCAACAGATCACGTTAGCAACAGTGGCGTTACTTGATTTTCAAACAACACACAGGTATCACAAAATGTGATTAAATATGTATTCAGACCACCATCTGTAAAAATATCAATTAACTGGACTTAAACCATGCATCAGTTCTACTTTTTCATTAAGCTCACTGCACTTACATCTTGTGCCAAAGAGGAAGTTACTTGACAGGTGTATTTACTTCACTGAATAATATACAAAGTGCTGATAGCCACACAATGCCTCTGGGCTGGTTTGGGCAATTCTTTTCCTTAAGCCAAGAAATTTAATTTTTCACTGCCAAGTGGTACACAAATGTAGAAGGCAATATTTATCAAAAGCATTCACAATTTTAATAACAATTTCAAGGTACATGAAATGAATCATAGCAATGAACAGAACTACTACTGTGTTACACTTACATATTCAGCCTTCTCACATATCTTTGTCATATCACTACTGTCATGTAAGTCTCAGGCTATCAGGACTTTAGGTAATGCCATGGGAATAGAAAAGTGGAAAGGTAACAGCAGAAATGCTTTTATGTTTCACACAGCACCTACAATTTATATTGACTTTATTTAAAATGATATATCTGTCTATCACTTTTAGTCAATACTGACCTTACATGAGTTTTCAACCTCAACACATTCATAAAACAAAATGTGTGTCGAGATTTATTATGACTACCCTCAGTGAAATGATCTGTGAACACATTTCATAGGTTCATAGGTTCATAGGTTCATACTAGGCTATCTGCCCTAGGGCATTTATAAGTCTAGCCAGAATGTGTTTGGCTTTCGCCACTCATTTTAAATTTATTTTGCTATGCCCTTTTTCGAGGTTAGTATACTGTGCCTCTGTCTAACAGTGACACAGAAGTGATACCCGGGGTAAACCCACAATCTCCCATCCAATCATCAAGATTCCTCTTGAAGAGAGTCAATGAGGGACTCTGCCTAACCTGGACTGGGATTTTATTCCAGAGTGAAGGGAGCCTCTGGGTTATGAACCTGTCCCTTCAGCATGTCCTATTTATTTCAGTGCTGAGGTTCAAGTCTCTCGAGCGCGTAGCTCGATGGGATCTGGATTTTCTGAGGTGCAGCACGTCCATTAATTCTGGGTTGGACATGGCTTTATACGTCAGGCACAGATCGCCTCTGAACAGGTGGTATGCCACTGAGTAGAGCTGGAGATTCTTTAACCGGGCAGCATATGGCATCTGTTTGAGCCCTTTGATTCTCTTGGTGAGGTACTTTTGGGGTCTTTCCAGTTGCTGCAGGTGCCTGGTAAGGTACATCCCAAAAGGGGCATTGTACTCAATTATGGGCCTGATAAGGGATGAGTAAAGAGGCACAATGACCTCCCCTGATCTAGCTGTGAATCCCTTCATGATTAGGTGGGCTATATAAAATGTTTTTCTAACCACTTTGGCCACGTGGTTGTCAAATGAGAGATTGCTTTCAACTTGGGTCCCCAGGTCCCTAATTACTTCTTCTGTACTTAATGGATTACCACCTATGTGGTAATTTGTGGGCACTTTGTTTTTGCCAAAGGGGATTACTATACACTTTTTGGCATTTAGCTTGAGGCCATGGCTCTGGCACCAGTTGTCTGTTTCTATGAGGCCCTTTTGGAAGATGCTTGTGTCACCTGGAGAGTCGATTATGGCACCCAGTTTGCAGTAATCTGCAAACTTGGTCAGCCACAGTCCTTCCGTGTTGGCCTGTACCTCCGAGAAATATATACCGAACAAGAGAGGTCCCAGGACTGAGCCTTGTGGGGCACCACTTGTAACTGGTTTGGAGTCTGACATGGCTTTAGCAATTCTAACCATGTGGGTTCTGTCCTTGAGTCAGTTTGCAATCCATCTAGTGACATAGGGGTTTCAGACTGTGCATCACCTGCACTGTCTCTCTACACTCAATACATTTACACATTATGCCACAGAGTGGTGTGTGAGTTTGAATTTCTTCAATCAGCACTATCCAGAGTGCTGAAGAAAGGATACCAGTGCCAATCTCAATTGTGCTGCTGATGGCATTCCAAATTTAATTTGTCAGCTTTTACCTTGGACAGTGAACTAGTGTTCACTGCAACTGATCACTGCTAGTAAACAGAGAAAAATGCCAAACAAAATACAAATGATCAAGAAATAAAAGACACATTTGAAACAAATACAAAAATGTACATTTAAGATGTTTAATCAATTCTGTTGCCTAGCAAAAGGAACCTGTATGGATTTGAACCCTGCAGCCAAGGTTTTAAGAACAACTATTTAGGATTATTTCCTGCATTTGTCACAGACAAAGCTGTCTATCTATCTATATATATATATATATATATATATATATATATATATATATATATATATATTAGCAAGGAGAAAAAATGTATAGATGTACTCAAAATGTTACATTGTACCAAGTCATGAAATCTGTCCTTTTTAAATTGCTAGTAAATGTCTGGATGATTGTAAATGCCAATAGTTAGGATACCCATGTACTCACACAATATTTTTTCCCATGATCTTTAGTGCTCACACAATCTTAAAAGAATAGAACACAGATTTCAGGTGCATTCCTTAATTTCTTTATGGTGCATCATTCAGTTTTCTATGTTTTCCTACCAGCAGTTCTATCTCATTTTTATTGCATATGTTATCTTTATTAATACTTAATGTACTGCCTTGAATATGTACTACAATTCTTAGTAAAAGGCAGTGATTGTGATCATTAAAACAGCATTTGAATGTTACTCTCCTAACTCACTCAATGTACTTTCAGACTTTTGAATAAGTCTCTTCTCCATGATACAGTCAGACTTATCATAGACACCTACAAGACATTAGCAGGTAACACTTGTCAGTGCTCATCCATGTATTGCTAGGACATATGCATTAAATCATGCATCTCCTTACACCATGTTAACCTTTCCTGCACTTAGTGCAGACTGTGATGTGCAGGAATGCTAATGATTTAGCACCTTATTTGCATACTCACATTGACTGTGCACAATATAAAGCTAATTGTGTAGCAAATGAACTTGTATCATAGTGGGAAGATTGTTTGGATCCAGAGATCTCATTTTTTCTAAATACACACAACTTCTGGAGAATTACCTACCTTCTACACTGCTTTCATGTTAACTTATGTTGCTATTTCTTACATAATGCTTTTAATTTAACATTAATTATAAATTGCAATGCCCAGTGCAGACTGTTTATTTATCCTTCTGCTTTTTCTTTATCCTTTACTACTGGCATAGTCCATGCATACATGTATATCAGTTATGCACACATGTATATCAGTTATGTCTGCATTATAAAACGTTTTCTTCTGAATACTACCTGAGCTATATTTTGTAGGTTTAATTTTACTCAAATTTAAACAGTTATTGTAGATGAGTGTAGTATAACTTCCTAGCAAGGGCAGGTACTTTTATATAAGTCAGTACAAAGAAATGTGTTAAGTCTATGATAATCTACCTGGTTGCCCTCCACAGCAGTGGAGATGGGACTTGAATAGTTTTGTACAGTTCTACTTGCACATTGTCAATTATTCTTAATGCTGTGATGTACTGCTCAGTTACACCAAGCTGTTCTCTGCATTATATAATTGTTATGTATTAGTGTTATTTCATTAAACATATATTTTGTTGGGAGGCTGTTCTAACTTGTGTGCAGTGATAGTGAGCATTACCTTTTAAATTGTTGTATGCATGGTAGATGCATACATTCATACATAATAGATTTCACAGCCATCCTGTCTATGTATAATATATATTTGTTTTGTCTATTTTCTGTTTCACCTCATACAGGGATATGGCACCCAAGAAGAAATCTGTAATCCTGAACTATCATTTACTGATGCAGAAAATGAGGTGATTACCCAGGCCTTACATTTCCATGGAATGTCTATGTTAGGGAGAGGTACAGGTAGCCAATCTTCTTGAGTGAGGATATGGCAGTAGATAGTCAATGACATCAATGCTGTTAGAGGGCATGGGAGAAGTTACTTCCAGAATGACAAAGGGCAAGGAATATGATGACCTCTGCCCATTGTTGCCCAGAAACAGGTGGCTACAGGAGGTGGTCCTGCTACCCAACCACCACTAACTGAAACTTAAGAGTTCCTGTCCATAGTGAGAGATGCAAATAGATCAGGAGAGGGGTTACACAGAATCCTTGATGTTGGTACTGATATGAATGACTGACCCACAGTGTCTCAAACAGAACTTTCAGGAATGTCTGTATTATATGTAGTGCCAGTGATAAGAATTATTCAGATAAATCAGTAATAGAGAGATAGAGAAAGGTGTTGGGGAATTCAACAGGTTAGTGCATTTTTCTATGAGAACATTCTTAATTTGCACATGTAACCGGTATTATTTTCTGTTTCTTGTTTCATTTGCATTGTGATACTTATCACTCTTCTTTCCCTTTCTTAAATACAGGGTTATCTTAATTGCAGGCTACAAGACCACCTGCACATGGTAAGCACACACTTGGTTATTGTTATTAGTATATACATACACACACACACACACACACACACACACACACACACACACACACATATATATATATATATATATATATATATATAGTAGATTCAAGTTGTTGCTTTATAGGTTCATAGGTTCATAGGTTGGTACTAGGCTATTGGCCCTAAGGCCTATGCAAGCCTAGCCATAACAATTCACTGGAAATGTTTTCGCACAATATTTACTTCTCTGGGCCCCTGTCTAGCAGGGCGACTGACATGATCCCCAGGGTGAATTTCCTATCTCCCATCCAATTATCAAGGTTCCTTTTGAAGAGGGCCAATGAGGCACTCTGCTTGACATGTATGGGCAGTCTATTCCAGAGTATGGGGAGTCTCTGGGTCAGGAACCTATCCCTCCGGCATGTTTTGTTCGTTGTAATGATAAGGTTTAGATCCCTGGAGCATGTGGCTCTGAGGGATTGGGATTTCTTTAAGTGGAGCATGTCCAACAGCTCAGGGTTTGACATGGCCTTATATGTTAAGCAGAGATCGCCTCTGAGTAGACGATATGCCACAGAGTATAGCTGGAGTTTTTTTAGACGGTCAGCATGTGGTATCTGCTTTAGGCCTGTGATTCTTTTAGTGAGGTATTTCTGTGGCCTTTCCAGCTGTTGCAGATGTCTTGTGAGGTACATACCAAATGGGGCATTATACTCTATAATGGGTCTAATGAGAGATGAGTACAGTGGGACAATGACCTCCTTTTTTCTGGATGAAAAGCCCTTAGTGATGAGGTGTGCCACGTAGAAGGGTTTCCTGACTGTTGTGGCGATGTAGTTATCGAAAGTGAGACCACTGTGAACTTGTGTCTCTAAGTCTCTCATCATACTTTCAATGTTTAGTGTCCTGCCACCTATGTGGTAGTTCATGGGTACATGTTTTTTTCCAAAGGGGATAACTATACATTTCTTGGCATTAAGCTTGAGCCCATGGCTCTGGCACCAGGCATCTGTTTCTGTAAGGCCCCTTTGTAGAATATCCACATCATTTGGGGATTCAATAATGGCTCCCAGTTTGCAGTCATCTGCAAACTTTGTTAGCCAGAGTCCCTTAGTGTTGGCCTGTACTTCAGAGAAGTAGATGCCAAACAAGAGTGGTCCCAGGACTGAACCCTGAGGTACTCCACTTGTCACTTGTCTGGAGCTGGATTTGGAGTCAGCTACTTTTACAGTCTGGGTTCTGTCAGTAAGCCAGTTGGCAACCCATCGAGTGACGTAGGGATTTATGCTCAGCTTAGTAAGTTTATCTATGATTCCAGAGTGGGGGATGGTCTCGAAGGCCTTGGTGAGGTCCAGATAGGCTGTGTGGACCGCCTTACCCTCGTCCACAGCTCTGGAGACCGATTCAAAGAAGTCAATCAGATTCAGGAGACAAGATCGGCCCTTCTCAAAGCCAAACTGGTTGGGGTCCATGCCTGGAGGTTGCCAATGTCTTTGTTTATAAGTTCCATGATAATGCATCCCATGCCCTTGCAGATCAGGCTTGTCAGACTGATGGGACGTTAGTTCCCGGGATCCAAGGCGGAACCTCCCTTGTGGAACGTGATAACTATAGCTGTGTGCCACTCAGTGGGCAGGAAGCCTGAGGTAAATGACTTTAGCGTCTATTATTGTTTAACATGCCTTTCATATTTAAAAAGGTTTTGATCAACTGTATTCAATATTCTCTGTATTCTCTGTTTATGTATTTATTGCTCGTTATCATAGGTAATCCTAACAGTGGACCCTTTGATGATGATGGTGGTGATGAAGAGGTACAGGTTGACACTGAGGATATGGCACTCACATCCCATGCCAATAATTTGGACACAGTCAGTATGCCTACTCATACTCATAACATGGAGACCTCTTATATAGGGAAGGCTGAGGATGACACAGTTGATAAGGGTAGTGTGTTTATTTTGGTTGTAGAGCTGGCTGCTTTTCCCGTCAGTTATTGTTTGGGTGAGGTACCACATAGGAGGGTTGATAGGGGTGTTCAGAGGAGGCCTGCTGTCCACCTTCCTTCTGATGCTAGTGTATAAGGTGCTGCCAGATATATGTGTAGGTCCATACTACACAGGCAAGTATCACCAGGGCCTCGGAAGAGATAATGATAGTACTAAATGTCATGCAATCTGATGTGTTGCCTCCCTGAAGTGTGCTGGTGATTCCTTGGAAAGGATGAATGACACACCTGATTGGCCAGTTTTTGTGATGGAAAGTCTGTTGTAGAGGATGGACGTCCATGTAACCAGAGAGACACTACATCCTCTGGTATTAGCAGACATGGCTATGCAAAATTCTGCTCCTGTGATAACACTACTTCCTCTGCTCCATCAGTAATTGTGGTGTCCACACTCAGACATGGTAGGTGTAGTCCTTGACATAGTCATGAGGAGAGTTCATCCAGCAGATACCACTTACATAATGGTAGCACTCTGACTTTTAGACAGGACTGTGGAAGTAGCAGTGCAACTCCTGGCAGAGGTAGTTCTTGTGATCAGGGGTGACAGTGCTGAACTGAGTAGTCTACCATGCATGGCTCACACTTGTCCAAGATGCCAGGACATTGTGCTAGTACAGTGTTTGATTGTGTTCATGCAGATACACACTCATTGAAAAAAAAAATCACTTGCCCAAGCTACCTCACATTCATGCAAGCTATCTAAACAATACTTTTGAGTGCTATTCATCTGTTGTTACTGACCCTAAACACTGAACACTGTATACTCTGATAGATGCAAGTGCTTCTTACCTGCACACACACTCACTTCTTCGATGTCAGCCTTGCCCTCCTACCACCACCCTCCCACCCTATGCACATGATGATGACTGTGCCCTGCCCTTTGCATATGTCTTTGTAACTTAGGGTCGCATATATGTTTGATGCACACAGTGGATAGCTAATGCTTGCTTAGTCACAAGGTTGCATTTATCAATATGTGTTGCAGAAGGAAATGTATTGATTTCTTGTTCCTACTCATTTGTGAATGATTGCTTATATAATTGTTGAACCTAATTGTATTTCAGTTAATAGTGTAAGTAAAGTAGTGGAAGCAGTAGGCACTTCATATTGCCTCTGGCATAGTTGTGCAAATAAAAGTATAATTGGTCTGTTCCATGTTTATAGACAGTGGCCAATTGAAATGATTGGTGCACAGAACTGGTTAGAATGTGTAACAGTATATTGTGAAAATCACACATAATGGGTATTACTGACATGAAGGAAGGACACTGAGGAAACGTGGAGCTATAATATATAACATTAAGTATCCTGTTTTTTGTTTATTTTGTTCTTTATTTCTTTGTTATTTATAGCACTTTGTATACTGTGTATTTTTCTAGCTAGTTTCACTGTGTGTGAGGTATTAACTGGAAATTGTCCACCTTTATTAAGCATCTGTTGGGTTGTTTGTTTCTGATAACTGGTTACAGTAAACTCTTTTTTTCTAGAGGCTCCTTTAGATGTTTAAAACTTTCATTTAAAGGCTCATTGCTGCTTTTCAGCTGTGAAACATTTCTGCAGTTTGTTTCCCACCCTCTCTCCCTGCTGGTAAAGTGTTTTTATAGTTGGTGGCTTTGCAGTTGCCCGCCCCTAGTGTAAATTTGATCTGGGACCCTCCTCCCAGTCTAGTGTCATTACCTCATTCTACCCAGTACAGGGAGAACACTTGAGAAGGCCAATCAGCTTAGTTTCGGCTACTCCTTTCTCTCTTTCCACTAAAAAAAAAAAAAAAAAAAAAAAAAAATGTATCTGCTTTTACTGTATTTGTGTTTTTTCAACTTTATTTTGCTTTTGCGTCATCTTAAAAGTACTCAATTGTATTTATTACTGCTTGGTGTAACTTATTCTAAGCCTTTTAGTTTAAGCACTTGGGCTTTACACCAGTTGTTTTACATTAGGAAGGTTTGTGGGCTGCACTGTGGTGGCAGGACAGGTAGCTTACATCCTTCTAAGTTGGGAACTGCTGATTGAGGGCTCAGTGTCTGTTATTCTAAAAGTGTATTAGTTCTGGTTTAAGCACCAGGGCTTCAGGCCAGTTATTTTACATTAAGAAGGTTCATGGTCTGCACTCTTGTGGGAGAAGAGGCTGGACTCTGCCCTTCTGAGCTGGGAATTTCTGGTTAAAGGCTTATAGTGCCTGCATATTTGAACTATTTCTTACTGTAATTGGTACACCTTGTTTGCTGTAGCATAGACTAGATCCATGCCTGCTGAATCTAGTTTTGTTTGTATGCTTGTTATTTCCCTGAAAAGCTAATTCCACCTAAAACTTGGCTTTTCAGCGCTTCTGTGGATCCCTAGTGATATCTGCATTGCTTACTGTACTTATTTCCTTGTTTCACTTGAAAAAAAGTTACTGTTTGTCATTTTTGCATTTAAGTTACCTGGCACTTGCTCACTAAAGCAATTATATAAGTCAGCACTAAAAAATTAAAAGCACTACACCCTCACAAACTCCCCCTGGAGTACCTTGCTTCCCATTGGCCATTTTTTTCAATTATAAAGAAATTCCCAATACTATTCTAGCATGTCCAAAGGTCAGTTGTCAATCTCCTCTCCAGTCCAGCTGATGAATCTGGGAATCTTGAGGCAATGTTACAACTGCCTCATGTACACAAACAAACCTCTCCTCCTCCCAACAAATTCCAACACATGTGAAAGATGCAACCATATAGCCAAACTGGATGCTATGCTCTCTCAACTCAGTACTGGCGTAAACAGTCAGGAGGAGAAGGAAACCACACTTACTACAATTCCAGTCTCACATAGACCTACCACGACAGCAAACCAAACACATAAACACACAAAAACATACTCGGAGGCTCTAAATAAAAATCTGCCTAAGCAGCAGAGACCTCCAAAGCAGACACCCAAGCAACCGCTACCCCAAAACAAAACACGTGCAACACATAACTCACAAAGCCAGTGTGCCGAACAGTCACAGCCCTTAAGGCTAAACAACACACCTGATACACTTGTAATAGGTGACTCTATCATCAGGCACACTTACGTCCCACTCACCAGGCTGAACAAGGAGAAGGTCACGGTGAGCTGCCTGTCAGGCGCTAGGATCTGCCACATAACACAAGCACTCAGGTCACTCCAAGGCAAGTACAAATATGACTCAGTCATTGTCCATGCTGGTGTGAATGACCTGAGACATACCTCCCTGGACTACATGAAAAGAGACATAGAGGAGCTCTCTGAGCATGTAGCCCAGGCCGGTATGACCCTGACCTTGAGTAGCATCTTACCCTCACCAAGAATGATGACGCAGTGTGAAGACAAGATTATCAATTTCAACAATTGGCTTAAGTATTGGTGTCATTCAAAGGGGATCCAATGCCTGTCAGCCTGGGATGACATGCTCGACAAGCCACGATGCTTCGCCAGGGACGGCTTGCACCTGTCACCCCTGGGCTTTCGGATATTGGCAAAGGCTCTTGCTACCCCCATGGTGCCTTTTTTAGGCAAGGCTGAAAAGACAAACCCACCTCCATAGGTATCACAAGGGATAAGAAACTAAGAGTAATGCTACTCAACGCCAGAAGTCTAAACCTCAAGATGCACGCGAAACTCTCCTTAGCATGGAGAACATCCATATCTGTCCAGTAACAGGAACCTGGTTTAAGGCTCGAGAGCACCCCAGCACTACCAGGTTATATCTCATACCATGCTTTTCGCCCCAAAACTTGGACCGAACCAAAAAGGAGGGGAGTATCAATATTCGTCAAAGATACCCACACCTCCAGGTTGGTGGCACAGCACGAAGCATCAGAGACTATCCATGTGCAACTAACAGTGGGTAAAACTGCCTTCCAGTTTATAGCCTGCTACAGACCACCCTCCCAAACCCAGGAACCCCACTCAGCCTTCCTGAGAACACTGGAAAATATGAAGGTCTCTCCAAACACCATTATATTGGATGACTTCAACTACCCAACCATAGACTGGGAGCATTACTCTAGCTCCAACACCCTAGCCCAACGGTTCCTAGAATTTATAAACTCAAATGCTATGGAACAACTTGTTACCACTCCCACAAGAGGGGAAAACATACTGGACCTGATCATCACCAACATGGGGACTCTATGCTCCAGATCAGAAGTGTATCCCTCACTGGTAAGATCAGACCATAAACTAATCTCACTGGATATTCACATCCCGACCCCACCCCATGCCCAGAAAACCACAGTGAAAAACTTCTCTAAAGCAAATTTCACACTCCTCAAAACCAAGGTGGAATCCTTCAAAGCCCCCGGTCCTGTGGATAATACGACCCAGACCGCAAAATCCTTTATAAACGCATTCTATGAACACCTTCAGGAATGCATGGATCATGCAATACCAAATAAAACCAAGACCCAATCCTCCAAAGGCAAATGTCCTGTCTGGTGGACCCCAGCCATAAACAAACTATACAATAGAAGGAGGAAGCTACTACATGATAGAGCAAAATCCCAAAAAGGGAAGGCATCTCTGATCAGTATTAGCAAAAAACTATGGGCACTCATAAAATTGTCTAAGGCCAGCTTCGAGAGAAAAATTGCACAGGACACTAAGGATAATCACAAGGCTTTCTTTAGTTATGTTAGGAACCTGGGTGGGAATTCCCAGATATGCTCAGAATTAGTCCAAAATGACAAAAAATACACCGAACCCACAGACATTGCCAACATCCTAGCTGACAGGTTCAGCGCAAACTCCCCCTCCCCACCAAAAGGGCTAATATCTATCCCAGCAGAGTGCTGCCCCCCTGACATCTCAGATGCTCAGGTAAGAGCTGCCCTCTCCAAAGCAAGAAACACAGCATCAATGGGACCAGACGGTGTCCTGGGCTGCATCCTTCATGAACCCCAAGAAGAGCTAAACCCAAACCTAAAATTACTGTTCAATCTCAGCCTTACTACAGGATATGTACCCAAAGAGTGGCGTACAGCAACAGTGGTCCCTCTCCACAAAGGTGGTGCCTCAACGGATCCTGGAAACTATCGCCCCATAAGTCTCACTAGCTTGGTCTGCAAAGCTATGGAAAGGATCATCATGGACCTTATAAATAAAGATATTGGGGACCTGCAGACACTGGATCCTACCCAGTTCGGCTTTGTTAAGGGCAGATCCTGCCTCTTGAACCTGGTCGATTTCTTTGAAACAGTCACCAAGGCCATTGACAGGGGGAAGATGGTCCACACAGTCTACCTGGACCTCGCAAAAGCCTTTGATACAATACCCCACTCGGGCTTTATAGATAAGCTCACCAGCTTAAATATAAACCCCTATGTCACTAGATGGGTTGCAAACTGGCTCAAGGACAGAAACCACATGGTTAGAATAGTTGGAGCCATGTCAGACTCCAAACCAGTTACAAGTGGCATCCCACAAGGCTCAGTCCTGGGACCTCTCTTGTTCGGTATATATTTCTCGGAGGTACAGGCCAACATGGAAGGACTGTGGCTGACCAAGTTCGCAGATGACTGCAAACAGGGCGCCATAATAGACTCTCCAGCTGACACAAGCATCCTCCAAAAGGGCCTCATAGAAACAGACATGGCCTCAAGCTAAATGCCAAAAAGTGTATAGTCATCCCCTTTGGCAAAAACAAAGTGCCCACAAATTACCACATAGGTGGTAATCCATTAAGTACAGAAGAAGTAATTAGGGACCTGGGGACCCAAGTTGATAGCAATCTCTCATTTGACAACCACGTGGCCAAAGTGGTTAGAAAAACATTTTATATAGCCCACCTAATCATGAAGGGATTCACATCTAGATCAGGGGAGGTCATCGTGCCTCTTTACTCATCCCTCATCAGGCCCATAATTGAGTACAATGCCCCTTTTGGGATGTACCTTACCAGACACCTGCAGCAACTGGAAAGACCCCAAAAGTACCTCACCAAGAGGATCAAGGGGCTCAAACAGATGCCGTATGCTGCCTGGTTAAAGAAACTCCAGCTCTACTCAGTGGCATACCGCCTGCTCAGAGGCGATCTGTGCCTGACGTATAAAGCCATGTCCAACCCGGAATTAATGGACATACTGCACCTCAGAAAATCCAAATCCCATCGAGCTACGTGCTTGAGGGACCTGAACCTCAGCACTGAAATAAATAGGACATGCTGGAGGGACAGATTCATAACCCCGAGGCTCCCTTCACTCTGGAATAAAATCCCAGTCCAGGTTAGGCAGAGTCCCTCATTGATTCTCTTCAAGAGGAATCTTGATGAGTGGATGGGAGATCGTAGGTTTACCCCGGGTATCACTTCTGTGTCACTGTTAGACAGAGGCACAGTATACTAACCTTGAAAAAGGGCATAGCAAAATTAATTTAATATGGCTGGCGAAAGCCATACGCACTCTGGCTAGGCTTATAAATGCCCTAGGGCAGATAGCCTAGTATGAACCTATGAACCTATGAACCTATGTACACTTCAGACAAATGTACTGCTTAGGATCATATACATAATTCCACACGAGTATACTCTGTTATGTAACCTTCGTAATCTTATTACACATGCCACACTTACCCTGTCATTACTGCAGGTGAGAATCATGTCCTTCGGGGCTGGTTCTGTCTGATGGTATCAGAATACAGCCATTACCTGGTTAAGTAAAGGTTATGGAGTTTTACAATCAACTGTTTTCCTATACTGTGGATGGGATCCTAACATTTGACAAAGGAAGTGATTGCATGTGCTATCCCCTGCCTCTTAAAAAGACACAGGGCATATTGTACACACCTCTGTCTGCCAGCACCCTCTTCAGCTGTTGGTTCTCCCTCAGACTTATCATCTGTATCTGCTGCTTTTGGCCCTGTCTATGGTCCTTGAAACTGTAGTCATGTTCCTTGCTGTCCTTGTGGAATCTGTTTCCTGAAAATTATATTGTATAACATGGCACAGACTGTAATTATTTTGATAGATGTGCATGAGTTGTACTGAAGTACACCTCCTGATGTATCTAGACACTGAAACCTTGGTCACAGTTGCAAATGTGGGTAAACAGTATGAGTTATGGTTGACAGATCATGAAAACATGTTCTGCTGCACTAATAAATATGTACAGTCAAGTGGCGTTATGACTGACACTTGATATGTTTTTGTGTATTGTCACCCTTGAAGGCACCGAGTCATCCATCCATGCATAACATATCATGCTGTTCACAACAGAGAAACTGCGATCCACTACAATGTGGAAAGAACTATCCTGCAAGAACTAGTCCAGATGTGTCACCCTTATATGCAGGTCCTGGTAATGTGCGCAGTACATGTCCCTGTGGACATTGAGGTGTGTGTAGCTTTGAGAATACTATCCTTGTGGACCTTTCAGCAACCACTAGTCATCTGCTTCAAGTATATTCCACCATTTCTATGATTCCATGCAGCATGTGGGGAAACATATGTGGTTTTCTCTTACCACATAGGGCAGAGGCGATGCCTGTTGGCTTTTTATGTTATCGACCATTGCCCGAGATGTTGGAGTATAAAGGTATATCAGTAATATATGAACTGTCAGGAGGTCTGTAATGCATATATCTGCAGGCCACCATAGCAATGTCTATGACTCTCACATATGGCACATATGTGATCTATAATAGTGGCTCATGTGGGACGATTTTCCCCAGGAACATCTTATTGGAGATGCTATTTTTGCCCTGGAAACATGACTGATGACAACAATTAGAAAACCTCATACTATGGCAGAGAATTGTTACATTACTGCCCTGTGACATACTCATGCCATTGTCAAATGTGTGGTTGGCCTGCTTAAGACATGATTCCACTGTCTGAATGCATCCCATGGTTAACAGCAATATTACCTTGGAACACGCAGTAAAACCTTTGTAGTCCACACAATGTTATACAACATCCTGAAATGAAAACAGCTACAGGGGAGCAGAGACATTCAAGAGGATTAAGTATACCAGAGTCATCAGTGGGCGAGGTACCTAAAGAGAAGCCTATGGTGGAGCCAGCTGAAGATGACTTTGCCAGGCAGAGAAGAGTGCAATATGCAGTAATATGGGTCAAGAGATAGCAGTTGGTTTGCAACAATGCATGCAAACCAATACCTAAGCTGTGCTATACCATGAAAAAACTGGCCACACCATGCCTCAGATGTAGGCTACCCAAGGAACAAAGTACTGTGGGCAAGCCACATTTATATGCATAGTTAGACAGGATCACAGTGACAAGTGTCAGTAGGGGGAGGTCAGTAAGCACTATTGTTTTGTGTGTGTGTGTGTGTGTGTGTGTGTGTGTGTGTGTGTGTGTGTGTGTGTGTGTGTGTGTGTGTGTGTGTGTGTGTGTGTGTGTGTGTGTGTGTGTGTGTGTGTGTGTGTGTGTATGTGTGTGTGTGTGTGTGTGTGTGTGTGTGTGTGTGCACATGCTGGGACACAGCTTCAGTATATGATCTGGTAATCAGCTTCAGGAAACACAGAGGTGATGTATGTACTGCCTCCACATGTACCTGTTCCTAAGGATGCCCTCTCCAGGGAAGTTTATAGGCACAGTTCACACCGCACTGAGGTGGAATAGTGGACTTGAGTGTGAACAGTGGCTCATGCTTTGGTAGTCCATGTGCACAGCCACATTGGCCTGTAATACTCTCAGCACTGGATATTGATGTGGAGGTGGTAATGCTACAGGTCTGAGAGTATGTTCCCCCCCTTCCACTGTGGATCTCTTCACCATATGCAAAGAAAGACTGACCAAGGAAAGTGCATCAGCTGTAATGTGTTGCTGTGCAAGGACGTGCACTGCATGCAAACTCCTAATGAAACATGTCCATGACATCACAGAAGTGGCCCATGTACTCTCTAAGTTCAGCACACAGACTATGTAATACTCCAACCATCTCAGTTATGCCGGTGTCAGTGTCTTCTTGCCCTTGTAACATGATCCTGCACAACTGATGGGTAGCAACCATGGACACACTCACTTGGGAGGTGGATGGTTCTCACGGCATTCTCAGCCACTGGCAGATGGCGCTATTGTCATCCTCATGATTACTGAGCTTGTAACAAGCAAGGAATAGTGTGCAGGTGGGAATGACACTATTCCCTGGGCAAAAGTATCTGTGTCTTCCTGTACATGGGTGTTGTTCTAGGTTTGTGGGATGGATTACATGGGCCCAGAAGCTGTATCTGTGGAATCTGCTGGGAATAATACCATAACATTTCTTGACTCAACCTCTAACACTTTGATCCCTGAAGATATTGGGGAGAGGCTGCCATCATAATCAGAGCTTGAAAGTTCTCTGACATCAGACAAGCATATACACATATTGGAGGATGCTGATAACACAGCACTCATGAAAACACCAACAGATTACCCAAACTATATATAAACCATTTGGCATTACCTGCAGGCCAGTGAATATAATACTTTTTCTTATACAGTAGTAGAAGAAAATAGTGTAACACCCCTTCAGCAGATGGCCTCAGCAACTGCACTCCTGATGTTTCAGTAAAAATAAAAGTTATGATCACACATGCTATCAGCATGCAATAAAGTACTACTGGCAATAATAATAATCCATGTTCAGGCACACCTACTTGGGGTGTTACCAGCAATGTGTATGGTGCTCTGCTTAAATCAGCTCTAATGTTGTATAACTCCACCATGGATGTCTGAATGATCTAAAGCCCATGCAGAAATGTCAGGAACTATTCATCTCTGTCAAAGGTGGTTCATTTGGCAACTTAGCAGGCTCCCTCCTGTGGTTCTCTATTCTTGTATCAAACAGGGTCCCTGCAATAAAGTCGATTGCCTCCAACTGCATCTAATCTGCCATGACTGTAGTCTCTCAGAGAAGGTAACACTGTAGACCCTCAGAAAAGGTAACACTTCCCATCGCATGGAGGAGCACTCGGCTGTAATGAGTTAAAAACAGCAACATAAACATATGATACATAGCACAACTTCAAGGATATTATAAAGCATCACAAAAGGATAGCAGCAACAAAGGATAACAATATAATTTTCCCAAAATTATCCTTTGAGAAACACCTGCTGCTTATAGAAATCCTTCTACCTAATTCACACCAGTGCTGGCCTTGTTGCTGAGCCGCACTCTTCCATAACACAATGAGGCCCATGTTAGATACAGATGTTTATATTATGCAGTTTTGAAGCTTCTAGTGAGCCCTTGTGTTAATGAGGTACAAGTGAATGAATGTTCCTGAACTACATTTTTTTCTCATTGCACCATAATAACCAATGCTGCATGAACAGGCTTGCTGAGGTACATGATCTCACATGATCACCTAAGAAATGTATTGAATATTCATGGGTGGGTGAATGTCCCCTATGAGGATGTGGGGAAATATGTAGTACCTCTGCACCAAATAGAGGTGATAAAGAACAAAACGGCTATTGTAGTTAAGCATCATCAAGTCTGCACACTTTTTCCATGCCAGTGTTCCCATCCTGACATCATCATGCCACATTATCTATTTCTGTACTGTGCAGTGGTAGCACTATGATTGATCGTGCTAATTAGATCCTAAATGTGTGACGTGCTGACATGATCAACATATGTTACCACAATAAGATCACCATTGTTCTCTGGAATGAATCCTGGTAAATGACCATGACCTCTAAGGCCACTGATGTTGACACGGTTTTCGGGTGGTGCCCTAAGAAAAGTAAAATATTTGTTTTGCTGCTACATAGAGATCACCAGGAATACCCAACTGAGGACTTCACTCCTTTGTGGATTCTAGGAATATAGACAATGCCTGGCACATTCTTGTCAGAGTATTGTCTGATGTTGCTGGCATACTTTACCCTTATGAACAGTGTCAGCACCACAGCAACAACCTCTAGAGGTGTCATCCTGACCTTCTATAACTGTGAGAAAAAAAGTTATGTCAAGGGCTTTGTGATATATTGTACATATGCAAATATTTTTCAGTATCCAGTTATTTGTCTTATAACTATTCGTTATGCTATTGGCCATTTAATTAAGGGCTGTTGCGTTTTATGCTAGCTTTGCAGCTGAAGTAGAGATCATGGAGAACAACATCTTGTTCCAAAGCAGAAAATGATGGCTCTCTAGGCAAAAGGGTAGATATGTTTTTTTGATACTGAGTGTAGTATTCTGTATTATTACTGCTACCTATGTATGCACACAGTCAGAGAGTGCATAATGTATCTGTACAACTTCTATATGTTTGTTACAGTGCTGCAGCATACCTATTACCACTGCAATATCTTTTGTATGTATTGTGGTAAGTTATATAGCATATTGTTACAGTATGTCGTCTTAGGGTTAACAGATGAGATACTTTGTTATGAGCATAGCTGCATCATGACATTTCATGTATTAGGAAAGCAAGGCAAATCTGTTTTATGTTTTCTGTTTTGCATACTCACATGAAGAACACATATGCTCATAGGATATACATGCATTTTTTTATCCTAAAATGAACATATCTGTCCTACTGCAGTACAGTGGTTGTGTTTTGTGTCCTGAGGAAGCTTAATATTGAATGGATGTTTGCTGTCTTAGCATCTGGACTGCTGTTGGCAGACTATATCAAGCATGTGATTAAGTTAATATGGCTAGTGCTTCTGCCTACCAAACTGGTGATGCTTTGTTTAAACATACTTGTATCCTATTTTCAGGAATTGTGCACAAAATTACTTATGGGCTTCATTTATGTCGGCCCGTTACATAATCACTGATCATAATTACAGTGCTTGCATTTTGCAGGTACATACATAGGGCTCCCTACAAATGTATGTAGTGTAGTGATACATTATTTGATAGACAGTAAAGTGTCTACAGCATCATGTCACTGTGGTTATGATTGTCCAGTTGTTCTAGGGTGTTGTATTGCATGCAAACTATTTGATGTCATTGTGTCATTGAGTGACCATGTTATGTTGCTAATCTCATTTGGATATATATATTTTATATTTTGTACTAATTGTTCCTATTACTATATCTTCATAATACACATAACTTATCTGATGGCTGTTTATATGACTCATTACTTGGACAGACACCTGGGTTCCAGTTGTGAGTGATTCACATATTGACACCTCAACATAAATGTGAGAGGCAGACATACAGCATATGGAACACGAAAGTAGTGATATTTTTCCAGACAGTCTGCTTAACAATATAGTAAGATATATGAGATATCTGACAAGTGCCACCCACTACAGACCCCAGTTGTAATGCTGAGTTGTCAGTCTCACTGTGATCTTACAGTGTAGCACTTGTTTTGAAATATAAACATATATCAGTATTGCATGTTACAATGTCATGCCATGCTTATCTTGATGTGTCATGACATATCTGTGTGCTGCCTGAGCATGTGTTTGTTTGTCAAGTATAATGATGGCTGTTTCCTTATTGGTCAAGTAAAGGTGGATTTCCTCAAATAAGGTTTTTATTGCATGACATGTCATGCACTGGAATAACCTTCTGACATTCTATGATGGGTATAGAACCCCAGACATGAGCTTCTATCAATAGCTTCTGCATGTATGGAAAATAGGACATTGTCAATGTGTCATGTGCATGACTGTCCACCTGCTAGCCTCATTTCTTTTTAATATATACATTATACTCATTTTAGGCCATACAGGCAAAGCTACCTAGAACCCCAGACATGAGCTTCTATCAATAGCTTCTGCATGTATGGAAAATAGGACATTGTCAATGTGTCATGTGCATGACTGTCCACCTGCTAGCCTCATTTCTTTTTAATATATACATTATACTCATTTTAGGCCATACAGGCAAAGCTACCTAGATATGGAAAATTTCACAATTCAAAAATAGGATCACAAAGGGGGATTGTAGAATAGAAGATTAGTAAAGTAAAAGTTAAACAACTAGAAGCTGAAGTTATTGAATACCTGAGAAGTGAAGGATTAAGCATAGAAAGTCTATCACAAGTTAAGTCACAGCATGAAGTAATAATGAGCCCACAAAGTAAGGAGAAACAGGAGGAGCAGAAGACATCTGAAGAAGAAATATGGACATGGGAAAAATAGATTTAATATGGTGCAATATGTATGCAAAGGACAGAGCAAAACTAATCAATACAAAAAAGTAACAGCAAAGATATTTGAAGAAAAATACAGGCAAAGGCATCTTATATGAAAAACTGCACACCACAAAAAAATGAGAAACTAAAGGGGGTAAAGTAGAAAAGAGGATTAGTAATGGAGAAGTTAAAGAAATAGAAATTGAAGTTGTAGGTTCCCTGCAAAGTGAAGGATTTAGTGTAGAAAATCAAACTCTGGTAATGTCTCAACATGATGTAACAAGTCCCCAAATTAAGGAGAAACAGGTGGAATGGAAAGCATCTAATCACTTACCACCTGAAGATTGGAGTTGCACAGCATCTGAAGGAGCAGGAAACAGTGGCAACTCTGATGCAGCCAATTTTGTGTAGTAATAGATAGAAAGTTCTCATAGAAAAGAGCAACAGATGATGTAGGATACAGCTGAAGAGAACATTTCACAGGAATATGCTTTGGAACTTTCTGTAGAATTCCTGTAGAAAATGGAAAAAAACGAATGTGACCTCAGTTTTAGAAGAAAATGATCTAAGGAAATAGTTGCTTGATTTAATAGAGACAGATAGACATATTAAGATAGATGAAAGAAACTGATTACAGAAAGTCAATAAGACCCCTAATGTTAGAAGTGTGATAAAACAAACAAACACAGTAATCAAGACTATTAACATAAATTCATGTGATACAACAGAAGCAAGTAGGATATATTACTGAGTAGCTAAATTAATAACAGATAGACTTACCACAAAAACACAGGGCAATAAGGGAAATGAAGGGAAGAAATTAAATGTCATTGTGGAAATATCAAATGGAGAAAACTATAAATCAATTAAAACAAAAGTTTCACTGTCAGATGAGTATAGAAGAGGGAAAAGATCAACAAAAATGTTTAGAAAGATAGATGTGATAAAAGTCACCTCACAATAAGATGTTGTCCTGTTCGATTCTCAGCCAGAGCGTCTTCTGTGTGGAGACATGCGTGACTGGGCGTACCTTCGTTGAAGGTTGTGCGTCAGGGCCAGCAACTCGGCATGTAAAAATCTACTGCCAATCATTGCCAGACCGGAGTTCCACTGTGGCGACCCCTAACCGGGAAAAGCCGAAAGACACAACAACAGAACACACCAGGATCTATTGTAGACTATTGCAAATAATAAACTAAAGATATCAGCACAGGCAGAAAAACTTAGAAGATATGCAGATCAATTTAAAGGAAAAGTATAAAATAAACAATTCATTGATGAACCAAAAAGGACTTGTAGAGAACTGGGAAACTAAGCAAAAGGAATAGAAACACTACCAGAAAAAAAAGAAGAAATGGTCACATTTTGGAGAAATATATATGAAGACTATGTGGAATATTACAAAGATGCTGAACAGATAGAAGAAGTAAAACAAACAGTAAGAAGTTCAAATGTATATGATATGAAATTGGATGAAGTAATGGCCAATGAAATTCAAACAAAATTAAGAAAAACTAGAAAACCCAAGGCCCAGACGCAGTACCTAACTTCTGAGTTAAGTATTAACATTGTTACACAAAGATTTAGTCCTGAGTAAAAACTACTTATATGCACACCACAAAAAGACACAAACCTGGTCAACAACAGGAAAAAATGACACTCTTTCTTAAGACTGAACCTGCAAGCTATCCTAAAAACTAGAGACCAATAACTTGCCTTTCAATGATGTGTAAACTGTATAGTGGAATTGATGCTGACAGGGGTTATAGTCATTTAGCAGACCACTCAGTCATGGCAATAGAAAAAAAAGGGTAACAAAAGAAAGTCATATGGAACATAGGATCATTTGTTATTAAATAAACTTATAATGGAGAATTGTAAAAAGGGAAAGAATCTAAGTATGACATGGACAGATTACAAAAAAGCATTTGACAGATTCCCACACTCATGGTTAAAGGAGTGCTTATAAATATATGAGGTATCTCTACATTTATCAGTTACATACAGTGCCCATGAAACAGTGGCAAACCACCTTGCAGCTAAGCCATGATAAAGGACAAATTATTGTCCCAGGGATAAAAATTCAAAGGTGGATATGTCATGGTGACTCTATGTCACAACTGCTTGCTTGTCTTGCACTAAACCCATTAAGCTGTGTACTTAACAGATTAGATTAGCTCATGGTTACAGTTTGGCTACAAGGCAACAGCAAGGTGTAAAGGCTCCTTATTTTCTTTTTGTGAGTGATTTAAACTGTATAGTTCATCATATGAGGAATTGAAAGCATAACTGAAAGTGGTCAAAATGTTCTCAGATAAAACCATGTCATTTCATCTTGATAAATGTGCAAAAACAACATTTAAAGTAAGAAATCTGCAGCACCAAGAAAATATCAGTCTGGAGCAGGAATGTGACACAAAGAACTTGTGCAGGAGGGAGTTTATAAGTATCTGTGAATTAATAAAGGATCAACAATAAAACATGTACAAATGTGAATAAAACTCAGGAAGGAATATTCTAGAAGACTATAATTAATGCTGATAACAGCCCTGACATCCAGGAACAAAGTAAAATCTGTAAACCGATTTGTTTTTCCTGTTCTTACAGTTTTTGGGTGACTATCCCCAAAAGGTATTAGATCGGTTGGAAAGGAAAACAAGAACAATGCTCAGTCTTATCAAATGACATATAAACATCAGTGCATACCAGTGAAGAAAGAGGTATGGGTCTCCACAAAACTGATTACATGTATAGATCTGCAACTGTAGCACTGCATACATATCTACAGACCTTATCAGATCAAAATATAGTGAAAGTTTGGAAACATGAAGATAACAAATTTAACATGACGTCCCTATCTAGTTTAGCACAGGAATATTGGTATTAAGTGTGAATGGAAACCAAACCAGAAGAAGACAAAAGTCAGGCAGTGACTGAATGTGCCAAAAAACAGAAGAAAAAATATAAGGGGAAGGATCAGATGAGAATGCAAGAAATGTTGAAAAGGCATAAATATAGTTGCAAGTACAGAAAACTCCTGTAACAACCTCATATCAATCAATATCTGACTCAGGAATGGTTAAGGAGAGGTGAATTTAAACCAAAAGTTGAAAGGTTAATATTAGAGCCCTATGATAGTGGACTATGTACACATTGGTTTACAAAGTCGTTTGATTATGCATGTGAGAGAAAGAGCCAAATGAAGATTCTGTAAAAAAGAATTAAAAGCAGTTACACATCGTATTGCTGGGTATGATACACTAATGGCGGAGGGCCTGTATTCTGAAAGGAATAATGATGTGGCAAGAATGTTGCATTGGGGATTGTGCAGATATTATAATACTGAAGTAGCTGGTAAGCATTGAAAACATGAGCCACAAAGAATTTAGAGAATGATGAAGTGTACACGGGATCACCCATTATCAGCAATTCAAAAATTAGATGTGAGAAAAACAGATATAGTAGTTCATGAAAAAAGACAAAAGTAGCAATGATTATTGCAGTTGCTACACACAGCAATTACAGTCTCTAATGTACAGAGAGACACAAAATTATAAAATATCAGGGTTTGCAGGCAGAAATGAGAGTAATGTTTAAGAAAGTTACCCAGACAGTTCCAACAGTAGTAGCAGGAGCTGTGATTATGTGAGGTAGTGCCAGCTATGCCAGGACAGGTAAGGCAGTGGATAGGTAATACATGTAAGCATAGCTAGCTGGTATTTTGTAAATAATTATATGTCATTTGTATATCAAGCTGATTTGTACAGATGGTTGGGTTGAAAGTAATGTACTTATAAAGCTGCTTGTGTTAAAAATGTACCAACAGTGGGTCCTGCTGGACAGAAAAAAATATACCTGTATTTCAGACTGTATTGTAACTGTTCTAATGAATATATTGTAACAGAGGATACTGGAAGAGATTAATCTGAGTCCTGCTAACTTTGAAAAAATAGCCTGAAATTAAATTGCCTAGTAGGCCATAAAGATTTGATTTTACAGTTCTGATTGCAGCCAAAGACACGATGTCTGTCAAAACCAGGACTAGGAATCCTACTGTATTGTCCTTAGGGGTGAATTAATTGCTACCCTGGAAAGGTGGAAGTTTTTGAAATGGTTTTATAGCTTACAGATGGTATAACACATCTTAGCAAAGCTCTATGTATATATGGTGACACATATGTGCAAGATTCTAGCTCAGTTTCTACTAATGGGGGTAGTGTGGGAACTAAACATCAGGTGACCAGGTTTATGTGATGCTATTCTGTAATCCAGCACTGAAATTATGTTTTAATATTAGATGAGACAGAAGTCTCAGAGCAGTCTGGTTTTAAAACCTGACAAGTAAGATCACTCACCCACATTATCTTGCCTTGCTCTAGTAAGTGAATTAGGGGACAGTAATTCTTTAGATCAGTCAGGAAAATATAGTGAGATTAGTTAAGTATTGTTTTTCTGTATCTCTATGAACCTTCCCATCTGTGTTATTTTTAATATTTCCTGTGATGAAACTCTGGTGTTTATTGTAAATAGATCTTTAGTATTTTCATGTCATTTTATTATTTATTATTAAATATATTTAAACTTGTCATTGTGACTGGTCTTTTAGGGAATATTTTAACATTTGAGAGTACTTATAAGTTTTTAGTGACACCATGGCCTCTCTTAAAGCCTTGCTGTTAGGTCATTATGAGTGGTATTAGTATTAATTTCACTCAGTATAATTGGGTACCATGGTAAGAGCCTTAGAGTAGCTGGCTTTGTGGGTGTTCTTCTGCAGTGTATCTACCTTATAGCCAGGGAAAATGTGGTAGAGCTAGTAAAGCTATGCCAGCCTTTCCCAGGTGTGTGTATGTGTGTGTGTGTGTGTGTATGAAAACCAAAGCTCAGAGAGAGTGCGTGTGTCAGCTATTTTGAACAGGGGCACTGAGAGCACAAACTTCACAGAGAGGGTGGTGGAGGACTTAACTCTATAGTTGTGTCAGTGGATTCTCCTGGGGGACACCTGGAGAGGGAGAGAAAGAGGCCCTTGGGGCAGAGGTTGTCTCTCTCTGTGCTCTTGTTCTCTGTGTCAGTAGGGGAATTGAACCTGAAAAATACTGTGTGTGTATTCTATTTTGTGTCTCCGCGAACATCCCTCACCAATGTCAGTGGTGAAGATTTAGGGTCCTTGATTACTGGCCCATAAGAGGGATTCCACAGGAGCAATGGGTCTTATAAAAAAGAATCCACAGTTGTGTTTAGATATGTGTGAAGTAGGTGTCTCATATGCAGGGAGTATGACAATGGCATGCCAAATACTCCGAGATTTTCAAAACTCTTCCATGCAAGAGCCTCTTTATTCTGCATGGAAGGGACCGCCTTGTGCAGCACGGCAGAGCTCCATGCATATTCACTTGCTGCCGCTATGCTATACTAACACTTGGACACAGTTCTGTGTACAAATAGGGGTGTTTGAGAGAGCAGTAAGCCATTAACATGCCCCTTGTAGCAGCATTGCTGTAAATGTAGCAAATGTAGCAAGAGTGTCTGCAAACGCGAACAAACCTCTCTCAAGAAACGACACAAGGTTTACAAAACGGATAAATAGGGCAGGATAGAGATATTCTCAAAATTATAAAGTTGATAGAATGACAGGCTTCAGATAGCATGAATTACCCAGCATATGGTGGCCCAAACAAATGTATGATGTTAAAACTTAGTCTTTAATGCTTTGCCACTAATCTGCCAGAAAGTTTACAATCATAGACAAAATGACCGTAAAATATAAGGTACATTCTAGAGTCTAAACAATCATAGTAACATTCTGCTGTTATAGTCTACAATGTACCTGTCGAATGCAAGCCTGTCATGATATCACCATTTGATAAGACTCACCACCACCAATAATGTTGATACCATTCGTGCAATGTCTCAGTACCCCCTCATACATTACAAAAATAAACATAATACCATACCCTACATACCCCTAAGTCAGGAATAAGTTTAAGAAGGCGGTTTAATTTTTGCACATCACACAAGTCTGCTCAACTGCTTTTACACATCATAATGAGTAAGTCTTCTAATACTAGTTTACACATCATAATTGAAAGCGGTTAGATAAGACAGTTCGCTGAAAGTAGTCGATCAGTTCAGCCAATGTTAAGCATTTACAGTGTTGAACTGTGTACATTTATCCCAATTTAATAATAGTAATTAGTAACATATATATATTTATCCGATCCATTAGTTAATAAAGATGATTTGTCAAACAAATAAAGTTGTGAACTCTAAATAAATGCAAGCCCCACAGTATATAGTCATACAAGAACAAACGTAATGCACACATAGGGGGACAAGGAAGGTAAACAATATTGTAACATGTCAGAATGAAGACCAACCACACAGCTGACATTCTCTATCATAAATACAGCAATGCTACATGTTGCATATCTATTAATATGATACAAAGTGCATGGTAGTCCATAAAATGTTGGCACTGAGTAGTCCTCGAATGGGATTTGCCCAATGCAGCAGTGCTGAACCTGCCTATTTAAGCACTTAAAACCTTATAAATCAGCCCATTTGGATAACGCCCTTTAGCTCTGCATATTAAAAACCATAACCTCACACTGCACTGTTTGCCAGAAAATTAAACCTTGCAGGCGGTGGAAGACAGCTCATAACGTTTAAAACCCCCCAGTGTAGGCAGTATGGCAGGTGCTACAGGATCCACAGCTTGGGGTGCATCGCTGGGGTGTAGATCCAAGGCTCACTGCCAGGACAAATTACCAGGACTCCAGGGCTGCAGGACCAGTACCAGGACTCCCAATACAAAGTGGAGGCCTGGGAATTGGACACCTGTGATCTCACCCAGACATGAGGGCACCTCCTTACAAAGTGGAGGTCCAGAGTTCAGATGCCTACCTCCATGGATTCCCAGGGACTGTCATCCCAGTTGTGCCAAGAAGCAACCTGGAGGGTGTGAACTGGTATGTAAGTATTATGATCAAGCCAGTGCGGCCGGGTCTGCATGAACCAGGATGGATAGGTACAAGAAAATGTTTCTCTATCTCTTTATAGCCATGTGTGAGCGGATCTGTCAACCAGGAAGCCTGGACAGAGCCATGTAGTCAGGCACTGAAAAAGTTTACTGGGTGTAAATGAGGCCAAAATCATTAAAGTACACACACACACACACACACACACACACAATATATATATATATATATATATATATATATATAGTGTGTGTGTGTGTGTGTGTGTGTGTGTGTGTGTGTGTGTGTGTGTGTGAATTATGAACTATCAATGGTGTACAATTTGGTGTGTGTGCACAGACATCTGGAATAACAGATATCTGGAGTCAACTGTGTTGTCAGACATGGGTTTCATTTCTCTAAGTGTAGGACCATGCCCAGTATGACCTTCTATATTGAGAGTGTGCATCCATTCCAGGGAGAGTTGGACTCCAGTTCATGGTATTGTGTGCTGCAGCTACACCTAGTAACCTGTTTCTGCAGGATATCTGTAGATAGGTTGCCAATATGGAGACACAATGGGCGTAACATACAGGGGATACTGTAACTATTGCTGTCTGTGCTGTTTGTGTAACATGGTTGGTTGTAGCATAGATTTTCTGACATATGCACTGTTTTACACTGTAATGTATCATGTCATCAACTACTGACAGTTATCATTCTTTGCTCACAGTTATTTACCAGGGAAATACAAGATGAATGAAGCTGAGACCAATGTTCTGAGGCATATAGACTACACATTCTGGCACACTCCTGCCATTGTGGAGGGGTAGCTACAGACAACAGACTGCTGATTCTGTGTAAAGGGTGCAGCACCTTGTTAGTATGCTGGCTGGGGCTCCCTTTCTTGTGCTTTTCTCAACTTAATGGAATGGCCATATCTTGCTGGGGCCATACCTCTCAGCTGCACAGATACACCCAGGTTATCCAGAGGCAGGACTCATATATCTGGTCAGTTTACCTTGACATTGTGGCTTACAAGCAGCTTTGTTCATTCATTCATTCATGGGTTTGCAGTCAGGGGGTAGTATGGGTGGACATTAGAGTTTCAGACTTCACACACTCCATGACATCCATGCTTTTACACCTCCCTCTGTTATTCTCTCCTCTTCCTAACATTATGAAAGCAATATCTCAGAGGTATCTCTATTGTTGGGATAGTAGTATATATGGCCTGGTCCACAGTTCTTGCAGTAGGGCATGGGGATTGCATTTGTCAACATGGCCTTACATTTGTTTTCTGTTTACTGTGTTAGGTTGTTAGTTAGGACCCCCTGACATTCCATACATTGGCACTATGGGTGAGGCATGGACCTTTGCCAGAGGACTGTAGGCCATCTGAGAGTGTTGCAGGCCATATGTAGCAGGCCAGTGCATTCTGTCACTCATACGTTCCCAGGCTGGAAGTCAGTGGATTACCCTGGGATGACAGTGGTAAGTGGTTGAGGTGTTCCTGTCAATCCTTCCTGCTCATACTGATCCATGAGTCTGGATATGGTCAGGTTGCTGCTTACAGCTACAGACACACCTGCAGAATCATGTATGTATTCCCATTCAGAGATGGATTCATACTGTACTAATTCTCTACAGCAAGGATATGACCTGTGATAAACCTGTGGCTGATGGTGGGGTGAGTTGGGTGAATGTATGATATGGAAGCTACTGGCACCTGACTCACAGATATACCTGGGACATTCCCCTTATGCTGGCTTGTGTGTGGACATGGGCAGCCAGTCATTACTTTACAACTGTGCCTTTTGCTGTCTGCCAGTGATTGGCCATACTACCAGTATTCCATACTGGAGGGACAACCAATGTGATGCTAACCTCTTCGTATAATTCCAAAGTTGTGTGCAGTTGACAGTTATTTTATATACACTCTGTGTAGTTTACTTCCACCTGTGTACTGTTTCTATGTATGGGTCCCCATTTATGGCATGCCCAGCTTTCCAACGGTGACAGATATTGACATCTGGACAGTGAGTATGAACAACTGCTGACATGGGTGTAGCTGAGGAGCAGTGTGGTTGGCACTGTAGTTTTTGGAACATGGCCCTGTCGACCACTGTACTGTACCTAGGCCACTGAGTCACAACCATCCAGGACCACATGCTGACCACTTCCAGGCAATATTAAACACACAACAAACTTACCACACTGACCCCTGCGTATTGTACACATGCAACAATGTAGATTTGGACAGCTCTGGCAATCTGTGCTCCAGTGATATCACTCCTCAAACTTACATGTTACTGCATTTCTACATGGGATTTTGGGCGCGGGGTGTGCACACCTGAAGACCATAAACATTTGCAATGACTGCACTGGTATTATGGTCACTTTGTTGGCTTCCATTTCATATTGTATTGTGGCCTATCATGCAGAAAGGAGGCATGTCAGTAGAGTACAAATGTTGCATTTGACTGGCATTAATTTCAGCTTTAGACGTCTTACCCTTCAGAACTAACATGCAACTGCCAGACCTGTTGTGGTATATCTGTGTAGGTCTGGAGGGGGGTTGTTCACCATTGCCATCATTTGGGGAACTTAGCCTAGCCTTTCTTTATGGTCATCTACACCTGTCCTGCTGGGTGAAGCTGATGGTGGGTATGTGACCCTCATTGACATCCATGTATGTGACGTATTGACACCCGCAGTTATTTGGGCCACCACATGTACTGCGGTGGGAGTTGTCACCTTGTGTAGTACTGCCTAGTATGTTGACAACAGTATTTGTTATGGATTTCCTGCTGACCCATATAGCTGTCAGCTATCTGCTGCTATTCCATTCAGCCACCCAATTCCGTTGCATGCTTGCATCCATACCATACATACAACTATCAGAACATACTACTTTATTCAGTAATTGATAGGAAGGGTGACTTACCTTGTTGCTGGGCCAGTATTGAGGACGGTGCTGGAGGGCTGACTATGTCAGAAGCAAATAGTACACTCCCTATACACGGTAAAGCAAAGGTAGTGTCATGTTTGGCATCCCTTTTACTGTATGTACGAGTCAGAGAGAGGTATCAGTCCCTGGGTCCCTACAGTGTCAGTGTGTGTGCTACGGGTTGCCTCTTTGCCAAGGCCTGGGCTAACTGGGCATGCCTCCTTCTGCCAAAAGGGGTAGGCTCAAGAAGTTCCTCCTCCAAGTCCCTCTGTGCCTGTGCTGGCTTTGGCAATGGTGGGGGGGGGGGCTGTGTGACCCTGCCCCGTGCTGTTCCTTCTGCAGCTGTTTCCACAGGATCATATTGTGCAGCATGGTACATACTATGAACATTTGTGTACATGTAGCTGGAGAGTACTGCAAGGCTCCACCGGATATGTCAAGGCAACAGAACCATGACTTGAGAATCCCAAACACACGCTCTACAATGATCCTAGTTTGTGCGTGTGCCTCATTATGGTGTTCTTGTTTGGGTGTGTGTGCACTTCTGATGGGTGTCATCAGCCACGGCTCCTGTGCATAGGCAGCATCCCCCACTAGATGGCCATATGGGATGTCCCCCTTGGCAAACCCTTGATACAGCTATGAACAATGCCAGATGTGGGAGTCATGATACTTCCAGGGCTGCCAGCACACATGTTCTCAATAATTCTATGGGCATTGCACAGAACCTGGCAGTTGAAGGAGAGGAAATCCTTGAGGTTTATGTAGACCCTACTCCACTCACCAGGAGGTCCTTTGATGTGGATGTGCATGCAGTCTATAGCACCAACTATCTCAGGGTATTCTGC
>NC_056735.1:608591344-608841344 GCF_019279795.1 Protopterus annectens
GTAGGCTGTTCACCTCCATTGCCCTTTTGTAGGCTTGGCATATATCTTGTGCATATGAATGATATACATTAACCTTCCTTTTCATTATCATCCATTATCATATAGTTGTATTGTTACAGTGCTGCCTTGTGCCAACTAGTTGGCCATTATACACATGCAATTTCTTGCATTACATCATTGTTCCGGTTATATTTGTGTGTTATGTATTACCAGCAGTAGTTTGTTGTAAATCATCTGCACCACCTGACATTCCTTATATAGTATTATACATAAATTTTCTACCATTTATTATTCCCTATCATTGGCATGTGCAGGCATATTTGTACTGACACTGCTATTTAATAGGGTCCTGTTAGTCCACTGAAGGTCAAACATATAGGTCAACACTCCTGTGTTGCCTCTGCCATGGCGTGTCTGCAACATATGCATTCCATTTCATGTATGTTTGGGTTGTGTACAGCTACTTGCATAATGAGCAGCCACTTTGTTGCTTTGCTACAGTACTCGTCTTTGGCACTTTGCTTGGTTGTTTATCCTTTGCATGCATAGTTAGAGGTTCTATTCTCTCCTCTGCTAGTCTTCTCTATCCTTTCCTTGGCTGTATTTGGTCATCCATGCTGTTGCTTGGATTACACTTGCACTGCTGACAGAATACTGGGGATCAGATTCCATATGCAATGCATACCATGATCCCTATTTCTTCCCCTAGAACACGCACCTGCCATCATATGGATTGAAATGTGATTGTCGCACAGTTTGCAACATGTCAGAACATCATAAGGCATAGGTATATATGTACTTCTATATTTCACCATAGCTGCTATGGATTCCTATACTTTTCTATCCATTTTCCATTGCCCGTGTTGGAGAGTGTGCTGTCTGTATATCTTACATCTCCTTTATGTTTATTTCCAACCTTTGTCTGTCATGTCTTGTGATATTTTTATATATTTCTATATCTGCTGTAGTTTACCTTCTCCTCCTCTTTCCTGCCTTTTCCTTTCCTTCTTTTCTCTAAAAGAAAAAAAACAGGGCCTATTCCCACCAAAAAATTACCTATGCCCCTCTGACTGTCCCTCAGATTTTCCTATTCCAACAAACCTCTTGTGTGTCCCTTTTCTTCACCTGTACCCCACATCTGATGTTCTGTTTTCCTGTTTTCTTGGATGTGTGCATTACTTGTTTTCCCCACACACGTTCCACACCCATTGTTAGTGCCTGTTAGCCTGACAAAGTGGCCATGATTGTCCTTTACCTTTATTATTTTTTCATTAGAAATTTTGTGGATTCCGTTATTCCTTATTTTCCGGTGAATGTATTTTATTCACACACAACTTATGGCGACATCCATAGTTGTCTGTGGAACTACTGGATAGATGGCTGCAGATACATATTCCTTTAAATATCCTGCAGCTTGCATTGGACTTGTCTAATTTTCATAGCTGTACTTTGGTACTGCACATTACAGTTTATGATACACTTTTCTTGAATTATGGATTTGCTGTGACTGTTAGACAGTGCACAGATACTGCTAGGCAATTCTGTTTTGTGCTGGGTTATTCAAGGTTCACTGAGGCATATTTGCATATTACAGGCTTATCTGCAACTTTTGTGCAGATATTGGCAAAATGCACCAGATTCTATGAATGTTATGGAATCCTGGTCACAATATAAGCTCAGACTGGAGGACGTGTGCAAAAGGGTTTAGTAGTTAAATAACTTAAGAATTTCCAGAGATTCCAAACTAGAATGTTTTACTTTTATACATGTTGGTAGAACAATTGTAAATCATGCAAGATGTAAGCATGCTCTCCTTGAGTATTGCTCAAAATATATAAAAATTGACAGTGAGACATCCCTAACATTAGTATTTTGTAACCTCATTCAGTCTTATGTTTCCTTAGTAATCTGATTATTTTGTTAAGCTCTTCAACCCCCCCTCCACCACCCTCGCAAGGGCTGAGAATGGAAATGGACTGCAGAGATTGGGATAACAAACAAAAATTTTACATTTTAAAGGCAAACCAGGATAAGATGATAGGTTCCAACATGTGGCAAAGAATAAAAAGTGGAACGAGGGTAGACCAGAAAAAACACAGTAGCTCCAAAAATAACTTTAATCAAACGCTTTTGTCATAAACAAGACTTCATCAGAATGCCATAAAGCATAACACTCAGGTTTAAATACCCACCCCAGCAGCTCATTAATCAATTAAATGACATCACTTCTCCTTAAATCAATAAAAATGATTTCCACATTTAATTATATTTCCACAATAAAAATTATTCAAATATCTACCCCTATTAAAAACAATAAATTAATAGTCAAAATAAACCTTTCACAAAAAATATAAAAATTTTAAATTCAACAAGGAACAAATAGTAATCCTGTCATTGTGTCTAGGCAATTGTCAAGAATTCGGTTTTATCTGCCATTTGAGCTCAAGAAATTCTAGGTAGTCATCGGAGCCCCCCCCCCCCGAAGTCCCAAATCAACATCTTCAATGGCACAAAATTTAAAGCCATGTGAAGGGAATAATCTAAGATGTTTATACAAGGCGTTGTTTTCATTTTTGCATCTAATATCATAAAGATGCTTGTAAACTCTTTGTTTTAAAGCCCTCTTAGTTTTTCCTACATATACCCCATCATGAGTCACACTTTGCTACATAGACCACGACCTTAGAGTAACAAGAATATTTCTTACAAGGTATAATAGTCCCATACCTCTTAATAAGTAACTTGTCTTCATTGACTATAAACAGGCACTGAGGGCACCTCCCACATTTAAAACAACCACCCTTTTCGAGTTTATTCCTTTTTCTTCCTAACAGCCCCTTCAGTGAAATATCCTTTTTATATACCACCATTGGTTGGCCACCCAACAAATTGCTAACATTGTTGTCCAGGCTAAAAATCTTCAAAAATTTTGAAACAATGTGTCTGATGTCAAAGAAATTAATATTAAAAGGGAGAACAAAAGCTCTACTAAAACTATAATTTCTTCCACCCTCTGGACCATCTCTTGTGACCATATGGTAGGACAAAAGAGTGTTAAAAATTCCCACTTCTCTCTTACTCTTGACCTCATTCGTGATGTTGTCCACAAAATCAGTGGGATACCCCCTACTTACCAACATTTCTTTTAATACTCCACATTCCCTAACAAAGTCTGTCTCCTCTGAAATCATCCTGGCAAGCCTGACATATTGTCCTTTAACTAGGGCTTTCTTTTGATGTACAAGATGCCAACTTTGATAATGTAAAAGAGAATTGGAGTAAGTTGGTTTCCTGTATAAGTGAGACGTAAATATTTTCCTAGAGTAATCATTTTTAATAGAGACATCTAGGAAATGTAAAGCGTTATCATCCTTCACCATAGTAAACTTCAAAAAATCAGTTGCCTCATTAATATAAGTGAAAAATTTGTCCAACTCACCCCCCCTTTCCAAAATAGGACCAGGTCATCCACATAATTACCATATAATGTCCATGATTCCTTGAAATTAGAGGTTAGGATAAATGAATCCTCCCAGTGTGCCAAAACAATATTGCTAAACACAGGGCCACAACAAGCACCCATGGCCACACCCTCTCTTTGTTTAAAAATATGTTCTTTAAAACTAATGAAACTATTGTCCAAAACAAGTTCCATACAAGTTCTAATAGTCAGGATCATACCATGGTCTAAACTAGTATTTTTACAAAGGTAGTCATAAAACCATTCTAGCCCTACCTCATGTGGGATGAAAGAGAATAGGTCACAAATATCAATGGTGACCATAAGTAACTGGTCATCATACATATCAGGTTTTATTTTTTCCAAAAAATCCCATGAGTCCTTAACTACCCATTCCCTATTGGCCAATACATGCTTGATCCTACTATCAACAAATTTAGCTAAACAAAAATGTTTTGGATGCTTTGGCATCCAGAATTGGATGTAAGGGAGGATTAGTTGTTGACGTATGGATCTTAGGTATCCAAAAATGGTAGTAATCCTAGGGTGTTTAAATTCCAAAAACTCGTGGACATCCAAACTGATTTGCCCATTTAATAATTATTCATCTAGGGTAAAATCTATATTCCTATAGGCAATGTTTAACTCATTATGAGAAACTTCCATGTAGGTTTCACTGTATAACATTTCAAACATCTTTGCATTATAATCATTTATATCCATCACCACTAGTCCCCTCCCTTGTTAGGTTTCATAATTCTAATTTCATTATTTTTTAAGACTTCATGAAATAAGTACCATTCTGAGTGGGACATACTGGTAGGGCCACAGTTTTTGTACTGCCTTAAAAGATCTCTGATTTCATTCTCACATAGTAATTCAAACATCTGAACCATTGCATGAACAGGTGGGATAAAAGTGCTAAGCTTATGTATTAAACTAGGCCCCACCATATCACTGTTATTACCAAAATGCAGTGCCAGGTTCAATTTCCTACTAAAAGATTTCAAATATAACATAGTATCAACAATGTTAGCTTTTCTAGCCGGTACACAATTCAGGCCTTTAGAAAATAGCTCAGCCCAGGCAGGGCTCACCATGGTTGGAATAAAATTGTAAATAGAAAAATCACCAGACATATTTCTCACAATCAGGTTCCCGTAATCAGGTAGCAGGATTATCTCTGGTAGGATCCCCTTCTCCCCTTCCACTGACTCTGTTGGGTGTCCTGCCCATAATTCTGGTTTACAAATCTTCCATTCCACCGATTCTTTATTCTCTCAGATCTCCTCAGGGTGGAGGGTCTAAAGGGGCATCCCCATTCATGCCATTATCATTAATGTTGTCATTGTCTGAATCACCACTATCAAAAAAGGCCTATCAAAATATCTGGCCTGCTGCCCCTCTGAGGGGTCTGCATAAGTTTTACCTGCATCATAATCCTGTTTATCCCTCCACAACCTGTTGATATTTCAAAGAAGCCTATGAAGAAAATGTAGAAATATATATATATATATATATATATATATATATATATATATATATATAACTTTAGATGAACATAGGAAATTGAAGATAATTCTGTATGAGTATATTATGTGAGTGAAAGGGCATTAGCAGAAATATCTGGAATTTAGGATCACTGACAAAGAAATACTTTCAGAGATAACTCAAACCCTGCTGTAGTGCAAAGATAATGTGGAAAACAGCTGAGTCTGAAATGGCCTGGGATAAAACTGCAGATTCCAAAAGAAAGTTACTTGTAGCATAGCATGCCAAAAGGAGACATGAGCAACAAATGCAGTTTCATAAAGGACCCTAAAACAGGAGAATGTAATTCATTAACAGCCATACTAAGTGCAGCTATGATGTAGGCAGTGCAGAGCACCAAGCACACAATTGCATGCTATTTGGTATTCATTAAGTGGCTCTACACTTACTATAGATCTGCAAAACAAAGGTATATTGCAGAGTATGCTAATGATAGCATAAGTAGCCACATTACATGCTAATTAAACAATCCAACATGGTGGAGGTATTTAGAAAGCTATACAGCAATCCTGTTCACTCATTGCTGACATTTGCCTTGAAATCCAAAATTCTTTGGATTACAGTCATGGTTACACTTAAAAAGAATGTTATCAGTTGCTGATACCATTATTAAACTGCATGTGCAACAGGCTTTAATTCAAGGTGCTTCTGCTGCTGCTGCTGCCAGACCTCGATTAAAAAGAAAGAGGGTGTTCAGACCCCATTTGCCTTATCATGGACTTCATGACACACAAAATGTATGTCATGATACCTGCTGGACAAAAAAACACTAGAGGAAATATGCAACCTCTGTCACCCAATGAAATCACAGAGAGACCATCCCACGGGAAACAAAGGTATGTGTAGCATTATGTATATTAGCCACAGGTACATTTCAGAGGCCCATAGTGGATATATTAGGGGTGTCACAGGTGTCAGCTTCCAGAATATTACATCAGCTTGTAAATGCAATGCTACAACATTCAAGGGAGCATATCAGTTTCCCACAAACCCCACAGGAGAGAAAAAGAAACATGCAGGAGTTGTACGCAGTAGCACACTTACCAGAAGTTTTGGGGGCACAGATTGCATGCACATAGAAATAAAAGCCCCACCTGTGAACAGGGAAGAAAGTATATCAACAGAAAAGGGTACCACTCTATAAACTATCAGGTTGTCTGTAACGCCAAAGGCATCATCTACAGTGCATGCACATGTAACACAGGCAGTATTCACATCTCACACATATCGCATACCTCTCAACTGTACAGATTTTCACAGAAGGTCCAGATTTTTCCCTCATATTTTTGTTCCATTTTTCATATAATTGTAATTTCCTGGCAAATCATTGAAGATTTAAGTCAGAAAATAATGACAGACATTTGAGTTTCAGATTCATACCCTTCAGAAAATTCATGCTAATGCAAAATCTATTATTCTATCTACTTTTTAAGCTTATAAGAGCAATATTAAAAATTGTCCCTATTTTTGGGCCTTTGTCCCCCCATTATTTATGTCTTTGTCCAGATTTCTTGCTCTAAGAGGTTGAAAGGTATGTATGGCACACCAGTGAGATATACAAAAGATTTGCTAGTGGTGACTTTCCACAAGGTCATCTAGTGGGGGATGCAGGTTATGCCCATGACACCCATGGGAAGCTCGCAAGACCCCACTGAGTGAGGATACAGCTATGCACACTCTCAAACTAGAAATGTCATAGATTGTCTGCTTGGCTTGCTCAAATCAAGGTTCCAGTGTCTAGACAACTCAGGAGGTGCTCTGCAGTATGTTCCAGACACCTCTGCCAACATACTTACAATCTGTTCCATGTTGGACAATATCATAATAAGGAAACAGCTTCAACTAGGAGAAAGACCACAGTTCCCAGTACCACAGGCAGGGCCAGCAGCTCTATCAGATACAGATGAGGAATCTGAGGGCCAACAACCAGCCACAGATGAAGGCATGCTCAATATGCTATGACTCTGGCTAGGAGGCAAAGGATAACACATACACTTAATACCTAAAAGGATGAATAACAGCCTTAGCACATGCAAATATCAAAAATGATGCTTGACAAAATGCACAGCCTTTACTTAACCATGTAATGGCTGTATTCATTTAGCATCAGATGTGGGCAACCCCCCCCGCCAAGCAGAGTTCTGACATCTGAATTATTATTAAGGTAAATCCAGAATCTGTATAAACAAAAAAAAAATACAATTCTATAAATTGTTACTGTGTTATGCAAATTCTCATATGTCCCTATGCTGATACATGTCACAGGTATACAGTGGTGTCAGTAATACCTTATGATTGATGTTTGCAATACACAGCTATGGATTTTGCCACTAATGTTTATCAAGCCTTTCATTTGTCCACTGTATATAAAACAATGAGCAGGTCAAAGGTAGCTTCATTTGCATAAGTATAGCAGTAAGTAAGACTTAAACATCTGCTTTGACTTCACGAGTAACAGCAGTAACAAAAACAGTGAAGGCCAACAATAACAGAAGCAGTCATACAGAACTGATTATAACTGAATAAAAACATTTGTTCTGCAATACATTTTCATTAAAGTAAGATTTTGAGAAAACAAGCATTAACTATCCACCCTGTGCATCACACATGGATGAAACCAGAAGTCACTAAGAAAAGTGCAAAGAGCAGGGCACAGTCATCATCACATGCACAGGGTGGGGGAAGACAGAAGGGAAAGTCTGATGCCATAGTAGTGAGTGTATCCAAGTAAAACAAAATGTATTCCTTAAGTATATAATTTGCAGGGCCAGTAGCAAGCAATGTTTAGCAGTCAACAGTACTGCTTAGATAAGTAGTGTATGTCAGGTGGTCAGGGCAAGTATTTTTTGACTGCATGTGTGTCTCTGCAAGAGGACAATCAAGTACTATGATAACACTATATTCTGGCATCTCAGACAGGTGTGAGCCTTGCATGCAACAGTAGTCAGTTCAGTGTTGCCACCCCTAACCAGTAAAACTACCTCTATTAGGAATTGCATTGCTAGTTCCATGACCCTGGATAGAATTTGGAGTGCTAACTGATCATGGCCATGTCTGCTGGATGAGCTGTTATCACAACTACATCCAGGACCACATCCACATGACCTACCACACCTGAGTGTGGACATCACAATCACTGTCAGAACAGTAAAAGTAGTGCCACTATGGCAGCTGGATCTTGCATAGGCATTTTAGCTAACACTGGATGATGTAGTCGCTCTACTGCCATGAGGATCCCAATCCTCCCCAGCAGTCATCCATTATAACACTAACAACTTTGACCCAAAAGAAACCACCGACTGTGGTAAACAAAGAGGCCAAACAGCAAAGCAAGATATTCTATTCTTTTATTCTAGTGCTTCGGTGATTCCACCTTCAAGGAATAACAGATACTCAAAAAAGCACACACATTTATATACCACATAATTAATTACATTCAATTAATGATTAAACAATAAATTAATAAATCACCCCCTTAAAGTAAACACTTCCAATTCAACTCATTGTTTAAGCCCTTAGGCACTAATGTTTTATATTTTAAAATGTAAATAAATTCCTTATACAGTAACCTTTGTTTCAACACATCTTCATCATTATGTAAACATTCCACTCTTTCTAAAATTGTACCTTGTAATAAACTAATATCACTATTATGCAACATTTTAAAATGTAAAGCAATCATTTTATCTTCCCTTTTGCTCTTTATATCCCTCAAATGCTCCATGAATCTGATGAGAAATTCACGTTTTGTCTCCCCTATATACTGTAACCAACATGGGCACCTCAGGGCATATATAACTCCCTTGCTTCTACAAGAATAGGTGCCCCTAGGTTCAAACTTAACTCCATTCATGCTATGAAACACATTTACAATATAGGTTCATAGGTTCATAGGTTGATACTAGGCTATCTGCCCTAGGGCATTTACAAGCCTAGCCAGAGTGTGTTTGGCTTTCGCCACCCTTCTTAGATTAGTTGACTGTGCGTCTGTATAGTAGGTCACAGAAGATAGCCCATTTAAGATTAGTTTACCATGCCTCTATCTAGCAGTGACACAGAAGAGATCCCAGGGGTAAATTTATGATCTCCCATCCAAACATCAAGATTCTTTTTGAAGAGGGTCATTGAGGGGCTCTATCTGACATGGATTGGGATTTTGTTCCAGAGTGAGCGGAGCCAATGGGATATGAATCTGTCCCTCCAGCATGTTCTGTTTATTTCTGTGCTGAGGTTTAAGTCACTGGAGCATGTAGTTCTCATGGATTTGGATTTCTTGAGGTGGAGCATGTCCATTAATTCTGGGTTGGACATGGCTTTATACGTCAGGCACAGATCGCCTCTGAGTAGGCGGTAAGCAACTGAGTAGAGCTGGAGTTTCTTTAGCCTAACTGCATAGGGCATCTGTTTGAGTCCCTTGATCCTCTTGCTGAGGTACTTTTGGGGTCTTTCTAGTTGTAGCAGGTGTCGGGTAAGGTACATCCCAAATGGGGCATGGTATTCAATTATGGACCTGATGAATGATGAGTAGAGGGGCACAATGACCTCTCTTGATCTAGATGTGAACCCCTTCATGTTAAGGTGGGCTATATAGAATGTCTTTCTAACCCCTTTGGCAATGTAATTGTCAAAGGAGAGATTGCAATCTACTTGGGTCCCCAAATCCCTAATTACTTCTTCCATACTTAATGGATTACCACCTATGTGGTAATTTGTGGGCACTTTGTTTTTCCCAGAGGGGATGACTATGCACTTTTTGGCATTTAGCTTTAGGTTATGACTCTGGCACCAGTTATCCGTCTCTGTGAGACCTTTTTGGAGGATGCTTGTGTCAGCTGGTGAGTTGATTATGGCACCCAGTTTGCAGTCATCTGCAAACTTTGTCAGCTATAGTCCTTCTGTGTTAGCCTGTACCTCAGAGAAATATATACCGAACAAGAGAGGTCCCAGGACTGAGCCTTGTGGGACGCCACTTGTAACTGGTTTAGAATCTGACAAGGCACCTGCAATTTTGACCATGTGGGTTCTATCCCTATTAGCACTTTTTTGTCTGATATGTACTTCTGTGGAGGTCAGCCAGGTAGATCTCAGAAAACCTTAACAACATTGTAATTGCTACTAATGCAAGAATCCATGACTTTAGTAATAATTAATACATCAGTCTTCTGAACAAAGAGGTCAGCTTTCAATACTGAAAATTCCCATTAAGCTGTCATTATTAGGTAGAAAATAATGCATGGTCAAGAAATGCATACTATAATTAAGGTTTAAATATATAAATGTATTTATAATAGCAACCTACCTTTGCAGCAAATCAGTTGTGAAAGTCAAAAACAGTTTGCAAACAAGTAGCAATATCAAGTTCTTTGGATCCAAACAGTCTCCCAAACTATGATACAAGTTCATTAGCTCCATAATTACCTTTATAAAGTGCCGATGCAGCCTTCTCAGCACTGTAAATATGGAAATGAGGCATGACGTCATTAGCATTCATGAATTCCAGAATCTGCACTAAATGCAAGGAATGTAAACATAGTGTATGTTTCTTCACAATTACATGCACAAGTCCTACCTCTGTAAGGGTGAGCACTGAGAAGTGTTACCTGCTAAGTGCTTCCAACTGTGAATGATTAGTCTGACTGCAGTATCAATCATGGTGTGTCAGGGAGAAGGGACATGCAAGACATTTTGTGACTATCATTGACTGATTTAGGAGAGCAACATTTATAACATTAATATGAATTGTTTCTTTGAAAAGTTTCTGCCTCTGAATACAATTGTGATTGCAATTCTAAGGAAGTACTGTACTCACTGAAACATGTATCAGCTGCATGACAAACACATAGTAGTGTTGTTAGGAAGAACAGATATGGGACAGATGTTCAGAAAATAAAGAGAAGCAAAGAGATGTAGTGTTCATACTTTCATATTGTATGAGGAAAGATTTAGCTTCTCTGTTGCCAGTATCACAGTCATCCACACAACTCACTGCAAAGTACGCAGGACAAAGGCAGGAACTGTTATTCACCTGTTATGCCAATTGATACTGTGTCGCATATTGAGTATAGCTAACCTCATTATTATCTTCACAGTATGAATAGTGTATGATATATATTTATAAGAATCTGAATTATGTCTTACGAACACTCTGGTGTTCTGTGGTTCGAATCCACAGATGGCATTGTTTGTGTAAGCATAATAATGTTTAATGAGAATACATTCATTTTGAAAAACAACGAAGCTGATGAAATATCAAAAGTATTCACTTAAACTATATAATGCTTCCCTATTTCAGTACCTTTATTGTCTTTTTTTCTCTCTATTCACCATTTGCACGCTGTTTGGTATTGTGCAATCTGGACTGGCAGTAGTCCATAGCATTGAACTACACTTCACTTCCTAAGAAAACAGTGAAACATTTGATTTAGGCTGCCTTTCTGTAGCACAAACCAACCAGGTGCTGGTGCATGGGTGCCAGCACTCTGGATAGCACTTAGTGAAGTAAATGTACTTCTCAAGTAACATATGCTGTGGCATGAATCGTAAGTGCAGTAAGCTTAGAGAAAAAGGACTGTTGATGCAGGGATTGAATCCAGTTAGCTGATACTTTTTACAGAGAGGGTCTGAATAAATATTTGCTCATATTTTGTGATATCATTGTGCTGCTGAAAAATCAACTATTTTCAGTATTGCAAATAGCATGTGAGCTGTTGTCTGTCTACTATTAAAGCAATAACCGATGACATGGTGTGGTATATTGAAGATTTACCCACGGCTGGTGTGGTTTAATCATGAGGGTGAAGCCCAAGTGATTAAACAAAGGTAACCATGGGTAAATCTTCAATATATCACAACAATGGGGTTGGTTATTGCTATTATACAATTACATTATTTAAGAAAAAAAATACTTACTTTCCTTAAATAATGTCTTTGCATAACAGCGGGTTACTGTTCTTCCGCCTGTTGTGGTATACTGCTTTTTCATTTTGAAGCACTGCGCATGCATATGGGACTTGCATTCCCACGTATATCCAGTACATCAATGCTTTGAAACAGAAGCAACGGAGAAAAAAAGTCTCCATTGCTCCATTTTCTTTTTTTTTTTAAATTGTAAAATAAAAAAAAAAAAAGGTTTTGGGGCACTTTATAGTAATGGAAAAAAGTCTGGGCAACCGGACCTTTTTCTGTTGGTATATTGTGGGATTTACAACAGGCACGTTGGTTGGGCTGGGCCAATTAGCGTGCACGTTTTTGAATACTAATAGGGAGTTATTGTATAATACATCATTTGGCATTACCTACATTTCTGATAATTTGTGCAAGAAATTAAGTGTGTAATTTGTCAAGGTGATGTGAGAAGGATGACATTGTCACTGAAATGCACTTATTATTCTGGCTATTGTATAACCTATGCCTGAGTTAAGTTTTCCTTTCAGCTGTTTTTCTCTGTAATTTTTTTTTTCTAATACCGTTTGCATTTTTTCTCCACTCAGCAGTTTGCAAGTATGGTTCACTGCCTAAGGAAAAAAGAGAAAAAAATAAATTAGACTGCCTTCTGTAAGCACAAACAAGCCTGGCAGTGGTGTGCAGATGTCAGCACTCTGGAAAGTACTTAGTGAAAAAAATCCACTTCCCAGATAATTATATCCATGGCCCAAAATATAAGTGAAGTAAACTGAGAGAAATAAGATGAGTGATGGAGGGTATATGTCCAATTAATTTATAATTTTACAGATGGGGATCTGAATACATATTTGCACACATTTTTACATCACTGCATTGTGTAAATCTCAACTATTCTCATTGTGTTGCTGAAAAATCAACTAGTTTTAGTATTGCTAACAGCATGTAAGCTATTATCTGTCCACTTTTGTATTCATTATCTACAAGTCTAATAATGTGTGAGACATATTACATTTCTTATGTTGAAAGGAGATGAGAGAACGATGAATGTGTCATGCATACGTATGTGTATGTGCATTCACATGCATAGGTATGATTTGTTCAATATTTTTGTCATAATTATTGAGGTATTACATATCATAACTATGTTCTTATGACACTATATATTATGAAGTTTGTATGTAAGTTAACTGACTATATCTCATTCAGGTCATAGAAACACATGCTTATAAAATGTGTTTACAAACAGAATCAATGCCTTTCACATAGAAATGCAGTCCGATGACTATGTAAAGTCACAGACATACAGGCATCACTTAAGTAGGTGTACAGTCAGTCTTACATTACAGTGCCAGTACTAAGCATGCTAATAAATCATTTCTCTTCTGCCATTGGCAGTTAATCAGCAAAGTTTAATATTTTATCTTTTATTTTTGGGGGGTTCGATTCCCAGGTGGGTTCCATTCAATCTTACCAGTGTCTAACTCCTAACATGCCAATATGTCGCAAGTCATAACATATTTCCTCAAACCAACCATAATTATAAACAACACCATGAAGCATATTAGGGTTTGACATTGGAATGTCTCAAGATTTTGAGCCTTACACATGGGCAAATCTCAGTGCAATTCTAAAACATTTTGTGCTTCTTGATGTACTCATTGTCAATGAGCCATTGCTGTACTTCCAACTGCACAAATGCAATTGGCAAGGCTGTACAGCTTTGCAAACAAGTTGCTACAAGTGAGATCTGAACTCGTTGCCAATTCAGATCCATATTTCTGGCTTGACTGCTGCAAACATGGCTGATGAAGGTAGAGAAGGTATGACATTTAAAGCACAAAAGTGGGGTGTTAAAGAGTTTCAGATTTTTGTGGCATTCCTGGTGAAGTGCTACAGCTGCAGGATACTGCAGGGGGAACATATCTTGTCTCAGTACACAACTGAGACTTGGAATAGCCTGGCCAAGGCTGGCTCCAGGCTTGCCTCCTTTCAAAAATGTGAATTGCAGTCTATGAGTTACACTTATCTTTGCTCCTATACAGACTTTACATTCAATATTTGACATTTTCACTTACTTAATATGCAGGAATTCGAAGTTGACTTTCGATATTCAATGCTGAGATTTTGATAGTAAACCCTATATATATATATATATATATATATATAGCTACAGATATATAGCTATATAGATACTCCCCAAGATTCATGAAGCACGGCGCAAGGCTGGCGGTAGGCTTGCGCCAACAGTGCGGCATGAAGATGGCGCAGTAGTGCCAAATGCATATTAATGAAGGTGTGCTGCCGCCACAGCCACATGCATAGGAAAGGAGCGCGAGTGCATAGGGCATGTTGAAGTGCCGCACGGAGGCGTGGAAATGCCAGCTGTCAACGTGCAACCTAAAATGTTTGCATATAACAACTTACAAGATACTAATCACATCTGTCAGTGTCCGTGGATACTGAAACATATGCAAAGCATGCAAGATAGTTCCTTTGAACACAAAATGAAGAAGCAAACACAAATGCATGGTAGGGAATAACGGGTCCCTATCCCGCGAACAAATGACATGGAAAACCGTGTGCCCGTAGTCCAATGCAGTGTAGATAGCTATACCAAGTGGAAGTGAAATGCATCATATGTTAGTGTGCCGCCAATAGGTACGTCCAGCCCAATGGTTAGGGTCACCAGCTGACCCATAGTGTGAGGGAGGGTACACAGCTGGGCAGATGTGTCCATAACAAAATACATGATAAATGTACATATCTAGCGACCGTATGACCGAATCATATCCCACAAGGCATTTGATAGTCACATACAAAAGGTATGTCCGTATTTCACATACCAAATGTGACAGGAAATAGAATAAGCATGTAAACGAAACAGAAGGAGCATATAAACTGCTACAATAATAAGGCAACATGTAGGCTGAAAGGAACAGTATTATCCGTACCGTTGACTGTGGGTACGTCTTGTCCAGTACATTCAGATATGTGTCCGGAATATATCCCATCCTGGACATAGGAAAAGGTGGCATCCTACCAATGATTAGAACAGTCTGCCAAAATCCGCACATCAGCGGTACAAGCCAAACTTGTCAGGATGTGTCACAGTTGAACGGGTATTACCCGGGTATACCAACTATGTAATGAAAGTTAAGTATGGGCGTGTACCTATGTGCATGAGGTATAGCATGTGGAAAGCAAACATGGCAGGGTAGTCCATACAACCATACAGGTACCTGACATATGTAGGGTATGCAATGTGTTACTCTGGCCGTGTCATGGGCCAACAACCAAAGCAGTGATGTATGGAGTGTCATGAATATGTGTGTGGGGGAGGATGGGTAATGGTACAAGCTTCCAAGGTGATACTGTGTCATATGCAGAGTAGGTGAACCGGAGGTGTATGAGGGAGCAGCGGGTGAAGCAGAAAGAAACACAAAAACATGTATAAACATCTGCTATACAACCAGACAAGCCATACTGTAGAACACAATCCCACAAACATATGAATATTAAAATGTGTGATACAAATGTATAGACATGTCACCGGCACATACCCACAGATTGGTCCTGATGGAACTGGCCATATCAAATGCAACACACCTGGATGCATAATGGACTACCCAGCATCCCCTCCACAGCACACAACCCACTTCCATACCTGAACGTCCACCAAATCCAGCCATACTTGGCCTACTGGTTTGGTGCAGCCACATCTAGACATAGTGACCACTACGCATATGTAGTAGGTAGTGTCACCCTAGGCAGTTTCAGGATTGCAAACTATGTATCTCTTGCATGTAAAACACCAAGCACATTTTCATAATGCCAGAAGAATGTTCGGTATTTGTCTTGTTTTGGTCTTGTTCAATTTTTGGGATATCCCTCATGGGATAAGTAACCTGTGTAAACATTAGAATGGAAGACACGAAGTCCAGTCCTGTAGATATCTGGACACAAGTTTGAATGTGCAGTAGTGGTGCACGAGACTGTCCAGCCCTAAATGGTCATGCAGAACCTACTATCCAGGATCAAACACCTGCCCGTGATGCACGTGTCCCGACACGAATAAGCGAGAGAATATATTGCACACATTCGCATAGTGGCACATGGTATAAGGGTGATGAAGGCACTGATGTAAACAGGATACCCCCTGATGCACTGTGTGAGGGACAATTAATGTGTGTGTAGGTGTGACCTGACCAACAATGATACAATGCCAAATGTCCTGTGATCGTAGAAAATAACTATGTACCATACTGCATGTAACAGTTGCCTAAAGCGGTCACGTCAGGATAGAATAAACGTAATTCATACAAGAAACAGGCAAACAACAAAAGTGCCAAAGGTGTAAGGCTCACAGCTAGGAAACAAATGAATGTTCTAAACCTGCACTGACTGTGGCTATGTGTTGGCCCAACAATCTGGTGTCTGCAGTAGGGTTACCATCTGTCCCACTTTGCGAGGGAAAGTCCTTCTTTGGACAGTTGTGTCCGGACAAAATACATTACAAATGGCAAAAGTCCTGGGATTGTAGGGTATAATTATGTCCCATATGCTATGTAATAGTTGCAGAAAATAATTATTGCAGTATCTACAATACCTAAATGTTACAAGAAACAGAATAAGCAACTAAACCGCTACAACAATAGGCTTTTATGTAGGCAAAAAAGTAAAGTTCTATCTGTTGTACTGACCATGGGTATGTGTCGGCTTGTAAAATCTGATGTGTGTTCCAAAAATGTCCCATCTTGGCCATTTGAAAAGGTGGCAACCCTAGTCCCCAGAATACATCCCGACCCGTACATATGACAATGTCAACGATACCAATGGTCAGAGCATTTGCACAATAACTGGCCAGTCCCTTAACCACTCACAGAGCCAGTGACCTTTGGGGGAAAGGTGTTGAATGAGAATGACTACTTACAACAATGAAGAGTAATAGATGCATTTAACTGCAGAAAATTAGTAGTATTACAAATCTGTCAACACGTTCCAAGTTAATAGTACTAATATGGTAGAAGTGACTGTGATTGTCCCTGAGTTGTCATAGCCTTGTCCCTGTCACTGTAGAAATGAGTCCCTGAGTATCAGAGAGGTCCATACACAGAAGTACACCAACCAACTGTCACATCTGTTGACAGGACAGGACTATTGCATACCTCTAGGGAATTTATAACAGATGTCCAGAATAATATTCATTGTATCTATAAATTAATGAAATAGTCAAATTGGAAGGTAAACACATGGAAACCACCCCCCAACCTGCATTATGTAGTGGAACCACTCCCCACCCTAAATTATGTAGTGCCGACCCAATAATGTGGTCAGAGGTGCCCAAACATCTGCGTCTGTAAACACAGGCAGAATGTTAAACTCTCGAATAACTCTGTCCATTTGCTACGTCTGATCTTTGAACAGCGCCAGGGCAGTTCTAGTCACCAGTCGGCCGAGCCTAAACCCGGACCAGCACATGAACACCCTGACAATCAAACACACGTATGTGTGAGGACTATAAGTGTAGGAGTTATTAATATCCTTGGACTGAGTAGACTTGCAGCATGGGTCCAGAGCAGTAGGAAACAGGGAATGTCCTAATTGTAGTACTGTGGTTTTCCCAGCAGGAGAATGGATGCCTGCTGTGTAAGGGAAGTGGTGAGGCATATGTCAGAGTAGCTATGAACCATGGGTATACATATAAATGAGCCAGAACACCAATAGTGTAGTGGTTACAGCATCCACCCAACGTAAAGGCATTCCCTGTTCAAGTACGACTATAGCACATATTAATTGTGTAATGAATGCCTCTGTGCTGTAAAGCCAACATTTATACATGCAAAGTTGACCGCGTTCACATGGGTCCATTAACTGGATTCCATCAAAGTGGTACTGTCATAAGGAATAAGGCACATGTAATCCCAAAGAAGTACCTGTAAACATATGTAACTCAGAATAAGTAGATGCAAGTGGGCCTGCGCGGTTGTATGCAGCTATTAGCATAGCAAATGTATGTTGTCTTGTACAGCTGTAACTTTTATATATATATATATATATATATATATAAAAATAGATAGATGTGTGTATAGATAAATATCCACAGACATAACAGAAATATGCAATTATATATCTACATATTTATCTATATACACACACACATATATATATATATATATATATATATAGATAGATATATATAGATATATATAGATATATATATATATATATATATATATATATGTGTGTAAGGAATGCCGAAAGATGAAAGCAAACATAAGGGTTGTGAAGGGAATCCAGAGCAAGTAAGGAATTATGAAGTGCTCGCAGCGTATGTCACATAAAGCTGCACAAGTGTAAGTAGAGCACCGCTCTTCACACCAGAGGCAGGGATATACTAGTGGCCATAACATTGTAAACAGAAGGAATGTAGTACATGTTGCAACCACCTACACTTGTAACCCACAAATCTTTCGTAATCCATAACACCAAGAAAGGCACGCATGTGCAAATATGAATGGATGGTGAGCCTGTGAATACATGAGGTGGTACAAAATGTGTGTAGGGCCCCAACGCTCATGAGAGGGCAATGGGTAATGGTGTGTCATGGCTGCGATATCAGACATATAATGGCTGTTATGCATGGAAACTCAACACGGGTGTGCAGGAGAAACTATGGCTATGCGGTTATGGACACAGGATGTTGCACCAGGTGCAATTGAGCGGCCCGTGGAGGTCAGCTAGTACATAGGTGCGATTCCCAGATAGAGCGTCATTTGCATGGAGATATGCATGAAACGGCATATCGTTGTCGGATGTTGTGCGTCAGGTCTGGCAGCCCGGCACGTAAAACCTATACGCCACCCATGAGCAGAACGGAGTTCTGCTGTGACAACACCAAACCGGGAAAAGCAGAAAGATACAAATACATGAAGACAACAATATGTTGACGTACAGTCACAGTAACACAAACACACATCCTATCAACAGTAATAATATGAATGTGCACAGAAACAAACACAGTAGCAGGAATAATAGGCTGCGCAAATGAGTAATAGGTTGAATGACACTGTATCACATCCCAGCTAGCAGCGGCACCCCAGACATGAAAAACATGCGACATCTGTTCACTGCATAACATGCAATATACTGAGCACAAGTTCACCGGAGTGAAGTGTCGAATGACTAAGGCAATAGTATGCAGTTGAAGCAGAGATAAAACCAATACGCATGTGTAAGTGTCCATGTCCGGGAAATGTATAGGTTAATGGACACACAGATGTATATATAGATACAAACGTATATATACATATATCTATATTAATTTACATACACATATATATTCATACGGATATATATATATATATATATATATATATATATATATATATATATATATATATATATATATATATACACACACACATAAGGATATACTACGGATATATATAGATAGATATATATGCACAAACAACAGGTACTGGTATGTACACATACACACAAAACAAAATATATATGTCAGGGTAGATATACACATGTACATAAATAGGTTACTTCACAGCAATTAGGGGTAACATATTTACAGCCCAGGCATATGTGACTGGGAGGTCCAATAAATAAATGTTGTACCTCCCACATCGCCCAGCTAGGCCGAACAGACATACAGACAGGCAATACAGATCAATACACTGCCGCTGTCCAAAACACTGGTAGGAAAGGACCAGTGGGAGAGTTCTGCAAGGTCTACACTTTAAACATGGATAATGGTGCCCTTGCGGGACCTAAAAATTCAGGGTACATGTGAATCTGCTGACATTATTACGAGCAGGATGTAGGTGTACATGGAACAGTAGGTTGTGCAAGTGTGATAATACATGGGTTGACAAAACGTACGACATGTATCCCGAGACAGGGAGAGTGCGCAATGTGTAGGGGTGTGCTCATACCCCAGCTGCGCTCGCAGTAAGTATTTGTCACGACTGCTGTAGAGGGGTGCCAGGTAGGTGGACCATGGGTATGCATTAATGGGCTTAAGTGCAGGTGCTGGTTGGCAGAGATGTAGTAGGCCAACCCAGTGGAAGTCATTAATATTCCTATGTGGGCATAGCATATGCCTACACCTCCCAAACCTGAAGAGCACATCTACCAGATAGTCTGTAAACCACTGGGGGAATACATAGAGACCTAAACAGTGCCATGTACCTGATTAGCATGGACATCCATAGTTATGTATCAGTATGTAACAAAGTCCAACTAAACACTGCCAGAACTAGTGATATTAGGTGAACAGGTGGCGGAATACAGGTAATGACAGATGACAACATGTATGAGTTATAAGCAGCATTTACTTCGACAAACGTGAATGAATACATATGCTCTGTGACTGTGAATGTGTCTGGTTAATAGAACCAATCATCTAAATGTGTCCCACAGGGTGTTATGCATTGTTCCTGATACAGTGTTCATTCACACCCATTGGTATTTGAGTTCTGCTACTGACGGAAAGTGCATAATCTGCTGACCACCTCGGGTAGATGATAGCATAATAGAAGAGGTTCAACACCCGTATGCCTGCGAGGGACACACCCACCTGGACAGTTGTGTCCTGCAAAATGACAGTTATGGCACATGGCCTCTGAGCTCGTGAATGGAGACTATATAGTGTGTGTAGTGGTGTCAGACATCAATTTGTTGTATCAGTAACAGCTACATGTAATAGGAAACAGTATTATCAATTGTAATGCTACATGAATAACCTTAATGTATGCAAACCATGAAAGTCGTCCGTTTACTACTGGCTGTAGGTATGTGTTGCCTTGACACATGTGATAGCTCTACATATAGGGTCTATAGGGCCGCCACCAGTCTGAATGGCCAAAGTGGAACCTGCTCTGTAGAACTGTCAGATGTATCAGGGCAGAACATACCTACAGCCATGCATAGTATAGAAATATACATATTGGAACAAATCAAAGCGTGGCCTAGCAGCAGTATAGTTGCTTATGCTACTACATATGGCATACCGACGTGCCATATGTAGTAACAAGCAACCAGCACAGACACCTACAACATGAGAAGGTCCCCTAATCAGGACAGTTGCAATGGCTGGAGTATTGTACATACCACTCAACTGTCCCTGAATGTCTGGTATGTCCCTGAGTTTGACTGAAAGTCTAACTCTGTCCTTCTTAATCCCTCCTAAAATTAGTGGCTGTTGAAGGAAAGGTGGTTAATTACACTTACTGACTAATGACAATAAGTAAGAGTTATAAACAACTGTTATTTCGGAATATGTGTATTAAGTCATATGCTCTGATTCTGTCAATGTGTTAAGTTAATAGCACTACTTTTGTAAAAGTGTCCCTGATTTTTCTTGACCTGTCCCTGATTCTGCAGAAATGTGTCCCTGATTGGTGGAGAGTTCTGGTATTGTTACATGAGATGTGTGATGAGGGACTGTCCCATGCAAAGTGGGAAAGGTGTCACCCCTACAGTCTCCCATCGTGCAATCTGAAAGGTGGTCAACGTGCAGTAGGTATGCGGTAGCATGACTCGGCAGACAGCTGCGTTAACAAACTCAAGTCACATGTCAGAATTGCAGAGTATCGGTTCCCATGTATCAGGCAGATGGAAGCAGATCGTATGAGGAACATGCATATAATATGATTACGTCACTGGACAGGCCGCCGAGTCCATACAGTTGAATGCCTGCCGTTGCAAAATGGTTACACATACCCGATACTGTAGTCATGTAGTCCGATGTAATACGCATCACAAGGGATCACACACACCCAGCGTGAGTGACAGATGTAAGGGGAAATGGAGAGCGAGCGGCTGTAAGCGTGTTTGTCTACCAGTATGCCAGTAGTGCATTGTCAAAGAAATGTGGAGTCTAAATGTGTATAAGGTGCTGTGACCAGAGGTCAGCAGTGCTTAACACTGTGCAAACAAATGCACAACAGCTCCCACCTGCTGGACTGTGCCTTACTCGGTCTGTATCCAAAGGTGTCGGCCTGTCCACAAACAAAGAACCGCCCTATACACGTGATGGTAAAAGTACCCTGCGCACATAGCTCATATGAATTAACAATAGACCATGGCATATGTACAGGCAATAGACCACACACATACCATACAGCGCAGACATCCAACAGTATAGCAATGTACTGGCAGATATGTCCGGACCACTGGTGTATGCATGCCTGGCCGTCCTGTGTTTCAGTGTCTGAGCATGGCCAATATGACTGTTACGCATGTTGTCACCCGACAATACCGTCATACCGTCATGTGTGTGAGCATGCAAAGTATGGTCAACTGTATTGCATGTGTCACATGTCCAGATAGTTAGTACTGTGTTGTTGACCCCTCCGTTCTACATAGACAGGTGTCATGCTGTGTCTGCAGGGTAGCTAATGGTCATGTGGCATTAACAGTCGCTACATGTCTGCATAGTGTGGGGGGGCATGCAACCACAACCACAGTCCTACACAGCACCGTGGGTGGTGCACATGACTGTCACATGTGTAGGTGTGACGGGGGGAACAGCCAGCAGTTGTACACATCTGCCGTTACTGTACTGGTATGCCGGGTACTCCATGTCAGTGTGTGGACCTACCTAAATTGCTGGTTGGAGTGATACCAGGGTATGTAAGTTCCCAACTCTAATTACCAGCACAGTGGTTTTGGACGTCCTAGCTTACACAACCTACATCAAACTGCCTGGCCTGCTATCATCTGTGTGTGTCTTAGGGGGTTGGGTTCATTCATTGGGCATATCCATAGGCCATCGTATATCATTTGTCTGTATTGGTCCACATATGTCCAGCTGCATGGAACGTGTGTGGGCTGTATGGACACACATGATGGTCAGCCCATAATCTGCAGTGGGTTAGGACACCCTGTGTACTACAGGCTACCATTGTGACCCCCGTATGTGCTAAAGAGGTCATGGTGCCATTGTGGATGTGTACTGTCTGCTGCCCTAACATTTGGCCACCACAGTCACTTGTATGCTCACATACATACCATAGCAATGGGTAACTACACATTCTAATACAACTGCCATTTGTTAGGTCAATAGACATACCCTGGGTGTGTTCCACACTTGAGAACGGTGCTGGAGTGCTGCCTATCTTGGATGCACACAGTGCACCTCCTATATATAGCCGAGCACAGGTACTGTCATGTTTTGCATCCATTGTACTGTGTGCGGGTCAGAGAGGGGAAATCCATGGGTACCTACTGTGTCAGTGCATATGCCTTGTGTTGCCTCTTTGCCAAGGGCAAGTCATACTGTTCATGGGCTTTTGCCGACTGTGCCCTACTCAGGTAGTTCCTTCATCAAGTCACACTGTGCCTGTACAGGCCTTAGCAGTGGTGTTGGGCTGTGTGGACCTGACTCATGCTGTTCCTGCTGCAACTGTTACTGTAGGATTACATTGTGTAGCATAGCAAATACCATAACAACTTGTATGCATGTAGCTTGTGAATACTGCAGAGCTTCAACGGATGTGTCTGGATACCAGAACTGTGAACCGAGCATCCCAAACACATGCACAAGTATATGTCTTGCCTGTGCATCCGCCTCAGTATGGTGTGAGTGTTCAGGTGTGTGTGCATTAGCCACTACAACAGTGTTTACCCAGTATCCCCCACTAGGAGACTGTAGGGAATGTCCATATAGGCATTGGTGTGCTACAGCTGTGTCAGAAGCCATATATCGGACACATCATAGCTTCCAGGGCAGGCAGCACACACATTCAATCTTATGCCCTGGCCATTGCATATGGCCTAGCTGTTGGAGGGTATGCCCCTGCAGTGACTGTAGGCCCTACCCTGCTCCCTGGGTGGTGCTACGTGTGCAGGCTATAGCACCCAGTACCCCAGGGTAGTCATCCATGTGGTTGAACAGATGCATATTGCTGGTCCACTAATCACGTGTGTTGACATGGCATCTGTGAACTGGTGCAACACTCTAGATGCAGATGCCTGTGAGATACCCATGATATCCCCAGTTGTTCTGTGTGAAGTACCTGTGGCTAGTACACCTAGGCCAACACATCCCATGGTATCCACTGTGATGCCTTTCCCTCGGCCTGTTTGATGTGGTAGGTATGGCAGGCACAGGTCAACAAGCTGTTGTAGGAGGTCTCTGTCCACCCCATAGTGCTCCAATATCCCCAGCCCATGTAGCCCCTGGTAAGTCACCCATGGTCTATAAAGTCTTAGGTCACCCCAGTAAGGGTTGTTCGGCAGCATACACATCCTCACTGCCCCAGCCTCCTGCACATGTTGGAATATGTTGGTATATGTTGGTATATGTTGTCTGCTGCAGCCCGTGTCATTTGGTTGGACTGTGTCGTGAAATGTCCCTGCAGGTATACACCGGTGGTGTAGAGTGTGAACGAAACCTGTGTGTATCCTGCTTGCTCACATTAACGTACTGTTCATGTGCGGGCTGGCCATGTCATCTGCTGATTGTGCTGATCAACACCTGTTTGTGCAGCCTGTACACCCTGACTACCCCACCACTGCTGCCATCCCTCCCAATGTCACCAGGCAGGTATAGATGCACCCCTAGCTTAGGTGTGCTAAGGCAGGAGCACTCCCAAGGCACAGTTCTGCAATGTACGTACAGCATGCCTGACCCCCTTCCCATGCTGTCAACTATATTAGAGACCTGCACCCGGCTGACTACACACATACACACCAGGGACCAGCAGCACACCCTGGTGATAAATGTGATACACCATAGTCAACTTCATCTGCATAGTATAGTCTTCTAATGAATACTTATATGACCCATACCGAACCTCCAAATTATTAACCACTGCTCAGTGTCACTCAGATCCATACACAACTGGCAACAGGTGCCTTACCATCACCATGTTTGATGTCCTATGGTCTTCCCAGCAACAAAATAACCGGTGTCTACATGACTACAACCTGTATATCTGCACACTACAGATGATGTGCATTACCACCACGCCATGGCAGATATACATAGATCCCAGGTTATCACGTACAGATCATCTGGCACAAACATTCAATAGTGCTGATGTCCCCAGACATATGTTCACATCTATGTCCACCTCTACATCTACATATATCATATATATATATATATATATATATATATATATATATATATATATATATATATATATATATATATATATATATATATATATATATATACATACATACACATATACACATACACACATATACATGTACACACATATGTAGATATGGCATTTATATCACAACAGCGGACCACATGACAGTAATGCATTAGACAGGAATGAAAACAAAACTACATGTGCCACCTGCATCATGTAGTGTTGTTACTATCAAGGCATGTGTGTTATGTTGCGTCACATGGGTCAGACCGTATCAAGGGTAAGAGTAGGGCTGCTGACAGTTACTCACCAGACCTATTGGTGAATGTATGTGTTGACAACCCAGTGTCTTGGCAGAATATGCGGGCTGTGGACACTATATAGGTCAGCAACAAAACAAACAGAAAAATCCCACAGCTAGCCACCCACAGATACCAGCACATACGGTATAACTGCCAAACACACACCTGCCATGCCTTGGAATCGACCACCTACCTGTCTAGTCTACCACACTACAGCATTATGCAGTAACAGAGGCATACTTCTAGGTGGATGACATCATCCACAAAGGCAAAGACGCCGATAGGGAATGTATGTGGAGTGAGCCATCTAAAAGCATTACTCTGTCCCCAGGCAGCTGGAAACACACACACACACACTTGGCAGGGCTGGGAGTCGATCATACACCTAACTACCTTATCACACTACAGGATTACGCAGTTACAGAATGCGCTATTGAGATTATTGGAACACAGCACTCCCAGAGGCATACTTCTAGGTGGATGACATCATCCACAAAGGCAAAGACGCCGACAGGGAATGTATGTGGAGTGAGCCATCTAAAAGCATTACTCTGTCCCCAGGCAGCTGGAAACACACACACACACACACACGCACACACTTGGCAGGGCTGGGAGTCGAACATGCACCTAACTACCTTATCACACTACAGCATTATGCAGTTACAGAATGTGCTATCGAGATTACTGGAATACAGCACTCCCAGAGGCATACTTCTAGGTGGATGACATCATCCGCAAAGGCAAAGACGCCGATAGGGAATTATGTGGAGTAAGCCATCTAAAAGCATTACTCTGTCCCCAGGCAGCTGGAAACACACACATACACACACTTGGCGGGGCTAGGAGTTGAACATACACTTAACTACCTTATCACACTACAGCATTATGCAGTGACAGAATGTGCTACCGAGATTACTGGAACACAGCACTCCCAGAGGCATACTTTTAGGTGGATGACATCATCTGCAAAGGCAAAGACGCCGATAGGGAATGTATGTGGAGTGAGCCGTCTAAAAGCATTACTCTGTCCCCAGGCAGCTGGAAACACACACACACACACACACACACACACACACACACACACACACACTTGGCAGGGCTGGGAGTCAAACATACACCTAACTACCTTATCACACTACAGCATTATGCAGTTACAGAACGTGCTACGGAGATTACTGGAACATAGTACTCCCAGAGGTATACTTCTAGGTGGATGACATCATCCGCAAAGGCAAAGATGCTGATAGGGAATGTATAGAGAGTGAGCAGTCTAAAAGCATATTACTGTCCCAAGATAGACGTAGACAAACACACGGCAGTGGTGTGAGCGGGACAACTGCCCATCTATGGAGCACTATTACAACACTACATAGATACGAGACGCGCCACAGACAGTACACCCTTCAAGACAGTCAACCAGTGTGTTCAATGTAGGCATCCATCCTGACGTAGAAAATGGACATCTGTTGCCTGGATGACCACCATCGCTATACAGGGTGTCAATGGCCATGCCCATACAGAGGCACATCACTGACACAAGGTGTCACTGGGCATGCTCACACACTTAGTATCACACGTCCGTTTGGAATGTACTGTGTGTCCATCTACACAACGGCATACTGGGCATGCTCACACATTTAGCAGTTGCAAAGGGCCGTCTTGCATGCACACGGATTCTAAACACGGAAGGGCACAGTTTGGAATGTACTGTGTGTCCATCTACACAACGGCATACTGGGCATGCTCACACACGTAGCAGTAGCAAAGGGCTGTCTTGCATGCACACAGATTCTAAACACGGAAGGGCACAGTATGGTGCTACTGTCCCCACGCACATGAAGGCCACTCACATGTACTGACCAGATGTCCCAGGTGCAGATCACAGAGGTAAATGCTGCAGTCTACTATGTAGCCTTCAGCCATCACCATGTAGTTGGACCAGCAACACACAACCATACATTACCACAACACCGTGTGACTCATGACCAGTGGACTGTACATAGGTCTACAGCAACTGTGCAGACTACACATGTATTGACAGGGTTCCATCATGTGTTATGCAATGCAATGATACCACTGTACATAACCAGGTCGGCTCTACACATAACAGGGGCCCTGGGTCTTACACAGCTGTGACAGATGACTGTCGCTGTACACCAAAGAACACACATGTTTGGATATGACATATATGTAATCGCAGTGGATATGTGCATGAACCACACACACACACACACACACACACACACACACACACACACAAAACACATATGTACATAGCATAGCTTTTGCTGTCCTCCGTGCAGACAAGTGGCTACAGCAATCACACGCATGCAAATGGAAGATAGGTCCATGGCTGTTGAATGCTAACAGTACATGAGGTAGCAATGTTGACTGAGGACACATTCCCTTTGTACTAGTTACCCATGACACCCATCATATCATACAGCAGTCCATGTGTTATGTATGTCATCACACATGTCCACCAATTGCAATGCATATAAACATGGCTACATAACAGGCATGTAGGACCAACACACATGCACATGTAGTGGTGTGCATGCAGCTACCATGCATGTGCAGTAGCTGATGTATGCAATTCATCTGTGCCTAACTACAACATGCAGTTACAATGCAGCCCCATCATTGACACCTGTATATGGTGAAATACTGACAGTACGGTAGGATGAACATCAGGTATAGATGGATGTGTGTACATAAAGTGGTGATCCACCTTTGCAGATGGATGTTTGCGGGGACGGCTCACAGGTGTGTCACACGCCATCCTACCATTACATGTGCAAACAGTACGCTATGTTACTGTTACTTGACGGTGAAGACATGAAACCTACACAGCGGTCGGGTGTTACTGACTGTAAGTCATTTGACACCTGTAACACTTACATCCTCTCATATGCATATAGCAGCATAATTGCAAGAGGTAGTGTTGGTAAATATAATGTGGCCAATACTGCTGCATGTCTGTCAGATGTATCATCATATAGCAGGTGTATCATTCACAGTACTGCCATGTGTGTTTGCTTGTGTGATCATATATGCCAGATATGGTGGGGAATACATCCCACTTGTTACACACCCCTGCACACTGTTGTAGAGATCTGTACATACTGCAGTGTGGAAAGCATGATGTAGGCAGGGGTGGTGTGTGTATCACACACATGTCAGCGATCCATATGTGAATGACATTTGTGGACTCCACAGTGTGTGTGTGTGTGTGTGTGTGTGTGTGTGTGTGTGTGTGTGTGTGTGTGTGTGTGTGTGTATGTATGTATGGCTGTCTGGTGCATGGAGTGAGGGTGTATGCTACCATACAGAACAGACAGGATCCCTAACCCCTCATGGTGATGCAGTCTAATACCCTGTTGATGCCATTGGTCTCAGCCGTACTGGCTACCTGTACATGTTCGTTCTCTGTGTCGTGTCGTGTGGGTGCACAGTACTGTGAGGGTGATTACCACATAGGCAGGGGTCCTCACCTCAACACTATGGAGTGTGCGTTATAGCGTTGTGGACCCCGTGAGTGTGGGCATATTCCTGTAATGTGACAGTGTATTACTGCTACACAGTGAGGCCTCATGCTATCAAGTGGCCTCTAATGTTATCATCGGCCAGACCGCTGTGTACACCCCCTGCACCATGTCAGCATACCTGTGATGTGACCTGGTATGGATGTCACATCTCTAGCCACTGTAGCCTATTAAACAGCCCACATGCTTCTGGATCAGTAGATGTGTGGACATCTGTGGTACGTTAGCCTTTCCAACAGTCAGGTTGAGGCTACATATAGCATGCTGATATTGCCATACGTGCCTGTGAGTACTCCACATTTACACACAGGAAACTGCAAACACTGCTACTTGTTGGCACATGCAAGTAGACCATAAGGAGGGAACCAGGGCATCATTACCAACATGCTGTTACTGTTGTTACCAAGACACATACTGTGAACATATAACAATGCATGATAAACCTGTACTACATGGTATGTCTGGTGCATGTCAACATTACACAACTAATGTAATATACACTTCTCTCACTATTCTGTTCACCCTGTGCATCAGACCATTTGAGCATGTCCAGGCGGAGGTACAGATTAGCTACTGTCTGATGACACATGTCCACTGGAACTGTGTCCCTGCTGAGAACATCCAGGGCCATGTCCACATGGCCTGCTGTGTCCTTGAGTATACAGCACAGCACCAGCTGCACTGCTACTGCTACCAGCACTATGGGAGCGGGCATGTGAGGTGGCATGCTCATGTTGACCTGCACTAGGTGGTGTAGCTGGCCTATGTCCACGTGGCCTACGCCTCACTCCTACCAGATGTTCTAGCACAGACAGCTCACACTTGTGGATTGCCATGCCATGGTCAAGGATTCCGACCATGTCACCCAATCACCTGTCCAGAACATCAGCAATCTGCTGTTGAGCATTTGCCAATGCCTGGATGTTGTAATTTAGAGTACGGATAGCAGCCCTCTGCAGCCTCTGCCTTTCTCTGTTCTGCCATTCAGCACATGCCTGTGCCACCGTTACAGTCTGGAACATGCGTCTGGTGACACCAGCTGCTGCACTCTGTCCTGCAGGTGCATGTCTGCCAGAGGTCCTTCTACAAGCAGCACTGGCCACATGCCTGTGTAGCACATCTGCAGTCATTACAAGGACACCATGGTGTGGAGACACACCTTTTGTAGCCACCACACGCTCCTGTTCCACACTAACAGACGCTGACTGACCTTTCTCTATGGCCACTGGTGATGCGGTATGTGTTGGCAGCAGAACTGTGTGCGGGGAAGAGGGGGACATAGCTGGGATGGCAACCATTGGCACAGATTCAGCCCCTAACAACCCTGCCTGTAACTCATGCATATGTTCATCACTGCTAGTATCTGTGGGGACACTAACATTAGATGGACTGCAGGAGGGTAACGCACCTACATCACCTGTGAATGCAAAGAAAGACTCTAAATTACAATAGACACATGCACACACACACACACACACACACACACACACACACACACACACACACACACACACACACACAGACACACACACACACACTGACACACCATGCATGTGATTTGACAGACGGCATGCAGCATGCATATAATACAGCAGACGGCATGCAGCTCAGACATTAATAGTGTTAGTTAGCATACCTCCCTGGGTTGCACACAACAGCAGGCAGGTGTCATATCAGTAGCCATGCAGTTCACACAATCATGGTAGTAAGCATGCATCCCCGTGATACACCATGTGGACCAGAACAGGTTAACAGTACACATGGCTGAAGTGACTTTGACATGTAATCTGCTGATGTGTGCATTAACATGCATACATGTCTGACACAATGGTGTCCTGACATATGTACAGCGTTGTAATGGGCATCACATTGCAGTGTTATCTGTATGCCCTACAGGTAGAATGCATGTTTAGCAAATGTGCATGAGCATGGAAGGGTAGTGTGAGCCATCTACATTGCTATACAGTGTGAAATACAGACACTGTGCTATTGCATGGCATCATGGGGCATCTATATTGCTATACAATGTGTAATATGCACACATTGCATAGCCATAACTGCATGCATACCCATGACATAACTGTGGATTGTGACCCACGATGCTGAGGTTTATACACACCAAACCATGCTGAATCATGTGACAGGTCACTGGAAGACCTACAGATGACACCCCTGCACAACTACTACAGTGTCTTAGCTGCCTGACAACCATGTCCACACATGGCAGACTTGTCAATTGACCATGTCCCACATGACATTGATGTACCACACACACGAGGTGCACAGCTAATGGTGATGTCCTACAGCAGCAAGGAAAATGTACAGTATCTGTGGCCTGATGTGGTGTCAAAGTTTGTGGAAGCTGTACAGGTGACTACTGTCATGCTATGACACAGTCGTGATGTTCAACACATCTTATATGGTAGACTTAAATGACACCTCCACTAGCTGTGCACAGGCTTTTAGGCTGTCCAGTGTACCACATCAACTGTATAATCAGTCAACTAAGGCTATAATTGGCCATGTGTGGACAATGTGCAACAGAGTGTATACACATCACATCTACTGTGTGGCTACATGTCTCTGGCCATCCCCCATGGCCATGTGTGAACATGTGTTGGCCAAATGTTTGTGATGGCCATCTATCTCACATGTCTGTGTTGTGTTGTCCCATATGACATATACCCGTAGATGTCAGATATGTCACAATCCACAGGGTTATGCAGACAATGGGTTGTATGTTTGGTATGTGGGGTATGTGTTATGGGATAGTGTGACAATATTTCAGCCAGAACACTATGTGTCTGGGACATGTCACATGGCACATCACAATGTGTGCACCCCTTTCAGGGGCATATAACACAATGGTGACTGCTGTGGGCTGCCCATATCCCAGCTCACTGTGTGGTACTGTTTGCGGACCGCACATGTGTTGTTCCAATGTATAGTACATATGCCTACATTGTACAATACCTCCACCATTGTATGCACAGCTGTCCACACATGTAGCAATGACAGATACTGTGGTTTCATGTCGGTGTATCATTTTGTTTGTATATATTGCACATGGGTAGCCAGTGTGAATGATGAGAGATGTGACCTGTATATTGTGACTGGACCAAACATCAAGTGTACAAGTGTTAACTGGCTATATGGTGAATAGATCTATGCTTTAACATGCCTGATACTGATGACAGTCTCACCTGCAATGGACTGATATCTGTGTGGCATGCCAGAGGTACCTGTATAGGGGTGACACAGCAGTTTGAACATTATCCATGACTGTATGACAGCTACAGGGTGCATTGTGCACATTAACACATTTGCCTGTACAATAGCATATAGTATGTACATGTGTGCATACACAGGGTAGCATACTGTAGTATGCAGCATGTGTGTAAACATACCTTGCATATTAAGTTACATTACATAATGTACAGTGACACATGCAACTAAACGGGATATAATAGTCATATGTGCAGTACTGACTTACCAGGCAACTCCAGGCTCATTGGTTGGGAGACACCCACCTCCACGATGGCAGCTAGTGTTAGTGTATGCTGTTCTGAGGGTGTCCCCAGACTGGCCAGTAGCTCCTTGGTGGGTGTGAGTGGGGGCTGGATTGGTGGCCCACCACATGTTACACCTTGTTCCCTGGCGATTGCAGTGGCACGCTGTTTTGCATGTCGTATCAAGTCCGTGCAGTGTCTGCGCACCTGCTGGTAGGTGCGGTTATGGCCACCCACATCATTAACCCTCCTGCAAAGGTCCTGCCACAGGTCGTCATGCTGCTGGGCATGCTGTGGCACATGGCTGAACAACACCTCATAGTTCTCATGGAGGTACGGGATGAGGACATCATCCTCCTGGCGGCTGTATGCTGGCAGGCGTGAATGAGGCATTATCTGTAAGACATAATGATGGTGACAGGTCACAGTATCACAGAGATGTACAGAGATACTGCTGCACATACATTTGTATTAAATCTAGTACATCTGCACAGTTATCTTTGCAAATCATCATGACACTGACACGACTGACATGTTTGTGTCACACACATGTAACACCTGTTATGCATTGGATATCATCACCATATATGTGTGTCACCTCATTACATTGTTCATAATCCATGTGAATGCTGTCTTGATGTGGGCATGTCTGTTTGCCTGCACTGGTGTTCTTACCTATCAGCACATGCCTGGATGTGTCCACAGTAATGCTGTTGACCTTGATGCTGTGTATATGTCACATATCAACACATACACTGCCTTAATGGACTTGAGCAGTGACAATGCACACATCCGCATGGAAACCTTTACATGCATGTGTTTTGACATATACATCTACATGGCACTGTACAGCAGTTCAACATCCTGCCACGGATCGCCTGTGTTGCACATGTGATAGACATCGGACAATGGCTACCCGGTCGTCATTCGCAGGGATGGTTATCAACTATAGCATGTACGGGCAAGGTTTCCTAGCTGTATCCAACAACCATTTTGCCACCACGAGGTGCATCAGTGCCACATTACTGATCCAGACAGTTGATAATACATCTACCATGCAGTCATCACACCATGTATGACAGAGATGACATGTGCAGCTTTGATGGACAGGGTTGCATGGTATGGTGGGAGTATGTCACATGTATGGCACAGGGATCTGTCCAGCATGTGGTGTTCCTAGTAGTAGGACGGTGGCTGTCCATGACGTATGTCTTTCAGATCAGGATATGTACGTGTAGCATGTCCAACATCATAGTGTAGCACATGTCTTTATGCAAGGTAGCCAGCATGCTGCATAGTGGAGGTGAGGATTGTGAAGGCTGGTATTGCCCATCCACGCATGGCCAATACCCCTTAAATGTGATATGTGATCCAATATTGGTCACCCAAGTGCTGAGTATGCCTGTCCAATGATCTCCATGCTCATGGATGGCACCCTGTCATGACATGGGTGCCTTGTACGATTACCTAATAGGCCTGGAGACGTCACCAACTCAGGGAGGTGAACTGCACAGCACCATCCCTTACACAGTGTCCATAATGTTGACCGCAGCCTAGGTGGCAGTTAATGGGCACAGAGATATTCACCTAGCGGTGACAATGCTAATATCATCTGTCAGATTGTGCACATATCTCACACACCTCCCCCACAAAGCCCATTCTGTATGTTGTCCACAACACTGAGACAGCTATTGCTCATAGGTCATGGCCATTCACATACTTACATACACAGATTCCTCACATTTGTCTGTGTGGTATGGGCTACAATGAGGGGGGAGTACAACACATTAACCCTGTTTTACTGTAGCTGCCACTGGTGTGATATGCACATGTCACTCTGACACCTTTTGTAGTGCTGATTCTGTCAACAGGCCACTGGTAGAACACTCCTATGACATATGCAAGTACATGTAGTCAAACACCCATACTGTCATGTATGTCTGTATTGCTAACAACTACGTTGATAAAGGTTCATGGACCTGCAGACCATACACAGCAGGGTAATAGTGCAGTGCCTCCAGCTATGACTGTCGTCACCACTTGTGGGTTGATATCATCCAACACCCTATCTGTATTGTATTTTCATGCTCAGCACTTGTTCAGAACTTGTGAGCACTTCATGAGCTACTAATTAATATAGCACCCATTCCAAACCATTTTCACGAGTACACTGTCTGTCCTTACATTTCCGGCTTGCTTACAGTACAACAGCTGTTGTACAGATGTAACTCACATATCTTGTGAGACATGGTTGAATATACAGGCATGTCCAACTGTCACGTACCAGTGCTATTGCCTGTCTATATGATGATTATGGCATACATGTGACAATAGAGCCATTGTCTCATGTACACAGTCAATGCTCACCTCCCACCATACAACACTATAGCCTGTGGGAGATGCACATATGTAGCCATGCTGGGGGTAATGCTTTCACCAACCCAGACTAAACCTGACAGTCATATGGGGACATGTAACATTTGCAACACACCCCACTCATCACATAGTCTCACAAGATCTCCATCACCACAGGCCACACATAGTATGAGTACAACTTTTGCAGAACCTCTCCATACTTTGTGTAGGCACCAAAGGCAGCCCCCATCACGAAATACAACAACAATAACTTATAGCCCACAGACTCATGTGTGCCCATCACATACATGCCAATAGGGTGTTATAACATACACAACACACCAGTCATAGGTGAATCTGTAGGCGGTCACAGTGATGTCCCTCTCAGCAGGCTACACAAGGTAATAGTCGCTTACATCTAGCTGTTGGGTAACTGGTTCTGCAACATAACCTATGCACCCATGCCACACCTCACCAGATACACCATGTTAATGTGACTGCCCTGAGATGCAACTTCACAGACTACATGTGCAGGGACATGCAATAGCTCACCGGTCTTGTAGCCCTGAAGGTATCGGCGAAGCCCTGGGGAGCATTATGCATTCATCCGGACTTCATTCCACTGTACAATGACTGACTGTTTCACTTCAACAGTTGACTATGCTTCTGCTGTCATTCCAGAGGCATCCAGTATCTGTCCGATTTGACTGACATGGTCAACAAAACACAATGCTTTGGCATAGATGACCTGCACCTGTCAGCCCTGGGAGTACAGATAACATGTAAGGCTCTTGCTGCTCCTATACTGCATGTCTTGCACAGTTTCCAATAACATTCACCACCAGAACAGGAACAGGCAAGCAAAACATGGGGTCATGTGACTCGATGCTTGACATCTTCATCTCTGACGCATGCAAGCAAGGCACTCCTTATAATGGACAACTTCAATATCCCTGCAGTGACTGGGACCTGCCTCTAGGCTCCGCAGAGCACACCTGCACTGACAGGTTATATGCAGACCACACCTTTCAGTCATGTATACGCAGACCATACCTTTCAGTCATGTAACCTGTACCGGAAAACCCACGGCTGAGGTGTTCCCATATTCCACTATGTTGTACACACCTCCTGGCTAGTTACTTAGCACAATGCATCAGAGGTGAACCACGTGCAACTAACTGTGGCCAGAACTGCTATACACATTGTAACATGCTACGGATTCAAAAACATACCCCATGGTTACCAGCCCTCATTTCTTGGTGTACTGGACAGTAGGGTTCAGACAGGTACTACTGATGTGAGACTGACACTACCCCACACTTAACTGGGATAGCCAGTCATGTACTGACTAATTAGGCCAAAGCTGTCCGGGATTCATAACCTCCACTCGGCTGGATCTACCCATACACACCACCTCCAAGACCAACAATATCCTACACATGGACACTACCAACATGTGACTGGTGGTCCACACCTGGGGTTATCCCCTCGTTGATGGTTTCTGAACATATGCTAATCACCCTTGTTATCCACATCCCAGCACCACACCCTTCATGGCATACACAGTACAAGATTACTACAACGCCTACTACAGACTTCTTATGACAGCAGTAGTAAACGTCATGGCACCCGTGCAGATGGACAATGCACATACAAACGCTGAAACATACCCCAGTGCACTTCATTAGCACTTACATGACTGCATGGATCATGCTATTCCAAACAGAGCCATGATGGTACGCACCAGATAACGGATGCCACTCTGCGGGTCTAGTTCCATGGACATAACGCACAACAAAAGCTGGAGGCTGTTGCAAAGTGGAGTACAATCCGATGGATGGGATAGCTCACTGGTCAGCCGCAGTAGGGCTACGGGATCCCTTATCACATACTCCGAACCTAGCTAAGTAAACATTACTGTGACACATTGCAGGGTGTACCACAAGGCATTATGGAGGTATGTCAGTAGTCAATGGCAATACCCACATCTGCTCTGACATACGACAGTTACTCAGGAACACTACAGAACCGAGTGATGTTGGCAACATCCTGGCGGATGGGTTCATTGCTAACATTACACCCTCTCACTCCCTACAGGGCCACAATCCATGCAGGAACATTGCAGTGTCCCTGCGGTCATGACTACACAGTACTAACCTGCACTCTCTAAGACCTGGAACACTGACTCCATGTGACCATCCAGCACCCCAGGCTGTGATTTACACAAACCTCTGAACGACATGTCTCCCCACTTGGCCACCAGATTCAGTAATAGCCTTGTATCAGACATTGTGGCCCCTGAATGGCACACAGCAACAGTTATCACACTACACACAGGTGGCACCACGATGAACCAGAGGGACTATTGCCCTATACACCTGACTGGACTGTTCTGCAAGGCTATGGGGCACATCATCATGGAAGTCATTCACAGAGACATTGGTGGGCTCCAGTCCTTTGATGCCACCCAGGTTGGACTTGTTAGGGCCAGAGCATGGCTTCTACACCTGGTGGACTCCTTTGATAGAGTTACCAGGGTAGTTGATGACGGTAAGGGGGTCCACACAGCCTACATTGTACTCTCATTGGCTTTCAGCACCGTTCTCCATTCTGGTATTGACAACATACACATCCACCTGCACATCGACCCCTATGTCTCAGGATGTTACTCAAAGTGGCTCACGGACAGGACCCACACAATGAGGGTAGCATACCATAGTACCTACTGTATTTCAGTTACTGTTGGCGTACCACAGTCCTCAGTCATAGGGCCCCTCATGTTTGGCATATGCTTTCCTGAGGTACAGGCTAGCACAAAGGGACTTTCCCTGACTAGCTTTCCAGACAACTGCATACAAAGCACCATGATTGATCCACCAGCTGATACTGACTCCCTCCATAAGGGTGTCACTGTGACGGATACCTGATATCAATATCATGGCCTCAAGCTGCATGACACAAGGTGCATGAGCATCCCCTTTGCATTACACCAATCACCCACTGACTATCATATAGATAGTAGTCCCCTACATACATGTCACATTGTGCATGATCGTAGTACACAAGTATGTAGCACCCACTCCTTTGATAACCATATTGCCAATGTGGCGTGGATATCCTTCTACTTGGCCACCCTTATCTGTACTGGGTTTGTAGCTGGAACATAGGCACCCATTGTACCTCTGAACTCCTGACATATACACACATTCAAGGGTACAACACCCCGTTTAGGGTGTACCTTACAGAACAGCTACGGCTTTACATACCACAACATTAACACACCATGAGGATTATTGAGCTCCGAAGGTTGACGTATGCGGCAGAACTACAGACACCACGACTGTACACATTTGTATACTGCATACTCAGGGGTGACCTCTGCTGAACATACAGGGCCCATGTCCACAACAATATTTATGGATATACTCTACATAAGCAACATAAGCAAAAGCCGCTGAGAGCAACATGCTCATGGATATGTGCACACATGCAACAATGAGTGGGATGTGCTTGAGGGTTACATTCCCAAACCAGACACTCACCATGCTTTGGAACATGATTCCTATGTACATCACGCAGGGACACTCAGTAGCACTGTTCATGTGATATCTCACTTGGTGGATGGGAGACACACATGTACGCCAGGGATCACTGCAGTGGCTGTACTGTGCAGAGGTGCAGGTAACACATGGCTCTGCTGTTCACAGACAGGACACTACCCTAGAGAGGTGCCGCTGGTGTAAACACTGTGTTTGGGCTTACACATTGACTTGCCAGACAGCATAGTACCCCACTATGAACCTGTGAAGCTATTACATGTCCTTTGTGCATGGTTAATTGAGTAGCTCCTCCATTTCGATTAGCTATCATGCTGTTACAGTGCCCCATGACTACAAGCCATATGTATCCTGTTATTCTATATTGTACATGCCAATAGACGATACCTTTAGTATGCATGATATGACTGTTATGCTGTGTAGAATATCTGACATATCAACCTACAATACTATACATTACACATATTTTACATATTATCCCATAATGCAAAGCATACTTGCACAGCAGGACCACCTTAGGCATGTTATTGTCATTATATTCCCATACACATGCCTACTGTGACAGTATATCAACATATACTATCCCCTGCTATGGCACGTACTTGTTGGACATACCCTACCACTGACGGTGGGTGGTATGGAATTGTTCTGTTTAAAGGCCTCATGTAGCATCCCTTGTAGTGTCTGTGATGTTTACCTTGTGGCCCACTGCAGGACACACAATTTCTACAAGCATTACTATGCTCAGCAAGACATCACTACATAATACCTTTTAACACTTTATGCATTGCGGATACTTTTAATTAAATACAAAACAGGCTATACATACACTAACATACTGAGTGTTCTACATACCTTGTTAGCATTCCGAACGTTCGTAACTATCTCTCTTACACTGTTTAAACAGTTCTATGGTATGAGCATACGGTTTGAATGTCTGGAAGGTCATCCTTATATACGTCGATACCTGTAACATGTGGTTTCCTGCTGCCAATTGGTGTTCCTCAGTAAATTATTACATGCACATCAGCTGTGCAGCTACTCCATTTGCCAATTACGCGGCAACAGTGGTGTATAATTAAATTCTCCACTTGGGCGTTGCCCATTTGCCCTACCTTCAGGGAGACGGCCTGTATGTGTTTTGTTGTGTGTAATTGCAACTGCTATGTGTAAAGACACGGATATTTGGGATTCATGCCCCCCGTGGATTGTGTGTGATGGCTAGAGTATGTGGTTCTACATGTGAGTGTACCTGTCATCTCAACCATCTGGTAAGGGACTATTGCAAACAAAACCTGTAACATCGCCATCTGTTCCATTATACAACGGCTATGATTTCACATGGCACCTTTAAAAATGTGTCTCTCACAAGGTATGTTAACGCTTCTGCAGGTGTAATTGAGTGAGTGGATGTTTGGGCTGTTATTACATTCTGTATTGCTATAGTTTCGTGTGTGGGGGATGTAGGTGGGTGTACGTAGCATATACAGGTTTGTGGGGCTTGCATTTCTATATATTCCATATATATGTGTGGGCTTCTTCCCTAATTAAAGACCTATCAGTTAGTAGACTTTTGTTACGGGCATATACATTGGGCCATTGTTAATTGGTTTCGATATAGTATGCAGGTGAGGTTGATACTTCCATACCTCTGGAAATACAGTGATATGTAAAGGAATTTTACTAAATGACAGCTGTCCCATGTATTTCTGTCCCAGATATTTGCACTCATTGCAGTTCTGTTGGTAACTGAACCTCTTTGGCATGGGTTGCCACCTTTTCAAATGGCCATAGTGGGACATTTGCAGGACACACATCGGTGTTTACAGGCCGACACATGCCCATGGTCAGTACACAGGATAGCACATACTTTTATCCTGAATACATACTTATTCTAGTAGGACTTTGGCTACTTTTCATATTTCATGTATCATTTACGTTTCTTACATACAGGCATAACTATTTACTGCAACTATTACATAATATATGGGACATAATTATGTCCTACAATCTCGGACATTTGCCCTTTTTAATGTTTTATGTCAGGACACAACTGCCCAGGGAGGGGCTGTCCCTCCTAATGTGGGAGAGGCGGTAACCATATGCCTACGGCTAGCTATAACCACACCTACCGTAATGATCTACCTCTGAGTTAGCACTAACAGACACACGATGCAGACACACACACACACACACACACACACACACACACACACACACACACACACACACACACACACACACACATGTTACAGTCACATGGAAATGCACACCGCACCCTCAACACACACATACACAGACTACGGCAATCACAAACACAGTTGAACACAGTACCTACGTGGACCACAACAGCAGTAGCGGTAACTAAATGTCTCTTCATATCGTGATAATATTACTTGCGGTTCTAGTGTTCTGGTACTGTGTTCTTTTGGTCTTTCAGCCTTGTTGTTACACGTGTCGGTATGTGACACATTCCATAGTTGGCAGTATCCTATTTATTTGTACCTCCATGGTTGTGTACATGTCATTGAACTATCTATATATTTGCAGATATTGGTGAATCAGTATATATCAACATATATCTCTCTATCACCCTTTCTATCTGTATTATATATATGTATATATATATATATATATATATATATATATATATATATATATATATATATATATATATATATATATATATATATATATATATATATATATACCTGACAGAGAGAGTGACAGCCAGAATACACCTTTCATTGTGTACTTGTTGGTGTATACTGTTTCCTGGACTCTGCATGTTTATGTTTGAACCTGTCACATTACACACCTGCCGTAGGTGCATCTTGGCTACCATAGTGTTAGGTGATTGTGTACATGATTGCGTGTTCTACTCCTGGCAGTGGTCATTTTACCCTTCAGAGCAGGCACTATTAGTACAGGGGTGAATAATGCTGGTTTCACCTGTTCTGGACATCATTGACTGTGATCTGTGTGATATTCAGAGAAGCTTAGCCCTGTTTCGCGCATATCCGTCTAGTCATATTTAAACAATGCTTACCAGCACTAGGCAACGCATATTCCCGCTAACATGTGCTAAACATGATCTGCTGACCTGCATCCGACATGCATTATTCGTGCCTTCGGGATTACGTTACATCCCTTGCAGGACGTGGGACTGGGAACATACACGACGGTCACTGCATTTACCACTTGGGCATCCGGGATTTGTACACGTGTTATGGCATTTTGTATGTGGACTATACTACAGCTGTTACTCCATACTGCAATCACATGGGCAACTCAGTTAGTTTACATATGGATGAGTCCTATTAATGCTATGTCCATGTGATATGTAATGGATGTGCTCCAGCATTGGGTATGTATATCACAGTGAGCCACACACTATGATGTGCTACACCTTCAAATGACCATAGGTGGGGCATGCTGGGGTGACAGATACCTGTCATGGGTACACCCCATGCCTTGACATGACATCCATGATTACATTATGTGGAGCCCCTCATTAACGCACCAGGGAATCCATGCAGAGTGTGTGGGGAACAGTGATTACACACATGGGATCCCGCAATTGCCTTTGCTCCACTGAGCGACAGTTGGTTACTCGATGTTGTGGCGACAGCAGACACTGTTTGCCTCGATTGAAGTATGGCCTCTGACAATCGGGCAGGTACCTACCGATGTACCTGGGAACCTATACACACAATACCAACATATGCTGATAGGTGCATGTTCTGTTCAGGTGTTGACATTCCTTGTTCCAATAGCTGTTGTGTGTACAATGGTTGAGGGCTGCCTATGTAGGATTCACACAGTAGCCCACCTATACATTACAATTTACAGGTGGTCGTGTGTGTGTGCCATCCATTTTACTGTGTATGCAGGTGGAGAGGTGTGTCAGTCTAAAGGGGCCTACACTGTCAGAGTATGTGCTATACGTTCCCTCTTTGCCAAGGCGTAGGCATATTGGGCACACCTCTGTCTGCCTACTGGGGCTGGCACAGGGTGCTCGTGGCCTGAATCCCTCTGTGCCTGTGATGGCCTTGGCAATTGCGGTAGGCTATGAGGGCCTTCACCATTTTGTCGCTGCTGCAGCTGTTTCCGCAGGATCATATTATGTAGCATGGCATATACTATGAAGATGTGGGCACACGTGCCTGGAGAGTACTGCAAGGCTCCACCAGATATGTCCAAGCAACGGAACCATGATTTCAGCATCCCGAACACACGCTCTGTGATGGTTCTGGTTTGTGCGTGTGCCTCATTATGGCATTCTTGCATGGGTGTGTGTGCATTTCTGATGGGAGTCATCATCCACGGCTCCAGTGCATAGCCAGCATCCCCCACAAGGTGGCCATGTGGGATGTCCCCCCTGACAAATACCTGATACAGCTGTGAGGGATGCCAGATATGGGTGTTATGGTAGCTTCCAGGGCTGCCAACACACACATCCATGATAATGCCCTGGGCATTGCACACAACCTGGCAGTTGATGGAGTGGAATCCCTTGCGGTTTATGTAGCGCCTACCATGCTCACTGGGTTGTGACTTGATATGTATGTGCGTGCAGTCTATCGCACCCAGTACCTCCGGGTAGTGTGCCACACGGTGGAAGTGACGCATATTGCTGGCCAACTCCTCCTGCATTTGGGGGAAGTATATATGCTCATTGGCATGTGGTAACATGGCATCCAGGAACTGGTGTAGTACCCTGGATGCTGATGCCTGTGAGATCCCATTATATCTCCAGTTGGCCTTTGAAAGGTACCTGTGGCTAGTATTTGCATGCTTGCACATACCTAAGTGTCCACTGGGATGGGTTCCCCTCTGTTGTTTCTGGATCTCAGGCGTGGCTGGCACAGCTCAACTATTTGCTGTAAGATGTCCCTGTCTACCCTGTAATGCTCTACTATCTCCAGATCATGTAGACCCTGGTAGGTTACCCTTGGTCTAACTTCTCCTCCTCCGGGGCCTGTGGTGGTTGCCAGCATCTTCCTCCACAACACCGTCAGTCTCTAACACATGGTGATGAATCACAGCTATGGCAGCTCCCAACATGTACATTTTAAAAGTTCCCCATATGTTTACACCTATGGTGCAGTGTTTGGGAATACACAGGTGTGTGTGGGGTGCTTTCACACTTTATACTATTGTGCTGTGAACACCGATGATGTCATAGGGTGTGTATGTACGATCATAGCTACAGGAAATCTTATGTGTTTTACGACAGGAACTACTATTGTGGTGCCTTTGGTGTTGAATTACATTTGGCTGCAGTGGATTACCTCTTGCCCTTCCCTTTACATTTCTTCATGTTTCACCTACCATTTTCTGGCATGCATCCAGTAGCCTGCTTTCATTTGTACTTTCCTAGACCTGGCTTATCTTGCGTAATGTGTTCTATTGCCGGTCTACTGCAGGTTTGCTTTGCTCTGCTATGACAGTTCTCCTTTCTTTGCAATCTGACACCTCCCCTATCCTGTTTTGCAGGTTTCTGCGAGCAGACTTCTCAGCTGCCGTGGATTGCCCGCTGTGAGTTAATAGGTGTTAATTGCTCAGTTGTACTCCAATTACCTTACTGCAGCATTTGCTTATTTTCTTCCCCTGATCTTCCTGTTTGTGCTATGGTGCGTGGTGCGTGCATCTGCTTACCGGGTTTCGGGCATGTTTTCATCCCCGTACACATGCGCTTTCTGGCACCATATGTGCTCTCAGCTAAACGATGCTATACCTACCTCCCCACCCCTGTCCTGCAGCTTTGCTTAGCAACAGCCAGGCCAGATTTCCATTGCTCCAATGTGCTTACAGCTATGGTGGCACACCCCACTGCTGATGTCATGCATACTTCTGAGCCACTCCTTGGTGTTGTAGCACTGCGCCGTATGGCACATCCTTAATCAGGCGGGACGTTTGTGATTCAGTATTACCTGCCACATTTGCATGGCATTGACTACTAATTCATAGTTACCACACCGAACACTGTCACAGACCCTTAGCAACCCTCGCAGCTTGGTTGTGGTGTACCATGCATACCATTGAGTATTATGGTGAAATCCTGATTTGTATTACATTGCGATTTTATGACATTTGTATATATTTTCTTTGTGTTCCCATTTGCACACACATGCCCTGCGGTTGTACTTTGTTTTACTGTGGACATGACATTAAATGTTTTTTTAGGTGTTCTGCATCTTTTCTTATGCCATTGGCTGTATATTTAGCCATTGGCATATGTTAACTTTATAATACATGAGTCTGGCCTGCTTTCATAGCTCCGATGTTCTGTTTGGAAAAATGTAAACCTCATTTTTGGTTTACATTTCTGTGGGCTTACGCTACGCCTGCACTACTTCATGTATCGCTATGTACCTTTATTTGCATGGTGTGGCACTGTGCATGGGGTGATTAGCATACCTAAGCCAAGGGCTGTGCAGATCTGGTGTACGCCAGTAGTGCACATGGAATTGGATCATACCTGAATCGCTCAGTGGCCATATTTGGCGTTATACCCCCTACGCTACGACGGCGCAAGCTTCATGAATCCCAGGGACTATATATAGATATATACTGATATATATATATATATATATATATATATATATATATATATATATGTTTATATATAAGCATGTATATATTCTTCTTTTACTGATTCTGATGAAGTTCTTAAATAAATAAAGAATGAAAATGTGCTCAGTCACAGGTTCTACTTGATGCATTCCTTCTTTTTGTGTTAAACTTAGTTTTATTTATGTTTTACAGATGCCTTCAGAAGTTTTTTTGTTATTTTAATAATTTTCTTCACCAGTGTTTTCTCGGTTTTATTTGTATAAATATATATATATATATATATATATATATATATATATATATATATATATATATATATATATTTCCCCTTGCAACAGAAATTGCAGAAAACCACGAGGTGCATCAGGTGGAATTAACTTCCTCAGACAGACATAGTGTGCATCTGGTTTCATTGCAAGACACAGAAATGTTCTCAGTCCTTCACTACTTATCTTCTTGAGCAGGAATACTTAATATCAAGCCTACATGCCTGCTCCAATAATGCCTGGTTATTGCATTAGGCAATGAGTACATCAGATTATTTGTGTGAGGATTCAATATCCACAAGCATTCATTTTTTTTGCAAGATTATATTTATATGATTTTTTTGACTTTAGTACTGCATGACATTAACAAATCTATATTTCCAAATGTGTTTATTACCTTAAGAAGCAGCTATCTGACATGGCACAGCAAAATGCATGATTCTATAACTCATTTCATACCAATGTGATAGACTGATTTTAGGATACATGCATACCGTCCCATCATTTTTGGATGTGGCTAATGTGTAGTTGCCTGCTCTATGAGTGTTGGATACCTCTCCCCTAGCTGCTGATGCAGAGGTACCTTCCAGGAGCAGTAGAAGTGGAGATGGTAATTTTTTCACCTGATAAGATCTGATGGGGATGTTGGAAGACATTATGGAGAAGGTCCACAGTGTTTGAATTCACAGGGTTGTAAAGGTCCTGTGTTGTATTGGCAAAATGATGCCATGTCCAGCATTGACCAAGGCAACTGACATAAGAGACAGCAATGACAGTTTTTAGGGTGAGGACTGCATTCTCAGTTTTCTCAAGCTGGACATGAATGCATTTCTGAGGTCTCCTACCTATAACCTATCCCCAATAATGGTATCCCCCAAAACTTTTGTGTACTTCACCATCCCTGTCTGTCTTGTATGTCCTTTATATCTGCACTTGCTATCTAACCTACCCTGCATACCTGACCCTCACATTCTTAAGCACTTTCTCCAACATTCCTCCCTCTCCAAAAAAATGAATGAATAAATAAAAGGTACCTGCCCTCCCCAAAAACATTACATCCCATACATAGCTCTCCACTTTGCCTATGTGTCATCTTGACACACTTGATTTGGTGCTTATGGCCATACAATATTATTCTGTTGTAGTCACCCATCCCTATTGTGGTGACTCTCCCAAGTCTTGAAATGTTATGTACTTGCACAATAATACATTTATATTGTGAAGAAGTGGATAGCTATGATGCTCTCTCATAACTCTTGTGCAAATTCCTATATTCTTTCCCCTGTATCTTACCTCTGCTTGCCACCCACATTTAGACTACTGTTCTATCAACCCCTTTTTCACATGTTTCAATTGATCAAAAAAGTGAATCACACACAACACACGTCCAGAAATCACTACTGAAAAATCATCAATTTTTGTCATCAACATTTGAGCAGAGCTTGGTATCATGCACCAGTGCTGAGTGACAGTGAATACCATTCATCTTTCTATGGCAAAAGCTGAAGATTTTAATTTCATCTGCATAGTCCAACTATTTTTGAGTAAGTGTGCTTAAATCCACTGCATTATGAGAATAAGAGTAAGGACAAATTAAAAGCACTACTGTGAAACAGTTACTGTAACAATTATTAGGCTCCTTGTGGCATATTGATATTATTTCCTTGTATTTAGACTGATATTTTTGCACATTGTCATTTCTCAATTACAGCTGTTGCTTTAGTTATCATTTCATGACATTTTATATTAACATATAGTTAACTGCAAATGTCTAACTTTATCTCCATTTAGAAAATTTCATTAACATACCATTTGAATAGTGCAGCAAGACATCAATTGCAAACACATTGCAACCCCAACAGGGTGACGTATTAGGCCACCCTTAGCCTGCTTATGTCATAATGTTGGTTGCCCTCTCTCACCCCTTTTTTCTCCCTTTAATAAGCACTTTATTGTACAGAGCATGACATCTTAATAATGGGAAACAAGTAAGACTAACACACCATACAAATAGTCCTGCATGTCCCATAAAAATACTGTTGCTGTTCCTCTCTCCATGAGTCTCTATCTCTCTCTGTTCACCCATTCTGCTTCAGCAGGTTTTCACTGTTTTACAATTGTATTTTTTAAAGTGTGCAAAACCTTTGTGGTGTAATGGGATAATGTTCAGATTTACAGACAGATTTTTGCGTACTTTCAAAGGTTTTAATCCAGACATTTACTAAGTGTTACTTACTGTTTTTAGTACTCTCGTTTATGCATAACTAATGTCTACATATTGTTAAAAGTCAACATTATCCTTCTTCTTGCAAAACTACTTGGTCCCTGCCTCCTTCTCACCCTTTCTAAGTATCTTCTCCCTTCTGTGTCATTAGTATTCCTCCTATACATTTGTGGAATGCTGGTGCTGAGCACCAATTGCAACTGAAGCTAAATGGAAGTACACAGCTTATGGTAAAACCTTGTGACACTTTGCCTTTGGCTGCATTCTTTTGGTGCCCTTTGTGCTTCTGTACTTAACTATATCTAGTCTGGTTAATCTACTTCAGAAGAAGCTGAAGAGTTGAATGTACAGCAGACAGTTGTCAGATGTATGCCAAACTGTTTTTGAATGTTTTGTATGACTCCAGTCACTGTAAATGTTGGCTATACCTTTTCTTAATACAATATTATCCTGCTTATATACTAATATGCTTGTTTCCTATTGTGAAGTTTCTCTTGTACAGATCTTGAATGAATAATTAAAAGTGATAAAGGAAAGAGTAACACAATACAAATATGTGCAGAAAAGAAACATGAACTAATATGTAAGTATATCTGTATAGGTCCCTCATGAGTTTCATTTTAAACCTCTAGCATACATATAAGGATTGACTAACTGCAAATGCCATTACAAATGTGTAAATTATGATACCTGCAATATGACCATAACACTTATCTACTCTTTATTCCAGCAGATTCACACATAGCTGTATGTGTATAATGCTTCTTTGCACAAACATCAGCAAAGAACACCATAGACTACGGCTATGTTCAACACATCAATATATGATTAAGCATGCATTAATACTTTGCCAGTAGCAGCACAATTGAGCTTGTTAGTGCTGTGCTTCAGACAGAGTGTAAAAAAATGAATACAACAAATAATTCTTTGTTTTGGTTGTGCAACATGTATACGCCTATATTACATTCTGACAAACAAGTAATCTGGATTTCAGAGTGATGTTGACCTGGCTAAGTCAGTCTGTTAATGTATGTCTGCCCTCCAATGGTTACACTTGCAACTATGCTACAATGTTGGGTAACCTAATCACATATAATCACTCATTGTTATTCTGCACTATCCAATTTAGGATGTGGCTGTCTTTATTGTAAGTGCACATTGTATAAACATAAGAAAAGATGAGTGTGCAATCATGCTGGAATGAATTGGCAGGAATGCTTGAAAGATAATCCTGTGCTTTACAACTGTGACTGTTATTGGCTGTGTCCCTCAGGATAAAGCAATGAACATGAAGTAGAGTATGTAGATCTTAGCAGAGAAGCATTTCATTGCATGGGACAATCACAGTGCTATGTTGGCTTGTCACCATATATGCATTTGTCCCAAAACCCATTATGTATCAGCTGTTCCAAGCAGTGAATTTTTACTAATTATAAATGTGCTTTTTCACATCACTAAATTCAGTTCTCTTATGTAGCGCTTGCAACTAATATTGTGCTCTCTATTTTATGTAATTCAATAGGTAGGAGTCCATCTCTTACAGTGGAAAATGTGTTTATGTGTGTGTGTGTGTGTGTGTGTGTGTGTGTGTGTGTGTGTGTGTGTGTGTGTGTGTGTGTGTGTGTGTGTGTTTGTGTGTGTGTATTTGGTGGGGAGTTATAGTGATAGATAAGTAATATTTCTATGTCAGATGTACTGTGTCCACTTCCACTAAGGAACATCCATTTAAATTTGCACACAGGTCTCTCTGCACTCTATCTCACTTTTAACACAAACATCCTCTGTGCAACACATGGATAAGGCCATTTTTCAAAAGTGCACTCTATCTTGTTAAGGGGCAGACTTCTCCTGTGGTGCTTGTGACTAATACTGTGCTGTCTAGATTGAGTAAGTAGATAGACAAGAAGCTCATTGTGCACAGGGGAAATGTGTGTGTGTGTGTGTGTGTGTGTGTGTGTGTGTGTGTGTGTGTGTGTGTGTGTGTGTGTGTGTGTGTGTGTGTGTGTGTGTGTGTGTGTGTGTGTGTGTGTGTGTACATGTGTGTGTGCGCGTGCGTGCGCAGACACATGCACAATTTTGAGTATATCTAGCTTCTTGAACAGACATGCTTTATCATCTTCCATTAGGGGAAACATTAACCTGGGTGAATATTCCACCATTCCTTAATTCCAGTTTTACCACAAACACCTTCTCTGCAAAACAGAGATGGAGTTATCCTATAAAAATTGCACTCTATCTCTTGATGAGTCAGACTTCTCCTGTGGTGTTTGCAGCTAACACTATGTTCTCTATATTGTGTACCTGGCTAGGTAGGTGGCTCAAATCTGATAGACAGTGTAGAACTTCGGTGTAAGTCTGGTTCTAGTGTCACAGAAGTAAACTTTCAATAACATATGTGCTGTATGTATTCCCACTCAGGAGAAATTTTTAATGTTGGACACAGCAACTTCTGCAGTTTATCCCACTTTTAACACAATTTTCTTATCTGCAACACAATGATGAGGTCATCCTGATGAAAGTGCACTCTCTTCCCTTAATATTCAGATTTGTTCTGTGCCACTTGTGGCTAATACTGTGTTCTCATAATTGTAAAACCCAGATAGGTAGGAGGTTTAAATCTCACAGTGGGGAACTTCTGTGTGGTTTCAATTTCAGTCACGTATAGATTCCTGAATAGTCATGCTGTATCAACTTGCAGTCATCAGAAGATTTTAACATGAAAAAGAGTTCTCCCATCCCCTTTTCTCACTTTTATCACAATCATCTTCTGTCTCTAGCCCACTGATGAAGTCAGCACATCAAAATTGCTCACAGTACCCTTTTAACCTAGAGCTCCCTGTGACACTTGCAGCTGATTCTCTGTTGTATCGATTGTGTAAATAGATAGGCTGGGAGTTTGAATGCAACAATGGGTAAATAATGTCTGTGTGTGTACTGTCCTGTATAATGGTTTCCATGACAATAGCCCTTATGTAAAATTCCACTTAGATGATTTATTGTCCATGGCAGATGTTTATCCATTAGATCTGTACTACCGCCAGGCAATAAACATTTTTACTTCATGCTATCAAAAAAGAACCACATCAAAGTGCTCATGTGAGTTGTCCTGTGGCACTAACTGTTGGTACTGTGCTCTGTAGACTGCATAAGTACAGAGGGAGGAAGTTTGAATCCAGCAATGATGAACTCCTATCTGTGGATGTTTCCGGTTGTGCTGTGTAGAGAGGGCTTGTAATGTGTGTAGCTGTGTAGTGTTACTATGCACTTCAACTACCTTCATACATTTTTAGAAAAACATCAATGTATGAAAGACTGGTGATGTCATCTATTCAAATGTGCACTGTCACAATTGCAAAAGAACATCTCATGTGGCATGTGCATTTCAAGCCATGTTCTGTCCTTTGTGATCTTAGGTAGTCTGTTCAAGTCCAGCCCATTAATCCTTAGACTTATTTGTATCACTATGTTTGTAAGTGTGCAAGTAGGTAACAGTGTTATCAGCCCGCTATCTGTTGTGTACATGTATAGATGGGAATTCATATTGCAAGGATTTCTGCTCCTTTTTTCACACAGAAATGCTTTTGTTGAGAATGATGTTGCCATGGGATGACAGCTGCCTTTCATGTGAGAATTTCCAAGGCTTTTCCTGTGGCTTGAGGAGTTGCTACTATGTTCTGTATGTTTGTGCCTTAGTAAGACATGTTTGAATCTCCATGATTATCCACACATTGTGCATGATTGTCATTCTCCCTTCACAGTGACAACTGTATTATGCATCTTGTGTGTCTGGGTATACATAGCAACAGGCAATGTTGTTTGAGAAACATGGACATATAGCAACACTTTTTTAAAGAAATGACAGCACAAATCTCCCTTGCAGCAACAAAATTATATCATGGCTTCAAAAACCAACATTTCTCATACTTGTAGCACCAGGGGAATTATGGTGCATTCATTTTTTTCAATATTATGTAGCTCCTGTCATCACATAGTCAGTTGTTTAGAACCCACATTGGCTGACTATAAGCATTTCATGTTATAACGCTGTGATGCATGAATGATATCCACTAGTGTTATAATGTGTACAATTACAGTGTGAAAAACCTCCCCCATCCCTTTTATCTTATGCAAATTGTAACACAGTCATATGATGTAATGACCTCCTATAGGTGAAGTCTCAACCTCTACTGTGGCACATGTGATTCATGCACATGTTCGCATTTGCTGGACTTACATAGCTTGCTGTTCAATTCCAACCAATGGTGACATTCTATCAATGTATTAACATTAAACCAACAAGACTGCATGACATTAATATTCTCAATTTTTATTCATTATTAATGCAAATAATATATCTTTGTTGTTTAAATGCTGTTGTAGCAGTGTTCTCTATAATGTCTTGTGAGCATGACAAGTATGATCTTGTATTAGATGCGCTCCTTTTACAGAGAACCTGATGTAGTACAAAGTCATCAGATCTGAGTTATTTGCAACTTGTATATTTTAATTGGTGTTACATTATTGTTTATTATGTGCACTTATATAAATACATGCTTGTCTAAGACATATGTCAATGCAATATACTCTCTATTTCTGGTCTTCCAATGACAAATGGTAAAACATGTCCCTTTCATCTGTGTTGTACAGTTCGTCCCTTGTTTATACAAGATGGAGTATCAATACAGGCAGTTATTACACATACATTCCTTGTATATACATGTCATATTCAATAGCTGCACTGTAAGTGAACAGCCTGTAATATAGCCACTCTCTTTGCTAACGATTATATCAGACTGGCATGTTATCAACATTAATATCACATTTATTCTCTCTTCACACAATGTTGCATTGTGTCACTTTCACATCCATTGTTTGCATGCCCATTATTAAGTTATGTACATGAGTAAACAGTTGCAGACAGGATTATTTATTATTACCATCAATATAGCTATCTTCTTATTGCAAAATCAAAAAAAATGATTCTTTCTGACATCATCACATTTGAATGTATTAACTGAATACATTTTTTTCACTTATCCTACTTTCATAATTATTCCTGCACTATTCATATTGTAGTCTGTGTAAAAATACATTCGCCTACAGACTATTATATTTTTTTCATTGTGTGATCATGCTTCCAGCACTGTTTCATGGCCACTAACAGTGTTACTGGTCATGAAATTTTACTTGGAATCTTGTTAGCATGATGAGCAGTGTGCATATTCAGTGAGTGCTGATGCTCATCCCTCTAACATGCTGCAATTGTGTTCACTTGTGCAAAGCCTATATGATTGTTAATAAATTCCAAGCTCTACCTATTCAGCATTGGATAATTACAGACTTTACACATGACTGATGTATTCCAAAACACAATGTGTATGCCCAACACAACTTAAATCCAACAAAGTGCTTCAGTAGCGACTTTATGAATTCACTCTGCAGAGGCCATATGTGATCTATTCACATGCCATGATATTAGACAGATTCTTTGGAATCCTCCAGAATCTGCAACATTGCTTAAAAAAATGGAACTGGCATTTAGTGCACTTCAGCAGACTGGGGTACTGCTGTGTTTCCACAGTTACATGCACATCCAAACAGAATGAGCATGTGCACCCCAAGAACATCTGATGTCTGTCATACACAACCACAGTCACTGACACGCATCATACATGTTTCTGTCATTACATGGCATGCAACACATATAATGTAAGTTACATAGAAACAGTGAATAACATAGCATATTAAAATGATCTGTTACACACTCACGGCTGCCTATCAATGCATGTTGCTCTTATCAGGCTGAATATATTTACAGCTAGTACTACATTTCTATGCATCTGACAGAATCTGTAAATTAGCCAGTGAACATACAACTTACTGAAATCCTCATAATTTGCTGGCTTCTGTAAACAGGCCACAGACATTACAGGTTAATCAGAAATGACTATGGATGCATTTTCATTCAGTCTGTATCTATAGCTCACTGGGGCTGTTTTCTTTTTATCCATACAACTGCATATTGGGAAATTGTCTGTGTCACTGAAGATCATTTGCTCATCTGTATGTATATTGTTGAATTCTACTCCACTCCTTTATGTCACTGACAGACTGTATTACAGACAACTTACTAAAAAAAGACTAACAACATGTATATGTTAAAGTATACAGATTAATGATAACATAGCTATGTGATAATACCAATCTATTCCACCACAGCAATGCCAGCAATTGATAGTTTACCTTTGAAGCTAGCTGTATATCAACTAAACCTTAAAGTGAGTTTAGCTATGTGGACATGGCATTTAAGTACCATTTGTGGCATATATAATTAATGAGGTTCATTAAAATTCAGTGTTTTGGAACCATGTGAATATCTGCATAAGTTCCTGAAATTCAGTGCATTAACCAATAGCTCATCATAACTGTGCTTAGTGCAACCACCCAACAGATATCAGGAAATGAGAATATCTATAACATGGCTGATGCCCTCCAATAGTCTGATACCATTCTATATGTGCCAACTTTAAAATGCAATATCGCTAAAATGTATTTCTTATACCATTACTACCTGTGAACTGAGTATGACAACAGTTAGTATTTTTTATATGTTTTTATACCACTGTCAAAAAGAATGTTGACTGAGAGGAGGCTTTGGCATTTCTAGGCACAAAACTTGTCTGAGGAGGAGACCACCCAGATGCTCACTGCCTATGCTGGCCATGAGCAGAGAATGACAGCATGCCTCAGGAACTTTGAGAGGATTAACTTCTGGAAGCAGATTGCAAGGAAGCACCACAGACAGACTGGGATCTATGATGGTCTGCAGTGGAGGGTTGCAGACATCAGACACGAGTCATCAGATGACTATAGTAAGTTGCATAACCCTCACCTTAACTCCTACATTATAATAAATGTATTTGCTAAGCATATCTGTTTCTGAGTCTATTTCAGTTCGGTTTTATGGATTTATGTAGTGATAATGGTAATGCAAATGTAGTTAATATTAGTATTTCAATGAATTCTAACATTATCTACAACTACACTGGGTCAGTGCACACATCCTGAATAAAATTTGATTATGGCTATAGATTCACACAAACTTCACACACATATAAATGTCACTGATATTCCATATACTACCTTTTTAATAATGAACTGTTATGTCACTTAACTCAAATGGTTAAGCAATAAAGCAAAGTGCTTTCTGATGTCCTAGGTGTGGATTCAAATCCCATTGTTGACTGTTTTGTTAATGGTGATGGTTACCCACCCACCATTAAGGAATCCAAGGTAAAATATTTCTCCAAAGCCAACTTCATGCTTCTTAAGATAGAAGTGGTGAACTTCATGATACCCATGCAGATGGACAATACAGTTACTATTGCTGAATCCTACACAAATGCCCTCTATAAGCATTTATACAAGTGCATAGATTGTGCTATCCCAAACAGAACCAATATACTATCTTCCAAAAAAAGGAAGCCAATCTGGTGGTCCCCTGCCATAAACAAACTCTACAACAGAAGGAATAAACTGTTGCAAAAGAGAGTAAAATCCCATGCGTGGAGAAGTTCCCTGGTCAGCCTCAGTAAGAAGCTGAGATCCCTTATAAGATCCTCCAAAGCTAGCTGCAAAAACAAAATCACCACTGATTCTAAGGGCAACCACAAAGCATTCTATAACTATGTCAAGAATCTCAATGGCAACACCCAGATCTGCTCTGAGTTACAGCACAATGACACGAAAATTACAGTACCAACTGATATTGCAAACATCCTGGCAGATAGGTTCAGTGCTAACTTTACCCCCCTCTCACCCCATAAAGGGCCCATATCTATACAGGAAGAATGCAGAGACCCTGTAATCACATCTATTCAGGTAAAAGCTGCACTCTCTAAAACCAAAAACACAGCATCCATGGGGTCGGACAACATCCCAGGCTGCATTTTACACAAACTTCAGAATGAACTAGCTCCCCAACAAAGCACCATGTTCAATCCTATTCTCATGTCAGGCTTTGTGCCCAATGAATGGCGCAGAGCAACAGTTATCCCATTACACAAAGGGAGAGCTACCACTGATCCTGGGAACTATCGCACTATTAGCCTGACGAGCCTGGTCTGCAAGGCCATGGAACTTATCATCATGGAACTCATAAACAAAGACATTGGTAACCTCCAAACTCTGGACCCCACCCAGTTCAGGATTGTGAAAGGCAGATCATGCCTTCTGAAACTGGTCGACTTCTTCAAGGCAGTCACCAAAGCCGTAGACGAGTCTAAGGTGGTTCACACAGCCTATCTTGACCTCACCAAGGCTTTCAACACCATCCCACTTTCTGGAATTAAAGCTAAACTCACTAAACTAGGTATAAATCCCTACATCACAAGATGGGTTGCCAACTGGCTCACTGACACAACCCACATTGTAAAAGTTGCAGACTCCAAATCTGACTTCAAACCAGTGACAAGTGAAGTACCACAGGGTTCAGTCCTGGGACCTCTCCTGTTTGGTATCTACTTCTCTGAAGTAGAGGCTAGCACAGAAGGCCTCTGGCTAACAAAGTTCACAGATGACTGAAAACTAGGAGCCGTAGTTGAGTCCCCAAATGATGTGGACATCCTACAGAAGGGCCTCACTAAGACAGATGCCTGGTATCAGAGGCATGACCTTAAGCTCAATGACAAAAAGTGCATTGTCATCCCCTTTGTTAAAACCTCAGTACCCATGAACTGCCACATGAACAGCAGTCTACTTAATGCTGAAGTGTGATAAGAGACCTTGGGACCCAGGTGGACAGTAGTCTCTCCTTTGATAATTACATCATCACAGTAGTCAAGAAATCCTTCTATGTGCACACCTCATCACAAAAGTGTTCTCATCCAGGAAAAAAGAGGTCATTGTTCCCCTCTATTTGGAACTCATTAGACACAATGACATATAGAGTACAACAACCCTTTTGGAATGTACCTCACAAGACATCTGCAGCAGCTGGAAAGTACCTCACAAAGATGATTACTGGCCTCAAACAGATGCCCTACACTGACCATCTCAAAACACTCCAGCTTTACTCTGTAGCATATTGCCTACTCTGAGGACATCTCTGCCTAACATATAAAACTATGTTAAGCCCAGAGCTGTTGGACATGCTACACCTAAAGAAATCCTAATCCCTCTGAGCTACATGCTCTAGGGACCTAAACCTTGTCACCACAATAAACAAGACATGCTGGAGGGATAGATTCCTGTCCCAGAGACTTCCTATACTCTGGAACACGCTACCCATCTATGTCAAGCCAAGTTCCTCATTAGCACTCTTCAAGAAAAATCTTGATGAGTGGATGGGAAATAGGAAATACACCCCAGGGATCACTTCTGTGGATCTGCTCGACAGGGGCACAGGAAATTAACTTTCTTGGGTGGGGTAAGCCAGGGAACCTTGTTGGCTAGGTTTACTTAGGCCCTTGGGCCGATAGCCTAGTACCTACCTATGAACCTATGTAGATAATATTGAACATTGGATTGGGGTTCGCATAATAAGTATGATGTTTACCTCACAGATACAAGGTACAGAGTTTGATTCTCACCTTTGAAGGGAAATTGGCTCGGCTTAAAATAGCCTGTAAGGGTAGTTATCCTAATACTGAACTATGAACCTATGGATTGGGAGAGTGTTATGTTTACCTTACAGACACAAGATGCTGGGTTTGATTCTGAGATGGGGTAATTGGCATGCTTTAAAATAGCCCAATAGTACATTTAAGCTAGTATAAACCTATAACATGTGGAAGGCCTATGGTTGTTCAGCGACTTACATAGTGCAACTTTTTACACACCTAGCATGGCTGTGGTTCACTGATGCCTATATATATATATATTTATATATATATATATATATTTATATATATATATATATATCACAGTTTTTGAAGAGCTTTTCTTGGAATACAGATTTTATATGACTGCTTGCACAGACATTGCTGGTTAAATCTGTTTTCACTGAGTTATTATTCTCCATACACTGAGCCATATTTGCATATTAGTTGGTTATCCACAATTTTTGCACAGAACTCAGCAAACTGCTTGGGTGGGGTAAGCCAGGGAACCTTATTCACTAGGCTTACTTAGGCCCCTGGGCCGATAGCCTAGTACCTACCTATGAACCTATGTAGATAATATTGAACATTGGATTGGGGTTCGCATAATAAGTATGATGTTTACCTCACAGATACAAGGTACAGGGTTTGATTCTCACCTTTGAAGGGAAATTGGCTCGACTTAAAATAGCCTGTAAGGGTAGTTAGCCTAATACTGACCTATGAACCTATGGGTTGGGAGAGTGTTATGTTTACCTTACAGACACAAGGTGCTGGGTTTGATTCTGAGATGGGGTAATTGGTTTGATTTAAAATAGCCCAATAGTACATTTAAGCTAGTATAAACCTATAACATGTGGAAGGCCTATGGTTGTTCAGCGACTTACATAGTGCAACTTTTTACACACCTAGCATGGCTGTGGTTCACTGATGCCTATCACAGTTTTTGAGAAGCTTTTCTTGGCATACAGATTTTATATGACTGCTTGCACAGACATTGCTGGTTAAATCTGTTTTCACTGTGTTATTATTCTCCATACATTGAGGCATATTTGCATATTAGTTGGTTACCACAATTTTTGCACAGAACTCAGCAAACTGCGTCAGTTTCTCTGAACTTTATGGAATCCGACCATTTGACCGGTCTTTAGAAATACTCAGAATGCTAGAACCGTAAACTGATGCATGTAAACAGAAAAAAAATGCCATACAATGTAATCCGAGAGAAAAAGAGAGAAATAGAGTGAGAGATGAATGATAAATAACAAAGAGAAAAGAAACAGTAAGGAACAAAAGAAAAATGCATATTGTAGCACACAGCCAGAAAGAGAGAGAAAATTACCTAGTGTTGGTATTGTGGACAAGGATATTTTCCTTTCCATTGGTAAGATTTTTGCAGAAGGACGCAATCTCTCTACTTTCAGTTATGTAGGGGCTGTGAGGCAAACCCTTCTAAATAAATATTCTAACAGCAAGTTTTCACAACCTTGTTCTTTTACATATAAATATGAGCAGAAATACATGACATGATTTATTGTTCCCAGGACTGTGCAGCCTTGTTTTTGGAACAAATAGTTATGCGAGATATGGGAGACAAAGCAGGAAGTTTAGTTCTACAGCAAAAGGATTGCTTACTTATTTTACCTTAATGTTAGTTTTGCTTTCTCTTTTATCTTAGAATTTTGAGTGTTAGTCAATTAAATTTTAATAGCAGTCAGCATGTCAGTTTTAGGCTTATGGTTTTATAGGTTCATAGGTAGGTACTAGGCTATCTGCCCGAAGGCATTTATAAGCCTAGCCAGAATGTGTTGGCTTTCGCTGCCCCCTTAGGTTAGTTCCCTGTACCTCTGTCCAGCAGAGCCATTGAAGTGATTCCTGGGGTAAACTTTCTGTTTCCCATCCACTCGTCAAGGTTTCTCTTGAAGATGGTTAGCGAGGAGCTCTGCCTAATGTAGACTGGAATCTTGTTCTTGAGCATGGGAAGTCTCTGGGACAGGAATCTATCCCTCTAGCACGTCCTATTTATTGTTGTGGTAAGGTTTAGATCCCTGGAGCATGTGGCTTGAGGGGATATGTTTTTCTTTATGTGGAGCATGTCCATCAATTCTGTGTTGGACATGGCCTTGTACGTCAGGCAGAGATCACCTCTGAGTAGGTGGTATGCAACCGAGTACAGCTGGAGTTTCTTCAGTTGAGCTGCATAGGGCATCTGCTTGAGGCCAGTGATCCTCTTGGTGAGGTACTTCTGTGGTCTTTCCAGTTGTTGCAGGTGTCTTGTAAGGTACAGCCCAAATGGGGCATTGTACTCTATGATGGGTCTGATGAGTGATGCTTAGAGGGGCCCAATGACATCTTTTGATCTGGATGCAAACCATTTTGTGATTAGGTGGGCCAAATAGAAGGATTTTCTAACCACTTTGGCAATGTGATTATCAAAGGAGAGGTTACGATCTACTTGGGTCCCCAGATCCCTTATTATGTCTTCCATATTTAGGGGGCTACCACCTATGTGGTAGTTTGTGGGTACTTTGTTTTTTACAGAGGGGGATGACTATGCACTTTTTGGCATTTAGCTCGAGGCCATGGTTTTGACACCAGGTATCTGTCTCAATGAGACCCTTTTGGAGGATGCTTGTGTCAGCCGGAGAGTCAATTATATCCCCTAGTTTGCAGTCGTCTGTGAACTTGGACAGCCATAGTCCTCCTGTGCTTGCCTGTACCACTGAGAAGTATATGCCAAACAGGAGGGGTCCTAGGACTGAGCCCTGGGGAACGCCACTTGTAACCGGTTTAGAGTCAGACCTAGCTCCCGCAACTCTTACCATGTGAGTTCTGTCCGTGAGCCAGTTGACAACCCATCTCGTGACGTAGGGTTTTATGTTCAGGCTGTTGAGCTTGTCTATAATACCTAAGTGGGGAATGGTGTCTAAGGCCTTTGCAAGGTCGAGGTAGGCTGTGTGGACCACCTTTCCCTCGTCTATAGCCTTGGTAACTGTCTCAAAGAAGTCCACCAGGTTTGGGAGGCATGATTTGCCCTTAACAAAGCCAAACTGGGTAGGGCCCAGTGTTTGGAGGTTTCCTATGTCTCTGTTAATGAGATCCATGATGATGTGCTCCATAGCTTTGCAGACCAAGCTAGTCAGGCTTATAGGGCAATAGTTCCTGGGGTCTGTTGTGGCTTCACCTTTCTGGAGCGGAATAACTGTTGTTGCGCCACTCTTTGGGCACATAGCCTGTGGACAAGCTGAGTTTAAACAGTGTGTTTAGGTGAGGGGTAAGTTCATCTTTGAGTTTGTGAAGAACACAGCCTGGGACACCATCTGGTACCATTGATGCTGTGTTTTTGGCTTTGGAGAGGGCTGTTTTAACCTGAATGTCTGTGATTTCAGGGGCACTACATTTTTCTAGTATAGTTATGGGCCCTTTTGGGGTGAGGGGCGGTGAAGTTTGCACTGAACCTGTCTGCCAGGATGTTGGCTATATCAGTCGGTTCAGTGTATTTTGTGCTATTCTGCACTAACTCTGAGCAGATCTGAGAATTGCCACTTAGATTCTAGACATAGCTGAAGAATGCCTTGTGGTTATCTTTGGAGTCCATGGCAATTTTTCTTTCGAAGCTAGCCTTGGATGATTTTATGAGGGAACATAGTTTCTTGCTGAAACTGATCAGGGATGTCTTCCCTTCTTAGGATTTTACTCTTTTCTGTACTAGTTTCCTCCTTCTATTGTATAGCTTGTTTATAGCAGGGGTCCACCAGACTGGTTTCCTTTTCTTGGAGGAGTGAATCTTGGTTTTGTTTGGGATAGCATGATTCATGCATTCTTGTAGGTGCCCATAGAGTGCATTAGTAAAGGATTTTGCAGCTTGGACAGCGTTATCCTTTAGCATGGGGTCTTTGAAACTTCCCACCTTGGTCTTAAGGAAGTGAAGTTTGCTTTTGAAAAGTTTTTCACGGTGGTTTCTTTGACCAGGGGTGGTGGTGGAATGTGGATATCCAGATTAGTTTATGGTAAGATCTAACCAGCGAGGGGTTGACCTCCGGTGTGGAACACCGGTCGCCCATGTTGGTGATGACCAGGTCCAATATGTTGTCACCTCTGGTGGGGGTCTTGACCAGTTTGATCCAGGGCGTTTGAGTTTATAAATTCTAGGAAATGTTGGGCAAGGGAGTTTGTACTTGAGTAGTTCTCCCAGTTAATGTTTGGGTAATTGAAATCACCCAATATTAGGACGTTTGGTAGGACCTTTATGTTTCCCAGTGGTTCCAAGAATGTGGAGTGGGGGTCCTGAGACATGGTGGGTGATCTGTAGCAAGCTATAATTTGAATAGCAGTTTTGCCTGTTGTTAGTTGCACATGGATGATCTCTGAAGCATTGTGCTGTGCCACTAACCTGGAGGTGTGGGTATCCCTGATTAATATGGATACTCCCCCACCTTTTGTATTTCGGTCAAGGTTTTGTGAATGAAATGTATGGTATGAGTTGTAGCCTGGTAGTGCTGGGGTGCTCTCTGGAGCCTTAAACCAGGTTTCTGTTACTGCACATATATCAATTTTCTCCATACTGAGGAGTGCCTCAAGTGCATGCATTTTGAGGTTTAGACTTCTGACATTGAGTAGCATTACCCTCAGTTTTTTTGTTACTTGTGCTATTTATGGTGGTGGGTTTGTCTTTTGAGCCTTGCCTAAAAAAGGCACTATGGGGGTGGCAAGAGCCTTGACCAGTATTTGAAAGCCTAAGGGTGACAGGTGCAAGCTATCTCTAGCGAAGCAGCATGGCTTGTCGAGCATGTCATCCCAGGCTGACAGACACTGGATCCCCTTTGAATGACACCAGAAGCTTAGCCAATTGTTGAAACTGATAATTTTTTCTCTATACCATGGTATCATTCTTGGTGAGGGTAGGATGCTACTCAGGGTCAGGGTCATACTGGCCTGGGCTACGTGATCAGAGAGCTCCTACATGTCTCTTTTCATGTAGTCCAGGGAGGTACGGCTCAAGTCATTTACAACAACATTGACAATGACAGAGTCATATTTGTACTTGTTCTGGAGTGACCTGAGTGCTTGTGTTATGTGGCGGATCCTAGCACCCGACAGGCAGCTAACAGTAACCTTCTCCTTGTTCAGCCTAGTGAGTGGGATATCAGTGTGCCTGACTATAGAGTCACCTATTACTAGTGCGTTGGGTATGTTATTTTGCCTTAAGGGCTGTGATTTTGTGGCACACTGGTTTTGTGAAGTATGTGTTTCATGGTTTGTGTTGGGGGGGTTGAGGTTGCTTGGATGTCTGCTTTGGAGGTCGCTGTTGCTTTTGCAGATTTTTATTTAGAGCCTCCGAGTATGTTTTTGTGTATTTATGTGTGTTTTTTGCCGGTGCTGGTTTCATAGGTTTATGTGAGACTGGTGGTGTGATGCAAGTAATTCCCTTCTCCTCTTGACTGCTTGGTCCAATCTTGGGTTGAGAGAGCTTAGCCTCCAGTTTGGCTGCATAATTGCATCTCTCGCATGTATTAGTGTTTGGTGGAAGGAGGAGAGGGTTGTCTGTGTACATGAGGCAATTGTAACATTGCTTCAAAATGTCCAGATTCACCAGATGGACTGGAGAGTACACCTGAAACTACACTTTGGACATGCCTGGATAGGTATAGTGAACTGTTTTACTGATTGGCTGGTAAGGTCGAATAGAGAGCCTTGTCCTTCTCTACAGTATAGGAGGGTTTAGTGCGAAGGTTTATTAGTATTTGCTATGAGTTTTGAGCAAGTGCCGGGTTGAGAAGTGAATTGTTTGAGTGCTTAAGTTGAAAGTTTGTCTAGTTCCAAGGGAAAAATTGAAGAGTAGACTTTGTGGAGCCGGGAATACTTATACCCTAGCTAACTGGTGCTGCCTGGCATGCAAAACCTTGCAAATGTGGGTTTTATAGCAGGGAAATGAAAGAGATAGAAAGTAGCCCAAAATGGACAATAAACTACTAATTTCTGGGCTGAAACCACTCTTCCAGGGACAGATAGGCTACTCAAAGCTTCCTCTCTCACAGTGAACAGAGAAACTTCCTTCTATCCAAGTAAGGTATGGGCAAACACAGAAACTTGTAACAGCCCTGAATTCAGCACTAACCTGAAAACTGGACTATACTAGCTTAGAAAGGTGGGAAAAACAAGTATTTTGTTTTGTTTTTTCAGAAAATAAAGCAGATACAATAAAAAAAAAACATTTTAAATGCGCAGAAATGGCTATCACACTTGAGTGTGTAGCCTACAACAGTTAAACAGGTAATTTAAACACAAAAATGACTTTGTTAAAGTGCAGGCAGCAAACTAAGTACAATATGTAGCTGAAACAAGCTTTTTAAATCACAGAAACTCTAGAAAACCAGTGTTTTAGGCGGAATTAGCTAAAGGCAGCAAGAAAATGCAGAAAAATGATACTTAATCACTCCAAAGTCTCTCTTTTGTCTCTCTGCTGCTGTAAAACTCTGCAGGGCACCAGGCAGGAGCTTGCTGAGCTGTATGTTGTTGTGTCTTTCGGCTTTTCCCAGTGAGGGGTCGCCACAGCGGAACTCCAGTCTGCTAATGATTGGTAGTTGATTTTTACGTGTCGAGTTACCAGCCCTGACGCACAACCTTTAACGAAGGTATGCCCATTCCCGCATGTCTCCACACAGCAGACGTTCTAGCTGAGAATTGAACCAGACAGCATCTTACCATGAGGCGACAATGCTACCGCAGCACCACCACTGCAAAAATAGCTTGCTGAGCTGTATACTAGCACAAAAACCTTGCAAATGTGGGTTTTATAGCAGGGAAATGAAAGAGATAGAAATTAGCCCAAAATGGTCAATAAACTACTAATTTCTGGGCTGAAACCACTCCTCCAGGGACAGATAGGCTGCTCAAAGCTCCCTCTCTCACAGTGAACAGAGAAACTTCCTTCTATCCAAGTAAGGTATGGGCAAACACAGAAACTTGTAACACAGCCATGAATTCAGCACTAACCTGTAAACTGGACTATACTAGCTTAGAACGGTGGGAAAACAAGTATTTTTGTTTTTGTTTTTCAGAAAATAAAGTAGATACAATAAAAAAAACACTTTAAATACACAGAAATGGCATATGAGTTTCAGCCTTTGTGATAGAAAACTATTCAGCTTACTCTTCTGTCTTTATTATTTAGTTATTTAGTTATTTATCTATGTTTTGCTAGTTTGTTCACCATTCCATCCTTTTTCCATTTCTTTGCTATATAAGTCTTAAAACATCTTGCAATTACATTCATCATTTGCATTTCCACATTGTTCCATTTTCCCTTTATTCAGCATCATAAAGGACAACATTTTTAGGATCCCACTTTTTGCTTTTCAAATATGTAATAATTTTTAATTCTGAGACTCGCAGGTATTAGTTCCAGAATGATGAGTCTAAGTATAAGAAAATGGTGAATTACGTATACTGAGTCCAAGAATTTACTGTATTTGATTATTCTGTCTTTTCTAAGGTATAACAATCTTGGAATTCATATATATGCTTTAGGAGTCTGAGGGTACAGGAATCCACACCGTCGGGATGGGGTGCAGGTAGCATGACCCTACAAAAATAACTTTAAATGAGAACAGCGAGTCAACATTCAATTTTCTTTTTTAGTTCTGCTGTTTATTTTTTTCCTTTCATTTATAATTCTAGGATGCACAATTACAGTTCTTAGAACTACCATAAGGAGCCTATCAAATATTACTGTCCATTTCTTTGCTTTTTCTTTCTATTTTGGAACAACTGTATCCCTTAAATGCATAAATCATCCCTGCAGCTTTTTCATGCCTCAAAAGCTTGTTTTGATTGTTTTCTCGAGATGCTGCTGTATTCTCCTTGTGGTGCAGTAAATCTCATCTAGTTGTAGCTCTCTTTCTGTATGATCCCTCATTACACCAGTCTACTTAAGCCCCTCCCCTTTTACTGGCATCAGCCCGGAGTTTACTCAACCTGCAAAGTAATACTGTGCCATTTTTAAATAGAAATCCTAGGGTTTTAGGTTCACCCAGTGTCCCTAAAGTAGTATGCTCACCATGTAAGATTAAATTTGCTTTTAAGAACTGATACTGTGTTTTTTTTGGACTCTGATTATGATAAACGTGGGATACAATAGAACTGGATTATGCAACACTAAAATTAGCTTAGCAAGTAGCACACAAGTTTGTTAAGTGTTTGTGTATCATAGATGTGGCCCTTCCAGCTATTGGATGTTTGTTTTGCTTGCTTTATACTATATTGTGAGGTTGTACACATGCTCAAAATGTATATAGGTTGCTACACTGCTCATTTTATGTTTTAGCAGTTTCCACTAATATTTCCTGTTCCTTCTGAGTATTACTCTGCACATACTTGTATTCTGACAAAAGTTGTTATACTCATTGTAGAAAAATACCTAGACATCTGCATTTTTCCTTCCTGTGTCTGCTTTTATGATGTAGGGTAGCCTGAGATGGTGTTTACTGTATTTCCTTATGTATGCCTGCATTTACAAGGCTTTCTATTCTAATGTAATGTTTTGCCTGTTTTGCCAATTACAGTATCCAAGACATTAGACTTTAAACATTTCATTATGCATTAACTTGATTTATTAGCTCTCCAGCACAGTCTATGTTAAGGTAGTTTACAATATTAATTATTTGATTTTTTTAAGTCATTATCTTAGACACTGTTAAATTACTCTGTCATAATAATTATTTGATTTATTTAAGTCATCTGATCAAGTTACGTTTTGCAATCTGCTAGATTCAATTGTCTACACTCTCAGAGTTCTTTCACTGTTCTACTTTATTCCCCTTCATTTAATCAACCTTTTCTCCTTTCTGTCTTTTCAGTCCCTATCTGCACCATTGTGATATTTTCCCATAAAGTGGCTGCCTGGATTATTTCCCCAAAGTTCAAGAGCTCCAGTCTCAGAAGCCATTAAATAAAGAACTGCCCAATGTAGGTCCTAACAAAAACATATTGGCCTCTGTGTATATGATTTGTTTTTCTGTCTAATATAACTGGCATGCACATTACTAGGACCTTCATTTTGTTTTGTACCTGTATTTGTTTTTATTACCCCCCCCCCTTAGTTATCTCTCTGTGCATTTGGTTTCGGAAAAAGACACCCATCCCTTGAAAAGATAACCACTTTCAATCTACTTATCTCAAAATGTCAATCTTAGTGCAAAGCTGATAAACAACTAAGTTACTGGGCCAATGACCTGGGGCTAGACATAGCAGCTGCTTGATTGTTTTCTTGTGATGCTGCTGTATCCTCCTCATGGCTCAAGTAAAAAAGCTAATGCATAAAGGCAAAAAAATCTTACTACACAAAACTGCAGTCTAAACAAAACTCAAAAAATTCTAGAGATCCATCTCATCGTTCATGAACCCTGGCACAAAAAATAATTTGTCCACACCCTGATAAACCTTCTCATGAAATTGCAGCTCTCTTTAACTGTTTCTTTATAAACTCAATAGCCAGCATTACCACTAGCTTTTCTCATAGCACTGACAGCGTAAGTGACAGTGCTCCACCAAACACCTCTCCCACTTTCCCCATCTCTACAAGTTCCACATACACCCCTGAACCCAATCCCCATTCTACCTCTAATTTAACTATCAACCCCATTTCTACTACAACTATTAAAAGACTACTCCTTAACCTCAACCCTACTCTAATGCACCTGACATCTTACCTGCAACATTTCTAAAGATTGCTGCCAAAGCCATTGCATTCCTTCTAAGTATCCCATTAAACAGATCCATTCAAGAATCTTACGTGTACAAATTATGCAAGAAAGCCTACATTCTTCCTCTTCACAAAGGGGGCAAAAACAACAATCTCTCCAATTTTTGTCCTATCGCTAGCCTGACCCCTTTCTCTAAGATCCTGGAAAAGTGCATTCACATTCAGCTGATGCCCTACCTTCTTCATAACCACCTCCTGTCCTCCCCATTACATGGTTTCAGGCCTGGCCACAGCACTATAACTGCCCTTATTTCTTTCCTGAATACTCTTAAGAGACCTTGTGACAAATGGAAAATAGTATCTTTGATCTTTCAAAGGCATTTGGTACAGTTTTCCACACGTTTTTACTATAAAAACTCACTAACTATGGACTTTCCCACTCCACTCTCAACTGGTTATCAAGCTATCTGTAAGACAGGCAACAAGCCATCAAATGGACAAACTCTATCGCTTCTTATCTTAATACCTGTACTGGAGTTCCTCAAGGCTCCATACTTGGTACCCTCCTATTCAATATTTTCATTAACAATTTCCACACATCTATAAACAATGGACCCCTTATTCAATATGCAGATGACTCAACTATCATCTGCATATCTGACCCTATGTCTGAACTCCAACTCAAAACCCAAACAGCCTTCTCCACCACTGAATCGTGGATGTTTAAAAAACACCTAGACCTCAACCCAAATAAATCCAAGATCATGCTTTTCACCCCCCAAAAATCAACCCTGTTGGACAAAACCATGTTCAATATCTACTCCCAAAGTAAAACGCTAATAAAAATTGTCAGCCACACAAAACTTCTAGGAGTATCTATAGATAAGCACCTAAAATCTAATATTCACCTACAAGAAAACATCTAAAAAACACATCAAAAGCTTGGAATGCTCTATAGTCACAACCAGTTCCTTAGCCGATCCACCAAACAAACCCTTACCTCCACTTCCCTACTCCCTTCCCTTTTGTATGGCACCACTCTACTTGTCAACCTCCAAACCTCTCTAAAAGCTAAGCTGGAGACATGTTAAAATAAAATTGTGAAATTTGCAACAAATTCCAGAAACTTCTCCCATTACTATTTTGCTCTTCAGTCCCTAAAATGTCTGGAACTACCAAACTACCTCAACTACAGCATCACAAACTTATTTTTAAACCTTCTGATTGTCCCACCCTTAGTTCTATCTTCAACTTATACCTCCCAAATAAGCCCCTTAGATCTAAGAATCAGCAACCTCTTCAGGTTCACAAATCAAATCTGCATCCCAGCCAACTTCTCTTGTCTTACTCTTTAGCTAAGAATTGGAATGCTCTTCTGTTAGCAATCAGAACAATCCCAAATCCTGGCCACTTCAAAATTGTTCTCCACAGTTACTTATCTTCTACCTGGAACTGTACTTCCACACAGCCTCCTTGAATACCTAACTATAATGATATACTCTCCCTACTCTCTATGCTGTGTATTATATAAAACTTCTTTATGCTATAACTTATTTGTAAAAATGTTGTTATCTGTTTACTGGTATTTGTCTGGCCACTGAATTGCTAAGTGTGTGCTTTTAACATTTGTAATCCAATATGTTAGATATGGTATGCTACCAGTGTATATAATTTTATTTAATTTTTCTTTTTATATTGTACTGAAGAGATTTACTCCCTTGGCCTCTACGGAAAACAAGCTCTGTTCATCCCAGTGGGGTTCCCAAATTAACAAACTACAGATAAAGAAAAAAAAAAGAAATAATCTGCTTTTTGCTTTTACTTCCATGAATTCATTAGTGTGTACAATATCCTATGTGTAATCCTCATTAACTAAGTCTACAATTTGTCTCTCCTATGCAGTCTTATCTACTTCAGCTATGCTTAACTGCTTCCTATACTTCAACTGTATCACTAATGATTAAAAAAATAAATAAATAATTTAAAGATTTGCCTGCCATTTGCAAATTCTGCAATCTCATACCTAGTGCAGTAGCTCCATCCACTCCCCACTTCATATGGGTCTGGCTATGGTATTCTAATCCCTGTTTTCAGTTGCATTAGTCTCTGGTAATACTGATATACCAGCTTCCCATCAGGAATCACCAAATCAAAATTATCCATCTTACTTCCCATTTAATAGTATTTTCTAATTAAAATTGCATACTGTTACCTATCCCTAACCTTTCTACAACTGCTTTCAAAATCATACTGAATTCTTCCATTTCCTAGAATTTAAATCAATGCTCCTATCTCACTGCCCTCAGATTTGCCATCAGATTTCTATTTTAAATTCTACACCCTCATTCTGGAATCTCATGCAAATTGTTTGTAAATACAGTTTGTTGCTACATACCTTCATTTCCCCTCCTTTACTCCAGTCTCTGAAATTTCCAAATTGCTTTTAACTAGACACTGAGATGCTTCTCCTACCACTTGTACAAACATCAGGCCTAGGCTGTAGAAATACATCAAGTAAAGGCTAATTACCCAGCAAAATGTACACTCAATTCTGCTAAACCAATTACTCTTCTTTTCATATCTACTGTCATTTCTGAATCTAAATAATTATTATCAACATGTGCTATAACACACTGCACACTCTGCATTCTTTGTGTCCCAGTCTTTACTTAAACAACCCAATATAATGTTAAGTGCAATTTCTAATTATCTCAGGGTTTTGTAAAGACATGCATCCCGAATCCCCATCCCATCTGCTTTGTAATCTAATTTCCAATAAATTTTCCTTCACTGATGGCTCTGAACAAGTTTCTGCCCATACCTTTCCTCCCTTTTAGGCTCTGTGTGTTTCTGTCTGCTCCCCAGGGTCTATATCAATTTGTCAAAGGTTCACTTCCACAAACCTTTCTCCATCGACCCAAAACCACTGAACATTCAGTTCTACGGATGTTCACATCCACGAAAGATTTAAGTAGGGAAGGAAGCAGTTGGCTAACAGCACAAATTTGTTCTTTACCCCACTTTAGTGTGATCTCAGAGTTGGTATATATAGTTAGGCGGGTGTGGGGGGTTCACATTCCCCCACTTGGGTGGGTTTGACATACTGTGGTGTGTGTTCCAGTGTAGTGTTGGCCAAGTGCTTATTTTCCCTTGTGAAATATTTTTTCCATGTGAACATTCGCTGATCTGAACATTCTGTAGTTTAGAGTCAATAAAGAACAGTTTGCAGAAGTGAACCTTCAACGAATTGATATAGACCCATTCTTACATTTCCTGCTGACATATCAATATTTGATCTTCCTTTTTCTCTAAAATCATTACCTGTACTGTTGCTCACATTTGAATCTTCTATACTTAAAATGGCACTTTCATACTTATATGTTTACTTATTTGATTTTTGTTTACTTATTTATTAATTTACTTGTCTGTTTGTTTTGTTGGTTTATTTCTCATTTCTTAATTGGCATAATGATTTGATCACCTTGGGCTCTTTTCAGCCACAAAGGAAAATGTGAATGCAATATATGTCATTTTTTAGACTTGTCACTCAATCAGGATGTTTTTGGGAAGACACAAGAGTACCTTGATAAAGCCCACAAAGACACTAGGAGATCCTGCCAACTACACACAGACACTGATTGAATCCAAGATCATGGAGGCATGATGCACAGCCCCTGGACACTGAGCCGGCATGCCATCTGTCTTGTTTTACTTATTAACTAACTAACCAACTAATTCAGTGGATAGACTGGATGTAAACACCTTTTCATCACAGTTCAGTTAAATGTATTTCAAAAACAGAGCAGTTATGCAGCATCAAACTGAGGAATTTATAGTGCAAAATATCCAGCCAAGAGAAATAAGCACATATGGTAAAAAACTGGACAACATACTTAAGCATATCAAACTAAAGAAGGGAATATTCTCACAGATATACACAAGTGCAAAGTACCTGGAAAAATGTTATAGTGGGAGACAGAGATAGGATGGAGAAGCAGGGTACCATGTCCACTGTTAATCACACATGACAGGACAAGGATATGAGAGAGAGACAAACTTGTTTTTTAAGGAGAATCTATGCAATAACCTACTGCATTTGTACTGTGCCTCATTTGTGAGGAGCTTTTTTGTTTTGTAGTAAATTCAGGTAAACAATACTCTTCTGCAAGGAGGAATGTCATGCCAAGGCTTGATGGTACAGTAAGTATATAGTGCCTTGAATAACATGGCCTTGTTCTTGCTGAACTTGATATCAAGTTCTCATTTTGTCAATTAGCTGTAGGTGGAATTCAATGCTTTGAGGTTGTCAGTTACTGCAGACTCATGTTTAACTGGATATTATACCATGACCCCCCATTAATATTCCAAAACGTGCACGCTGATTGGCCAGCATGCACGTTGTAAATCGACTTATACTAATGGAAAAAGGTCCGGTCGCCCGGACTTTTTCCATTAGTATAAGTCTCTTTTAAAACACTGTCTCGCTATGTTAAAAGAGTTTAACATAGCGACACAGGTTTAAAAAAAGCAACGGAGATCTCCGTTGCTTATTTTAAAGCTGTCTCACTATGTTAAACTCCTTTAACATAGCAACACAGTGTGTAAAAAGCAACGGAGATCTTGCTTTCTCCGTTGCTTTTTTTTTAAACCTGTCTCACTATGTTAAATGGGTTTAACATAGCGAGACAGCTTTAAAATAAGCAACAGGATCTCCGTTGCTTATTTTAAAGCTGTCTCGGTATGTTAAACCCATTTAACATAGCAAGACAGGAATAAAAGCAATGGAGAAAGCAAGATCTCCATTGCTTTACTGTTTGCTATGTTAAATGGGTTTAACATAGCGACAGCTTTAAAATAAGCAACAGAGATGTCCGTTGCTTATTTTAAAGCTGTCTCGCTATGTTAAACCCATTTAACATAGTGAAACAGTAAAAAGCAATGGAGATCTTGCTTTCTCCATTGCTTTTGGCCACAGCTCTGATGTACTGCGTAGGCATGCGCAGTACATCAGAACTGCCACGGATACCAGCCAGCTGTGGAAGGGCAGCAAAGAGGCATTATACAATGCCATTATTTAAGAAAAGTAATTATTTCTTTTCTTAAATAATGTCATAGTATAATAGCAATAACCACTTCTGGGTGTGGTAATGCGATTTACCCACGGTTGTTTTGTTTGGTCCTCGGGCTTTGCCTCGGGACCAAACCATGCCAACCGTGGGTAAATCCAGCATTACACCACACATAATTATTGCTATATATATATTCCCCCTCTAAAAAAAAATTGTGCACGCCCAGCCCAACCAGCGTGCGCCTGTAAACAATCAATATACTAAAGGTAAAAAAAGGGTCCCCGGGTTTTCCGTTTCCTATCTAGTCTGCTATGTATCTCGCTAGTTTAAAACGCCGCGACAAAAAAAAAAAAAAAGAGATCTCCGTTGCTTTTCTTGCTTTTTTGCCTGTCTCGCTCTCCCTTAACATAGCGACACAGTAAAGAAAAATCTTTAACATGGCGAGACAGCTTTAAAATAAGCACGAGGATATACATAGCAAGACAGTTTAAAAAAAAACGGAGGATCGAGATCTCTCGCGCTGCTTATTACTGCTATTTAAAATAGGTTTAATAAACGAGACGACAGCAAAACAATAACTCTTTGTTTGGTCTCGGGCTTTGCCCTCGGGACCAGACCACGCCAACTGTGTGTAAATCCAGCATTACCCACACCCAGGCGTGGGTTATTGCTATAATAACCAACTCACTTGCATTCAGTATTGTTCACATTACGGGGGAAATAGAAGCCATCAATGTACAAGAAATCATGGCCTGCTATTTCTAATTGTTTTTATCAAACTCATAAACTCTGAATTTTGATATGAAGGCAGATAGTTCTATTTTCTCAGCAACAAAGAATAAGACATTTTATTAATATCCTTCTGCAGTTTTAAAGATGTAATAGTGCCAGTAAGTTGTCCAGGAACTATAATTTGTTTATGGCATTGGTAATAGCAATTAAGTTGATACACAATATCCAGATTAAAATTCTTATTGCTGTTTACCGAACAGTCTATTGGATTAGATTTAAGAGTAATTCTCAGTATTCTCTGATTTTTTCTAAGAGTAATTCTCAGTATTCTCTGATTTTTTCTGTCTGGTAATGATACTACTGAAGTAGGTCAAAACATTTCTTTACAATTTACTAAGGAAGTTTAGAGGAGGAGATAGCACTGGATATTTTAATAAACACATGCATAACCTTTTGAAATTGAAGTATCGATTTACCTAGTTTACAGTAAAGCATTTTCTTAGCAATTTTTATTATGCTGAGAGAAACAAGCTGTTTCAAAGAGTTTATTTCAAATCTAAGCATCAAAGTAGAAAGTGTAACTTCTCACATCTTTGGACTGTGCAAGCAGGTGCCAGACTGAAGTAATAATGGCTGCAGCACAACTCTGTGGTAACAATATCCTCTGCAAGTGCATTTCTGTCACCTTTTTCCAAGATGTTCTTGATTTATCTGCAGAATTCCTTAAATTTCACAACAGTATGTCAGTCTATTTTTCTGGCAGATTGTTTTTGCTTTATTGTTCAGGGTTCCACAGTCATTGGAGAGAAAACATTTTTTTTATTATGTGATATTATTTTATAGGAGCAGTAGTCTATGACTTATATCTTGGGTAACAAAAACAAAATCATATTATACATTCAGTAACCATGCAAATTGAGGAACATAAGACACTGTCATGCAGGAAAATTAGTCCTAAACATTGCACTGTAGTGCAGACAGAATGAAAGAAAGGCAGTGCAGACATATGAAAATAAGAACTAAAAAATGACATAAATAAATATAGTTAGTAAAGAAGCAAATACGTAAATAAATAAAAAAGAAACATTAGAATATGGCCTGCAGAAACTGATAAATGCTTACGTAAACAGATTTTGCATTTAGAAATCATTACTGAATAGCCTTGCAGTTAACGTAGAGGACTAAGGCTTTGAGTTGTTAACAAGATGCTTCCTGTAGTCAAGGATTTGTTTTCCACAGCCTTCATCTTTCTGCTTTGTGACACTGAGCAAGTCACTTAACCAGACACTGCTCTAACACAACTGGAAAATTGGACAAAACTCCTCAACTGTATCTTGCTATGCATGCCTAGTAACAACTTATAACCCTAAGAGTCTATAAAACTAAGTCCATCTGGAGCAATATAAATAAACTAGGTTTATGGGTAGACCTAAACTACAAATCCTTTAGAATGAAATATATTCCACTTCCTACTTTACTGCTAAGCTACTTGAAGCCTTCTACAACCACTAAGCATTTCTTTTTCATTCCAGAATGATTATGGCACAGTTCTGGCTGGGGTATCTGAGTTTCTGTTGATCCCGAGATGCAGATGACTTGACTGTCACTGAAAATGTGAAACCATACCTTCCATTTGCCAATGTGTAGGTTGTAGATCACACATAGGAAATCAATATCATGCTTCTGCTATTTATTTCTGATCTACTTCATAATATAGCATTACCATAACATAGAATTTCTAAACATTGAGACTACAACAACAAATAAACATATCATCAAAAATGTAAAACACAGAATCCCAAAACTTCAAACACAGTAATACAACTTAAACGTAAAAAATCTAACCTCGTCACTTTTGCATGGGGGTACACCCCCTGCACCCCCCAGACCCCTGTAAATTAAATATACCAACTTCGACATTGCAGTACTTTGAAGTAAAGAAAAACAGTGTAGTGATCGATAAACAACAACCTTACAACTGTCAAAACCGGAATACTTTAACTGTAAAGCTCCGTGCTAAAGTAGCTTAAAACTTTAAATGTACACATACCCAAACTTCTCCAAAGACAACAAAACCATCCAACGTCAACTTCGCCATATTTGTTACTGTGTTTACTACAAACCCTTAAAGTAACAGTGCACCAGTACTTTATTTACCCTATCAACATTTACTTCAAGTTCAATATTCTGTACTATCTTCTGAACTTTCATTGATGTTTTTTGTTGTTGTTACAAACCCTTAAAGTAACAGTGCACCAGTACTTTATTTACCCTATCAACATTTACTTCAAGTTCAATATTCTGTACTATCTTCTGAACTTTCATTGATGTTTTTTGTTGTTGTGGTCTTGATGTTTAGAAATTCTATGCTATGGTAATGCGATGTTATGAAGTAGATCCTTTATTTTATACCTTCTCCAATGATGTGTGCTCTTATCAACTCATTTATCTTTTAATCTTGCAAAAAAAAAAAACATTCACAACCATCAACCCCAAAATTAGTTAAGCTATTTGCTCCTAAGTTACAAGGGTCTTGAGATTTACTATATCATTCCTTCCTTCAGCTTCATGATATTCTGCCATTTGTCTACTCTTTTAGAGTATCCCTCTAATTACTGGGGTTCCTATTACCTGATCGAACATTTAGGTTAGTGAATACCTAAACGTCGATCTGGTTATAGCAAAAGCAAAAAAGTGAACAGCTGATTTAATGCAGGGAAAGAATTCCCTTGGCCGTTATGCAGATTTTGCCCCTTTCCCCACTGCAGAATGATCTCAGAGTTGGTATATTTAGTTAGGGAGGGTGTGAGGGGCATAGCCCCCAATTCATTTTGGTTTAATTTTTTTTTTTTGCGGCCGAGGGAATTAATTGCCTATGTTAAGTTGGGCATTCAGTGTTTTAATTTTTCGATATTGCTAGTTCGATGTTTAGGTATTCGCTAACCTAAACATTTGATTGGGTAATATAAATGCTAATTACTGCAGTAGTCCTACAGTTTTTTATTCACCCAGTTTTTCCTGATTTGTAATCCATACCTTACAATCCTACCCTCTTATAAATTATTGCACTTAACAACCAACACAAAAATCCCACTTCTAACACATCTCTCCCCCTTACTATTTGAATATTGTGAAACTATTACATTAATCCTTTAGAGTACACTTAAATTTAAATTCTTAAATGACTTAAATGATATCCAGCTGTATGATAATTCTTTACTTATGACCTGCCTTATGATATTGTATTATACACTGTAAAATTCACTAATTAACAAAAGTTAGTACATTACTGATAAAAATATTCCTAAGCTATACTATCAGGTGTCTGCTATTTGGTCATAAAATTAAGAATAAATAAAATAATAATCCCTCATGCTAGAAGTATAGCTATTTCTTACAAAATGTCTTATGCTCATATAAAATGCAGCTTTAAAAGCACAGAAATATTCACATTTCATTTCATTGCTAATAATTACACACTTATGTAAACTTAATCATACATTAATGTTACACCGTTATCATTGTCCTTAGAATGCCATATCCACCTTTACTAAATTATAGTCACAATTTTTGTAATGTATGGTATCACATTCCAACACATATTTTAAATGCACCCTGGGATTCATGAAGCTTGGCGCAAGGACGGCATTAGCCTTGCACTGACCGTGCGGCATAGAGATGACGCAGCAGCACCACATGCATATTAATGAAGGTGCGCTGTCGTAACGGCCACATGCATAGGAAACATGTATGAGTGCAGGGGGCATGTCCAAGTGCTGCACGGAGATGTGAACATGTCGGCTGCATATGCGCAACCTAAAATACTGACTAGTATAGCCTGCCTCTAATAGTAATCACTCCTGTCGGTGTCCATGGATACTGAAATGTATGCAAAGCATACAAGACAGTTTTGTGAACACCAAAATAAAAAGTAAACACAAAGGCACGTAGCTGAATATTGAGTCCCTGTCCCTCGAACAAATGATATTTAAAACCCCATGCCCGTATTCCATTGTAGTGTAGATAGTTATACCAAGTGGAAGCAAAACGCATCATGCTAGCTCGCTGCCAATTGCTAAGCCTAGCCCAATGGTTAGGGTTACCACCTGTCCTACATTGTGAGGGACAGTCCCCCTCTAGGCAGTTGTGTCCATACCAAAACCATTATAAATGTCAAATATCATGCGATTGTAGGACATAATTATGTCCCATATTTTATGTAATAGTCCCATACAATACTTATTTCCGTATATAAAATACCTAAATGTTACAAGAAACAGAATAAGCAAGTAAATGAAACAGAATAAGCAACTACACTGCTACAACAATAAAAGCTTATATTTAGGCATGAAACTAAAGTACTATCCTTTGTATTGACCATGGGTATGTGCTGGCTTGTAAACTCTGATGTGTGTCCTGAAAATGTCCCATCCTGGTCATATGAAAAGGTGGCAACTCTACCAATGGTCAGAGCATTTGCCCAACATCTGCCCATTCGTGGTCCTAGTCATCCTTGTCAGGACGGCCCATAGATGACTGGGTATTACCCGGGTCTACCTGCCATGTCATGAAAGATAAGTATTTGTGTGTACCTATGTGCGTGAAGTACAGCATGTGGATGATCACAAATGCTAAGGTAGTCATCACAACCATATTGGTACCAGAGATATATAGTGTATGCAATGTGTTCTGTTGACTGTGCCATGGGCCATCAACTAGAGAAGGGATGGATGGTGTCTGTGGAATATGGGGTGGGGGGTGACAGGTAATGTAATAATTCACCAAGGGGAGACTGGGTTGGATTCACAATAGGTGAACTGGAGGTCTACGAGGGAGCAGTGGGTGAATCAGGAAGATAACCAAAGAACAAATATTCACATTCGCAATACAATCCCACAAACATATGAACATTAAAAAGTGCAATACACATGTACAGAAATGTTACAGGCACATACCCACATAATGGTCTGGCCTGAACTGAGCCATCCAACCCCAACACACCTGGATACATAATTGAATACCTATCATCCCCTTCACAGCACACCACCCCCCTTCCTGAACGTCTACCAGAACCACCCATACTCAGGCTGCTAGATAGTCGCACCTATATCTGCACATAGTGACCCCTACCCATATCTAGTAGGCAGTCTCACCCTAGGCAGTCTCAGGATTGCAAGCTATGCATCCCTTGCATGTATAATCCTACCTTATTTCCGTAAAGCCAAAGAAGGTCATCAGTCCCCGCAATTTTTTGATATCCCTCATGGGATAAGTATCTGTTCTAAACATTAGACTTGGTGTCACGACAGGATGTCCAGTCCTGTATACATCTGGACACAAGTTATATGAGCAGTAGTTGTCCACAAGACTGCTCAGCCTCCAGCCGGTCCTGCAGAACCTATGACCCAGGATTAAACACCTGACTGTGATGCACGTCTCCCCACGTGCATTATCGGGAATATATACCTTACACATTCGCAATGTGGCAGTCGGATATAGGGTGATTAAGGTGCTTTAAATCAGATGTAAGTAGGGTTACCACCTGCCCCACTTTGCGAGGGACAGTCCCTTTTTGGGCAGTTGTGTCCTGACCAAATATAATACAATGGCAAATGTCCTGTGATTGTAGGAGATACTAATGTCCCATATTTCATGTAACAGTTGCATAAAACAGTTATTTATGTATGTAAAATACTTAAATGTTAAAAGAAACAGAATAAGCAACTAAATTGCTACAAGAATAAGCTTTCATTTAGGCAAATAAGGAAAGTTCTAACCTTTGTACTGACCATGGATATGTGTCAGCCTGTAAAATCTGATGTGTGTCCCAAAAATGCCCCACTTTGGCCATTTGAAAAGGTGGCAACCCTAGACGTAGGCAGGTATGCAAGCGTGTATGTGTGATGGTAAATGGCAGTGATTCAACTGTATGGGAAATGTAAATAAGCATGTAGGTGTATTTGCACGTGTACGTACAGACCGATATATATATATATATTTATATATATACATATATATATATATATATATATATATATATCATATATATATATATATCTATATATATATATATATATACACACACACACACACACACACACACACACACACACACACACACACACACATATCTATCTATATATCTATATATATATATATATATATATATATATATATATATATATATATATATATATATATATATATATATATATATATATATATATACACATGCAGATATGAAGAATGAACATGGTCACACTATAGCAGTCATAATGAATGTGAAAGGAAACAGCAGTGGCAATACCCATAATATTTAGTGCTGTTATATATCAGGATGGCCATAGCTGAGTACACCTCTGCATCCCCAACCACAGGTAGGATGCTAAAAGTGGAACAAACGATCTCACCATGCTAAGTCTGACTTTCAACTAGGTACAGGGCAGTCCCAGTCTCCAGTCAGACAAGTGTAAACCCGGATGACCATATGAACACCCCGACAATCAAACGCACGTATGTGCCAGGACTATAGGCTTTGGAGGTCTGAATATCTTCGGAGTGAGTCAACATGCAGCATGGGTCCAGAGCAGTAGGGAATAGGGAATGGCGCATGTGTAGTAGTGCGGTTTTCCCAATAGGAAAATGGATGTCTGCTGTGTAAGTGAAGTGATGAGGCGAGTGTTCGGTTAACTATGAACCATGGCTATACATATAAATGAAGCAGACCATCAATAGTGTGGTTAGAGCATCCGCCTAACGAAAAGGCATTCATGGTTCAAGTTTGACAATAGCACATATCATTTTCCTTGTGGAATGAATTTTGCTCTACTGTAAAGCCGACATTTAAACATGTAAAGGTGAACATGTGTATCGCATGGGACTATTAACCAGATCCTTTCAATCAAAGTGGTACTGTCTTAATGAATAAGGCACAAGTAAGCACAAATAAGTAGCAGTAAACATTTGTAATGCACAGTAAGCATAGGCGAGTGCTCCTGTGCGGGTGTAAGCAGCTCCCAGCATAGGAAATGTGTATCGATATATATCTACATACATTTAAAAAAAAAAAAATATATATATATATATATATATATATATATATATATATATATATATAAAGAATGGACATTGTAACAATAAAGCATACACAAGGGATGTGAAGGGAATCAAGAGCAATGTTGGTATAAAATAGTGCTTTCAGAATATGTCATAAAAAGCTGCCCAGAAGTGAGCAGAGCACCGCTACTCACACCACAGGCAGGGTTTTACCAGTGTGAGTAACATCATTGAATTGCTAAGTCTACTTTACACACAGACAGAATGTAGTCCCATGCTGGGACCTCCAAAAATTGGAAAGCGCAAATGGCTGGATTCCATAATCCCAGGAAATGCACGTATGTGCAAATATACATAGCGGGAGACCCTATGAATACACGAGGTGGGACAAAATGTGTGTAGGGCCCCAAAAGCTCTGGAGAGGGCAATGCGTAAAGGTGTGTCAGGGCTGCGAAAGCAAGTGGATAATGGATGTTACGAATGTAAATTCAACACGGGTCTGGTAGAGGAACTATGGGTATGCAATTATGGATCCAGACATGCCAGGGTTAGATGGGCTGATTCTAATGGACCGCCCCGTGGAGGTCAGCTAGGTCGTAATAGGTATATATGCATACTCATATGCAGACAACAATATGTTGAAGTACAAATTCTGTAACACATGCATTCCATTTGTTGACATAAATAATAGGAATGTGCCTATACAAACATCGACAGTAGATGGAATAATAGGCTGTGCAGAAGAGGAATGGGTCGAATCACACTATCACATTCCAATTACCATCGGTAATCCGTACATGAACATATAGCAAAATCTGTCCAGTGTATAAAGTGCTACATACCAATTACAAGATAACTGGAGTGAAGTGTCAGTGTTATAATGAATAAGGCACTAGTATGCCGGTGAAGCATATATAAACACCATTATGCATGTGTAAGTGTGTATGAGCAGGGAATGTATTGACACACACACACACACATATATATATATATATATATATATATATATATATATATATATATATATATATATATATATAAAATCAGCTGTCTAAAAGCAATTTACAGTCCTCTGGCAAATGGGGACAGACATACACACACACACACACACACACACACACACACACACACACACACAGACACACACACACACACACACACACACACACACACACACACACACACACACACACACACACACCAGTGGTGGGAACGGAACACCTGCCTATTTACAGATTACTATTACAATACTACTACTATTTACGAGTCGCGCCACACAGATTACACATTTCAAGGCTGTCATTATGACCTTCTAGGAATGCGGACATCAACAGGGATGCTGCCAGTTAAGATGTACATACCTGTGAACCTGTTTGTTTAAAGTAGAAATCTATCCTGAACTGGAGTATGCCCATCTGTGGAATGGACGACTACTACCACTATACAGGGTTACAATGGCCATGCCCATACACAAAGGCACATAATTGACACAAGGTATCACTGGGCATGCTCACACACTTAGTAGTACAGGGCTGTTTGGAATGCACTATGTGTCCATCTACACAAGGATATACTGGGCATGCTCATGCATTTAGTAGCACAGGGGGCATGCTCACACACTGAGTAGCACAGGGCTGGTCAGAATGCACTACTATGTGTCCATCTACGCAAGGAAATACTGGGCATGCTCATACACTTAGTAGCACAGGGCTGACTGGGATGCACTCTGATGCTAAACACAGAAGGCCACAGTGGCCATGCTATTACAGGTAGATGTAAAGAACACATTGTAATGGGCTCTGGTGTTAGTAGTTGTCATTGTTAGCAGGAATGCTGCTCTACATATATTTGACACCGGTCTTTTACAAAACATCTGCTGTCATTCTGGGATGACATGTCTGACAGTAGACAGGCCTTTGACACATATCACATGCATCCATGATTCAAGGGAGTGGGGATAATACCCAAGTCGCATCCGCCCACACAGTGCCATTCCAAGACAAATGTCCTAAACACAGGATAACTCCCTGACACCTACAGGACAACTGAATTATTTTCTTATGCTAACCAGTGCTAGATGTGTAGCGTCCATAATCACAGCTGGTCACTGTAGATCCAATAATGGGGAGTACTGACATCTGTGCAGTAAGGAACACCTGGCTGATGGCTCTGTAGTGCACAATATCACTATCACCATATACCTCAGAACCTACCACTACCACCATATACTTCAGAACCAGACATGTGGGCCATAACACAGGTACGGACCACTCCAGGTGGTGTCCCCACATACATAAAGGCCACTTACATGTACTGACCGGTAGCCCCATGAAACGCATCACAGATGAGTCATGTTCAGGATGCAGTGTCACATGCTGCATTCTGGGATGTAAACCTCAGACACCACCATGCCCTCGGACCACCAACACACATCCATACATGTTGTAGGACATATAAGAGTAAACCACCATGTGACCCTTGACCTGTTTACTGTACCAAGCTCTACATCAACTGTAGAGATTACCCATGCACTGACACAGTTGCATCATGTTTTATGCAACGCAATGATACCACTGTCTGTAACCAGGTCAGATGTATACATATCAGGGGCCCTCGGTACTTTCCACCATTAGCAGATGACTGTTGCTGTACACCAGTACACACCCTCATGTATGGATATTACATACATGTACCTGCCCTGGGTATGTACATGCCACACACACACACACACACACACACACACACACACACACACACACACACACACACACACACACACACACACACATGCAACATACATGTAAGTAGCATAGCTGTTGTTGTCCTTTGTGCAAGCAGGTGGCTACAGCCATTACACACATGCACATGGAATGTAGGTCCATGGCTGTTGAATGCTAACAGTACATAAGGTGTGATATCAATGTTGACAGAGGTAGCATTCCCTCTGTACCGGTCACCCATTACACCCATTATATCATACAACAGTCCATGTGTCATGTATGTCATTGCACATGTCCACCAATTGCAATGCCTACAAACATGCCCAAATGTCAGGATTATAGGACCTACACACCTGTACACATAGTGTTGTGCATTCAGATAACATGCGTGTGCAGTTGCTGATGTATCCAAGTGACGTGTATCCTAGTATGTCATGCAGTTGCAATGCAGCCTCAACATTACCAACTGTATATGGTGATAAGCTGAATGTATGTAAAGATGTACCTCAGGTATGGACAGATGTGTGGAAATAACTAAGTGGTGGGGCATCTTTGCAGATGGATGTTTGCTGTGGACAGCTCACAGGTGTGTCACAAGTGGTCCTACAATAACCTGTGTAACCAGTAAGCAATGGTTTTGTTAATTGAAGGACATAACACACAGCTTAGACAGCGGTCAGGGTGACAGCGAAGATAAATCACTTGACACCTGTTAATAGTTAAGATGTCCTGTGTGCATATATTAGCAATGTTGTCACAGGAAGTGTCAGCAAAGGTAAATCACTTTCAACCTGTTAATAGTTAAGACGTCCTGTGCATATATATCAGCACTGTTGCCACAGGAAGCATCAGTACTGTTTGTAATGTGTGCAATACTGCTGTACATCTGTCATACATATCATGAGCTAGGCAGGTCTGAGATTCACAGTACTGGCATGTGTGGTTGCGTGTGTGTCCATATATGTCACGTATGGTGGGAAATACATCTCAGTTGTTACTCACTCTCCTGTACACTAGTGTACACATCTGTACAGACTGCAATGTAGAAAGCAGGACATAGGCAGCGGCGTGTATCTCACACCTGTGAGGTATCTGCATGTGCATGACAGTCAATACTGAATTCCACAGTGTGTGTATGTAGGGCTGTCTGGTCCCTGGGGTGAAGATGTATGTTACCATACTGAACTGATAAGACCCCTCCCCCCATTCAGGTGATGCATTCTACTATATGTGTTGATGTCCCAAATCTTAGGCCATACTGACTACCTGTACATGTGTATTCTCTGTGGCATGTCATGTAGGTGCACAGTACTGTAATGATGATTTGCACATAGGCAGGGGTCCTCACCTCACCAGTAGCAACTGTGTGAGAGTGTGTGTTACTGTGTCGGTGAATCCGTGAGTATGTGGGTGTGTTACTGTGTCACTGAATACATGTGTGTCAATACCTGAGTGTGTGGGTGCAGTTGTGTGTTGGCATCCTGTCTTGGGAATGTGTATTACTAATTCTCAGTGAGGCATCACACTTCCCACTGGCCTCTACCCTTGTAATCAGCTAGACCACTCTCTTACCTCACCACTCCATGTAACTGTACCTGTGATGTCACCCTTTATGGATGTCACAGTAGCTTAATACACAGCTATCATGCTCTTGGATCAATAGACGTGTTTGTAACGTGGGACATTCTCACTGGTATGTGGCAGCTACATGTTGCATGCTGGTATATTCATACATACCTGTGAGTAGTCCACATTGACATATGGGACACTAACTGCAAGCACTGACATCCACAGGCACATGCAATTAGACCTGAAAGTGGACAGATGAACATCATGACCAACGTGCAGTTCCTGTTGTTGCACAAGACACATACTGTTAACAGTACAAAATGCATTGTACACCTCTAGTACATGGTATTTCTGCTGCCTGTCAACAGTACTCAACAATTGTAAACTACATTTATCTTCCTAGTCTGTTCACCCTGTGCATCAGACCATATGAGCATGTCCCTGCACCGCTGGTGTGGATGTCAGGGATGTGGCACAGGCATCATCATATGCACAGGGTGATAATGTTTGCCAGAGGCCTAGGCTGCACCATTGGATGACATCATGTGTGTGGGTTAGGGCCTTTGATCTAACTGGGCATGTGTGGATGTTATGCATGTGTGTGTTGCAGTGCCCTACATATGTTTCCAGTGTGTGCTTGTATGTATGCACACAGTTCTGCCATGTGTCTGGCCTACACAGGGATATTACTGACAGCTGCAGACTGTATAGGTGAGGTTTTACAGTTCATGGTGTCTGGCCACAGACATGTGACTTGTGCCAGCCAGGGGTTGCACGGGCACTACCAGGCAGAGGTGCAGATTGGGTACTGTCTGATGTCACTTGTCCACTGGAACCAGGTCCCTGTTGGGACCATCCCGGGCCATGTGCACGTGGCCGGTTGCAAGGTGGTGTGGACAGCACAGCGTCAGATGCACTGCTGCTGCTACCGCCACTATGGGAGTGGACATGTGAGGTACACGTAGACCTGAAACAGGCGATATAGCAGGCCTACGTCATGTGCCTGACGCCTCACTCCTACCAGATGTTCCAACACAGACAGCTCACGCTTTCAGATTGTCATGCTACTGTCAAGGACTCCAACCATGTCACCCAACAGTCTATCCAAAGCTTCAGCAATCTGCTGTTGAGCATTTACCATTGCCTGGATGTTGCTGTTTAAAGAACAAACAGCAGCCCTCTGAAGCCTCTGATCTTCTCTGTTGTGCCATTCAGCACATGCCTGTGCCTCCATTACAGCCTGAAACATGTGTCTGGTGACACCAGCTGCTGTGCTCTGTCTTGCAGGAGTATGTTGACCAGAGGTCCTCCTATGAGCAGCACTGGCCACGTGCCTATGTGGGGCACCAGCAGTCAGTTGGCTGACACCATGGTGTGCAGGCACACCTTCCATAGCCCCCACACTTTCCTGTTCCAAGCTACCATGCACCAACTGTCCTTCCTCTATGGCCACTGGTGATGGGGTATGTGCAGGCATGGGATCTGTGTGCAGGGATGAGGGGGATATAGCTGGAATGGCAACCAATGGCACAGTTTCAGCCCCTGACAACTCTGCCTGTGACTCAATCATATGTTTATCATCACTGCTAGAGTCTGTGGGGACACTAACATCAGATGTACCGCAGGAGGGCAATGCACCTACATCACCTGTGAGGGCAGACAAGAACTGTACATTACAATCTATACAATAGACACACACACAGACACACATGCATGTGATATGACAGAAGGCATGCAACATGCATGTGATACGGCAGATGGCATGCAGCACAGACAGTGATAGTGGTAGTTATCATACATTCCTGGGTTGCACAAAACAGCATGCATGTGTCATAGCAGACAGCATGCAAATTGCACAATCATAGCAGTAGTTAGCATACATCCCTGAGTTACACCATGTAGACCAGCACAGATTAACAGTGCACCTGCCTGATGTGTGGCATATGACCTTGACAATCACATTTAGTATGACATGTGATCTGCTGATGTGTGCAATGACATGCATACATGTTTAACACAATGGTGTCCTGTCAAATATACAGTGGGGCAATGGTGTCCCAATGCAGTGCCGTCTGTCTGCCCTACAGATATACTGCACATTTAGCTGATGTGCATGGCCATTGCAGAGAATCATGAGGCATCTCTATTGCTATACAGTGTGAGTTACAGACACAGTTCATAGCCATGACTGTGTTCAGATACAATACATATATACTGTGGAATGTGACCCACATCACTGAGGTGTATACACACTAAACCATGATGTGGAAGTTGTGACACAGGTCACTGATGGGTATACGGATGACACCCCTGCACATCTGCAACCATATTGCTGCTGCCTGGCAACTATGGCCAGACATGGTGAATATGTTGGTACACCATGTCCCACATGACATCTGTGTACCACACACACACACACACACACACACACACACACACACACACACACACACACACACACACACACACACATGAGGAGCAAGTATGACATTGATGTCCGACACCAGCAAGGGAAATGTACTGTATCTGTGGGCTGATGTGGATACTGTACAGGTGACTGCTGTCATGTTGTTACACCCTCAAGATGTTCAACACATCTTATGTGGTGGATTGAAGTTATGACTCACAAGATGTGCACAGGTCTGTAGGATGTCTAGTGTTCCACATCTACAATATAACCATTACACAAAGGCCATAGTTGGACCATGTGTAGCCATTGTACAAAAGGGTGTACACACAAGCACATCACGTCTTCTGTGTGTGTTGCTCTACGTCTCTGGCCATCTTCCATGGCCATGTGTGTACATGTGTTGGCCAAATTATTGTGATGGGCATCTATTTCACATGTTGGTGTTGTCCCATATGGCATACACCCATAGATGTCATATGCTCCACTGACGACAGGGTTATGCAGACAAAGGGTGGTATGTGGAATATGTTTTCAGGTTAGGTAGGCAGTGTTGGAGCTAGGCCACTAGATGATATGGACATGTCAAGATAGCATATCACATTGTGTGACATTCACAGCAGGGATATGATCCACACCAGTGAATCCTGTGGGCTGGCCATACTCCAGCCCATAGTGTAGCACTGTTTGTATTCCCCACATGTGTAATTCTGATCTGTAGTACATGTCCCTACAGTGAACAACACCTCCACCATTGTATGCACAGCTGTCCACACATCTGGCAATGACAGTTTGTGAGGATTCATGTCGGTGAGATGATTCACATGGTTTGCAAGTGTTGCACATGGGTAGGCATTAAGATGCATTGCAGGTCCAACCTGTATATCGTGACAGGACCATGCATTATGTGTACATGTTGTAAATGGCCAAATGGCAGATAGATCTGTGCATTACGATTCCTGATAAATAATAACAGTCTCACCTGCAATGGGCTGCTGTTGCAGCAGAATGCCAGAGGTACCTAAATAGGAGTAACACAGCAGTATGAGCATTATCCACTCCTATATAATGGCTACAGGGTACAATGTGCATGTTAACACATGCACCAGTACATTAGACTATACTATGGTGTATACACGTGTGCATACACAGAGTAGCATACTATAGTATGCGGCATGTGTATACATGCCTTATATATGATGTTACATTACATATTGTACAGTGAAACATGCAACTTTATGGAATATAGTTGTTATAGGTGCAGTACTGACTTACCAGGCAACTCCAGGCTCAGTGGTTGAGAGACACCCACCTCCACAATATCAGCTAAGGCTTGTAGATGTGGTTCTGCAGGTGTCCCCAGGTTGGCCAGTAACTCCTTGGTACGTCTGAGTCGGGGCTGGGTTGGTGGTCCACCATGTGTTGCACCTTGTTCCCTGGCAATTGCATTCACACACTGCATTCGCACACTGTTTTGTCCATCTAATGAGGTCTGTACAGTGTCTGCGCACCTGCTGGTATGTGCGGTTGTGGCCACCCACATCATTAACCCTCCTGTGAAGTTCCATCCACAGGGCATCCTGCTGTTGTGCATTCTGTGGCACATGGCTGAACAGGATATCATGATTGTCAAGTAGGTATGAGATGAGGGCCTCATCCTCTAAGTGGGTAAAAGGGGGTAGCCTTAAATGCGGCATACCTGGAACACATAATGATGGAGACAGGTCAGAGTAACTCACAGAGACATACAGAGCTACAGCTGAACATACATGTGTATGGCATTTATTACATTTAAATAGTTGTATGCAAACCTACATGACACTGATGTGTTTGTGTCACACACATGTGACACTCAATGGTGAGTGGATATTATCACCATATATGTGTGTGTGTCACCTGATTACATTGCTCATACTCCATGTGAATGCTGTCTTGATGTGGGCATGTCTGTTTGCCTGTACTGGTGTTCCTACCTATCAGGACATGGCTGGATGTGTCCACATTAATGCAGTCGACCTTGATGCTGTGTATATGTCACATATAAGGACTTACACTGCCTTAAAATACATGACCTTTGACCCTGCAGACTTGCTCACATAAGGTTTTACATGTATGTGTTCTGCCGTATACATCTACATGGCACTGTATAGCAATTCAACATCCTGCCATGTATCACCTGTGTTGCACATGTGATACACATGGGACACTGGCTAGCCAGATGGTATTTGCAGGGATGGATATCAACTATAGCATGTACAGTCAAAGTCAACTAGTGGGCTATATGCCATGGGCCATGTATGAATCTAGGATGAAAGGTTACCTGGCAGTAGCCGACAGGTGGGTCTGTGGGGCCAGGTGGAGCAGTGCCACATTACTGATCCACAGAGTTAATGATACATTTACCATGCGGTCATCACACCATGTCTGAGAGGGGAGCGATGTGCAGCTTTGACAGAAAGGAATGCATAGCATGGCAGGACTATGTAAAGTGTATGGGACAAGAATCTGTCCAGCATGTGGAAGGTGGATGTCCATGAAGTATGTGTTTGAAATCAGGATGTGTACGTGTAGCATGTCCAACATCACTGGGTTGGACATGGATTTATTCAGGGTATGCATCATGCTACATTGTGGAGATGGGGAATGGGAAGGCTGGTGTAGGCCATCTGTACATGGCCAATACCCCTTAAAGGAAATACGTGATCTGATATGGGTCACTTGAGTGTTGTGTATGACTGGAAAATGATCTCTAAATTCATGGATGGCACCATGTCATTATTAGGGTTGCCACACATGACTACCTGACAGGTGTGGTGACATGGCTCTCACAGGAAAGACAACTGCCCAGCTGCATCCCATACACACGTGTCCATTATGTTGACCGCTGCCTAGGTGGTTGCTCATGGGTACAGGGTTATTAACATAGGGGTGACAACGCAATATGTAGCTGTCAGATTGTGGCCATATGTCACACACACACCTCACCCACAAAGCCCCTTCTGTATGTTGTCCACAACACTCCTGAGTCGGCTATTGCTCCTAGGTCATAGTCATTTGCATACTTCGATAGGCAAATGCCTTCTGTTTGTCTGTGAGGTATGGACTACAATGAGGGGGAATACAATTCATTAACCCTGACATACTGTAGCTGCCACTGGTGTGATGAGCATGTATTATTCAGTCACCTTCTGTAGTATTGGTTCTGCCAGCAGTCCCATTGCAAAACACACCAATGACATAGGTATGCACATCTAGTATACTGTGTAGGTGTTACACAGTATGGGTGATGATGTCCTATCACCTGGCAAGATTATAATATGCAGTGTGACATCAACCTTGCTGTCATCTACATCTGTACTGCTGACATAAATTTTTTGATCAAGGTTCATGACCTTCCAGACCAGACTCAGCAGGGTAGTAGTACAGTACTTCCCATTATCAGTGGTGTCTCCCCCTTTGTGGGTTCTGATACCTGTTGGCGTGCACCATTCAGTGTGTACTCAGCCTGACATGGAGCTATGTTTTACATGATGTGTACGTGGAGAGAATCTTGTTTTGCCATATGTGTATGATGCAACCTGTGATGTGGACAGGTCCCATGTAGCCTGAGTGCAGCTTGTACCTGCATAGTTGTGGGTACAAGGGCCCTGTGGTGTACATGGATATATGCTTGTGTACCTGTTGGGGGGGGGCTGTATGTTTATGTTATCCAAGACCCTATCTGGATTGCTTATTCATGCTCAGCACTTGTTCAGAACCTGTAAGCACTACGTAAGCTAATAATTACTATAGCACTCAATCTTCCTCATTACCTAGAGGTAAACAGGTTTTGTATATACTTTTCTCACTTGCTTAGAGTAAAATAGCTCTTGTACTCACTTTTCTCACTTACCTGGGGAAAGTAGTTCTATATTCAGGCATGTCCAAGAGTCAACTGCCATTGTTCTCACCTGTCTATCTGATGAATCTGGACATCTTGAGGCATTGCCTCATGTACACAGACAAGCCTATCCGCCTACCACCCAACACTACAACCTGTGAGAGATGCACTCATCTACCCAAACAGGAGGTAAAGCTCTCTCTCCAACCAAGTATGACCCTGACAGTCATGTGGAGAAAGTAAACATTCGCACCACACCACACTCATCACATAGTCTCACTGAATCTACCCCACCATTAACTGGGAAAACTACTCATGTACCATCACATTAGCTCAGCGCTTTCTGGAATTAATAAACACCAATGCTGTGGATCAACATATCCACACACCCACCAGGGGCAACAATATCCTAGACCTAGGCATTACCAACATGAGTGACCAGTGCTCCACACATGAAGTCAACTCCTCATTGGTCCGATCCGACCATGAGCTGAACACTGCTGATATCCACATCCCGCCCCCACCCCCCATTAAGGGAACCACAGTATAATATGTCTAAAAAGCCAACTTCATGCTTCTTAATACAGACATGGTGAATGTCATGACACCCATGTAGATGGACAATACTGTTACAACTGCTGAATCCTACACAAATGCACTCTATAAGCATTTACATGAGTGCATGGATTGTGCTATCCCAAACAGAACCAAGACGCTATACTCCTAATTAAGGAAACCAATCTGGTGGTCCCCTGCCATAAACAAACTGTACTACAGGAGGAAGACACTGTTGCAAACGAGAGTACAATCCCATGCATGGAGGAGCTCCCTGGTCAGCCTCAGTAAGAAGGTGAGATCCCTTATAAGATCCTCCAAAGCTAGCTACAAAAACAAAACCGCCACTAATTCCAACAACCACAAAGCATTCTATAGCTATGTCACATATCTCGATGTTAACAACCAGATCTGCTTTGAGTTACAGCACAAAGGCACGAACATTACAGAACCAACTGATATTGGCAACATCCTGGCAGTGCTACCTTTCACCCCGCCCTCTCAAAGCTGCACACTCTAAAGCCAATATCACAGCATCCATGGGACCAGACAACATCCCAGGCTGCATTTTACACAAACTTAAGAAAGTACTGGCTTCCCACCTACGCACCATATTCAATAATAGCCTCACATCAGGCTTAGTGCCCCCTGAATGGTTCACAGCAACAGTTATCCCACTTCACAAAGGTGGCACCACAATAGACCATGGGACCTATTGCCCTATAGGCCTAACTAGCCTGGTCCGCAAGGCTATGGAGCACATCATGGATCTCAGTCACAGAGACATTGGGTACCTTCAAACCTTTGACCCCACCCAATTTGGCATTGTTAAGGGCAGACCATGCCTCCTAAACTTGGTGGATTTCTTAGAGACAGTTACCAATCTCTCATAGGCTTTCAACACCATTCCTCCTTCTGGTATTATCAACATACCCATCCACCTGAACATTAATCCCTACATCATATGATGGTTTGCAAAGTGGCTCACGGACAGAACCCACACAGTGGGAGTTGCATACCCTAGGTCCGACTGTATACCAGTTACAAGTGGCTTCCCTCAGAGCTCAGTCCTAGGACCCCTCATATTCGGTATATAATCCTCTGATGTACAGACAAGCACAGGAGGGCTTTGGCTGAAAATGTTTACAGATGACTGCAAACAAGGGGACATAATTGTTTCCCCAGCTGTTACAGACATCCTCTGGAAGGGTCACACTGAGACAGATACCTGGTGTCAATATCAAGGCATCAAGCTGAATGCCTAAAAGTGCATAGTCATCCCCTTTGGATATAACTAATTACTTGCAGACTACCACATAGGTGCTAGTCCCCTACATACAGAAAAGGTAATAAGGGATCTGGGAACCACAGTAAATAGCAATCTCTCCTTTGATACCCATAATGACAAGATGGTTAGAGTATCCTTCTACATGGCCCCCCAATCTCTAATGGGTTCGCATCCAGATCAAAGGAGGCCATTGTGACTCTCTACTCATGACTTATTAGACCCATTAAAGGATACAACACCCCATTTGGGATATACCTTACAAGACAACTGCAACAGCTTGAAAGACCACAACAGTACCACACCAAGAGGATTACTGACCTCAAACAGATAACCTATGTAGCCCAACCTAAGAAACTCCAGCTGTACTCCGTTGCATACCACATACTCACAGGTGATCACTGCATGACATACAAGGCCCATGTCTAACCAAGTATTGCTGGATATGCTCCACCTAAACAGAGGCCGCTGAGAGCCACATGCTCTAGGGATATATACCTAACCACAACGATGACTAGGATGTGCTGGATGGATAGATTGCTGACCTGGACACTCTCCATGCTTTAGAACATGATTCCAATGTACATCAGGCAGGCCCCTTCACTAGCACTCTTCAAGGGAAACCTTGATGTGTGGATGGGAGACAGACATGTACCCCAGGGATCACTGCAGTGGCTCTGCTGGACAGAGACACAGGGAACTAATGGCTCTACCATTCAGAGGCACAGGGAACTAACCTATGAGGGTGGTGAAAGCCAACACACTCTAGCTAGGCTTAGAAGTACCCTTGATAAGACAGCCTAGTACCTACCTTTGCACTTATTACATGTCCTATGTGCATGGATAGCTGACTAGCTCTTCCATTTTACTTTGCTATCATGCTGATAAACTGTTGGGTGACTAAAAGACATATGTATCCTCTTATTGTGTATTGTAAATGCCAATAGATGTAACTAATGTTTGCCTAACATAACAGTACTGCTATGTAACTTGTAATACATATTTGCCTACAATACTGTACATTACACAGTTATTGGCACGATATCCCACAATGCAAATCATAATTGCACAGTAGGCCAACCCTCAGCATGTTATTCTCAGTAATACACCCATACATATGGCTACTGTTACAATATATCAGCATATACTATCCCCTGTTATAGCACATGCTTGTTGGACCAGCCCTGTCACTGACAGCGGCTGGTGAGGAATATTTCTGTTCAAAGCCCTTATATAGCATCCCTTGTGGTGTATGTGGTGTTTTCCTTGTTACCTACAGCAGTATACACAAATACTACAAGCGTTGCTATGCTCAACAATACATCATTACAAGATAACTGTTTCCACTGTATGGATTGCGTGCACTTTAAATACTACAGAAAAGATACTAAATACACAGACATACTGACTGTTCTACATATCTTATTAGTAACCCAAGGTATCGTTAACTGTTGATTCAATCCTTTTCAGTTTGTGTATCAGTCTTCTTTGTAATGTTCTGCTGGTATTTATGGATGGTTTGAATGTGTGATAACCCATCCTTTCTAGTTAAATATCAGTAACATGTGGTATCCTGACCACCAATTGGTGTTCCAAAGTAGTTAATTAGATGCACATCAGCTGTGCAGCTACTCCATTAGCCGATACCATGGCAGCAGTGCTGTATAACTGAGTACTCCTTTTGGGTGTTGTCCGTTTGCCTTACTTTTGAGGAAGATGGCCTGGATGTATTGTTTGTGATATATTTTAACAGCTATATGGAGACAGACAGAGATATATTAGCTTCATGACTCCTGTGGATTGTGTGTAATGGCTAGACAATTTTGTTCTACATGTGAGTACAGCTGTTATATTTCAGAACATTGCTACTTGTGCAGGGTTTGTTTGTACCTGATATTTCTGCAGATGTTTAAGTCTGGCAAGGATATTTGGGCAGCTCAAGGCTGTATGGATATACATGAACTGTTATGTGGTTTACAGTGTGCTCACCAGACATCCTTGATTTGGTGTACAAGTGTAGCATACTGTGCTGTTACTCAGTAATTGCTAACTCCTCCCGGTGTACACACAACCCTCTGAAATGGGATTAGTGCAAACAAAACCTGTAACATCAGCAGCTATTCCATTGTATAACAGCAACTATTTCACATAGGGCCATGTTAGTGTGGCTCTGACAAGGTATGTTAAGGCTTCTGCAGATGTTGTACAGTGAGTGAATGATTTGTGATATTATTACAGTTTGTATTGTAATTTGTTTGGGTGTGGGGGTGATGTTGGTGGGTGTGCATAGCAGATGCAGGTGTGTAGGAAATGCTTTTATACATAATCGATATGTGCGTGAGGGTTTCTTCCCTATTTGAACACCTATCCTTTAGTGGAGTAATACTATGTAATTGCAGGCCGATTCATTAAGGCACTGTTATGTGGTTCCTGTATAGCATGCAGGTGATGTTAGTCCTTGAATCCCTTCAGAGATACATCAGAATGTAGTAAAGTGTTGCCACATGAAAGCTGTGTATTTCTGTCATAGGTATTTGCAGTCATTGTAGTTGTGTTGGTGACTGACCCTCTTTGGCTAGGGTTGCCACCTTTTCATATGGCCATAGTGGGACATTTTCGGGACACATATCAGAATTTACAGGCCGACACAAACCCATGGTCAGTACAAGGGATAGAACTTTCCTTTCTTGCCTAAATATAAGCTTATTCTTGCAGCAGTTTAGTTGCTTATCCTGTTTCTTGTAACATGCAAGTATTTTAGACGCAGAAAGAACTATTGTATGCAACTATTACATAACATATGGGACATAATTATGTCCTACAATCCCAGGACATTTGCCACGTTTAATATATTTGGCCAAGACACAACCACCCAAAGAGGGACTGTCCCTCGCAAAGTGGGACAGGTGGTAACACTATCATTGGCTCATGTCCATAACACATATTTGTAATAGTGTATAGGCATATACTCTCCATATCCTTTGTTCATAAAGGTTGATAGTGATGGAATGTGTGATTACTATGGTCTATGTTATACACATATATGAACACTTCAACCACTGTATATGGGATACCTATGGAATCCCGAAACCACACATTTCTGACGCACACAGTACCGGGCTCAGACTCCCATACCCCACATTACCGACAGCGACAGTAACTCGTGAAAATAACACGAACATGGAACACACACACACACACACACACACATACACATACACACACACACACACACACACACACACACACACACACACACACACACACACACACACACTGCTACCCACCACATCCAAACAAACTATCCTACACTACGTATGAGCAGGTGGGCAAGCCTCCCTACACCTCCCATGTAGGTGTCTGCACCCCCACACCCCCCTACTTTAATATTCTACCTCCTAGATCATGCAGACGCACAAAGCTAACCCACACCCACACATTACAGTCCCCCAAGAACACACACCACACCCAGACCACACACTTATACACACTACAGCCCTAAGAAACACACTTACACACAGTAACCTGCCTGAACCGCAACACCAGAAGCACTGACTAACTGTCCCTTAACATCGTGATTTTACACCTCACGCATCTGGTGTTTCGGTACTGTGTTCTTTCGGACCTTAAGCCTCTGGATTATGTGTGTCTGTATGTAAAGCAGTCGGTATGTGGTTGGTATACCATTTATATGTACCTCCATGGTTATATAGATGTTGTTAACCTATCTATATATCTACATATATGTGTATATCCCCATATATCGACATATCTCTCTCTCTCTCTCTCCCTTTTTCTCTCTCTGTATATGATGTGTATATATATATATATATATATATATATATATATATATATATATATATATATATATATATATAACATACACCTTTCATTGGGTACATGCTGATTTGTCCTATTTCAACACATTCCTACCTTTTGTGTTTTATCCTGTCAGTATACATGACTGCCATTGGTACATCTCAGGTAGTTTACTGGTATGTTATTGTGAAGATTGTGTACATGGTTGTGTGTTCTAATCCTGACAGTGATATCTTACCTCTCAGACCAGGCACTGGTAGTGCAAGGGTGATTAACGCACATTTCATTGGTTGTGTGTTACACATGTTTATTATTCTGTGGAGAACTACCTATATATGCAAGCTGTGTTTAAGGTATACAATGTAACATGTAAACATCTGAGAAGATTCCTGTCAGGGATACACCCCATTATTTGGAACTACATCCCTGATTACATTATACAAAACTCCTCACACTCCAGGGAATACTTGCAGAGTGGGTGGGGAACAGTGGATACACCCCAGGGATCCCACAATTGGCTCTGTTCACAGAGGGACAGTTAGTTAATTGATGGGGTGGTGACAGCAGACACTTTTTGCCTATGGTTATGAGTGGCCTCGGCAGTTGGGCATGTACCTACCTATGCACCTATGAACCTCTACATACAGTATGGACACATGCTGATATCTTAATTTACTGTTCAGATATTGACTTACCTTGTGCCAATGGCTGTTGTGTGTGCAATAGTTGAGGGCTACCTATGTAGGATGCACACAGTAGATCACCTATACATGACAATTTACAGGTGGTCGTGTGTGTGTGCCATCCATGTTTGCTGTGTGCGCAGGTGGAGAAGGGTGTCAGTCCATGAGTGCCTACACTCTCAGTGTGTGTGCTATATGTTCCCTCTTTGCCAAGGCATACTGGGCACACCTCCTTCTGTCTACTGTGGCTAACACACGGTGTTCATGGTCTGAGTCCCTCTGTGCCTGTGGGTCCCTTGGCAATGGTGGTGGGCTGTGAGGGCCTTCACCATTCTGTCCCTGCTGCAGCTGTTTCAGCAGGATCATATTGTGTAGCATGGCACATACTATGAAGATGTTGGCACACGTGCCTGGAGAGTACTGCAAGGCTCCACCAGATATGTCCAAGTAACGGAACCGTGATTTCAGGATCCCAAACACGTGCTCTATGATGATTCTGGCTTCTGCGTGTGCCTCATTATGGCGTTCTTGCGCGGCTGTGCGTGCATTTCTGATGGGAGTCATCATCCACGATTCCAGTGCATAGCCAGCATCCCCCACCAGGTGGCCATATGGGATGTCCCCACTGGCAAATACCTGATACAGCTGTGAGGCATGCCAGATGTGGGAGTCATAATAGCTTCCAAGGCTGCCAGCACACACATCCATGATAATGCCCTGGGCATTGCACATGATCTGGCAGTTGAAGGAGGGGTATCCCTTGCGGTTTATGTAGTGCCTACCCTGTTCACCGGGTGGTGACTTGACATGTATGTGCTTGCAGTCTATTGCACCCAGTGCCTCTGGGTAGTCTGCCACATAGTGAAAGAGACGCATATTGCTGGCCAACTCCTCCTGCATTCGGGGGAAGTATATGTGCTTATTGGCATGTGGTAATATGGCATCCAGGAGCTGGTGGAGTACCCTGGATGTTGATGCCTGTGAGATCCCCATGATATCCCCAGTTGGCCTTTGGAAGGTACCTGTGGCTAGTATTCTCAAGCTTACATCTACCTTCGTGTCCACTGGGATGGGTTCCCCTCTGTTACTTCTGGCTCTGAGGCGTGGCCGGCACAGCTCAACAAGTTGCTGTATGATGTCCCTGTCCACCCTGCAATGCTCTACTATCTCAAGATCATGTAGCCCCTGGTAGGTTTCCCTGTATCTGAACACTATTCTCCTCCTCCGGTGCCTGAGATGGTTATCAGCATCATCCTCCACACCACCATCAGTCTCCAACACATGTTGGTGAATCAAAGCTGTGGTGGCCCCTAACATGTACATATTAAAAGTTTCCCATCTGTATACACAAATGATGCAGAGTGTCTGGGAATACACAAGTGTGTGTGGGGGGCTTTCACACCTTATACAATTGTGCAATGGATGATGATGGTGTAATTAGGTGTGTTTGTGCTATTCCAGCTGCAGAGTATCTTAATTATTGGTTTTACAGCAGGTACTGCTATTGTGGGGCCTTTGGTGTTGACTTACTCTTGGCTGCCATGATTCATCTATTGCACTTTACTTCCATTTTCAACCCGATTCTCCTCCCATTGTCAGGCATGCATCCAGCTGCTGGCTTTCTTGTTTTGTACTTTCACAATCCAGGATTGTGTTGGGAAATGCATTATGTAGCTGATCTACTGCAAGTTTGCTTTGTTCTGCTGTGACAGTTCTCTTTTTTTGCTGTACAGCACCTCCCCTTTCCTGTTCTGCAGGTAGCTGCTAGCAGCCTTGTTAGCTGTTGTCTATGGCCCAATGTGAATTCCTAGGTGTTAATTACTCATTTGTACTCCAATTACGATGCTGCAGCATTTCCTTATTGTCTTCCCATATCCTTCCTGTTTCAGCTGTGGTGCGTGCCGCACACAGCCGTTTACCAGGTTTCAAGTGCGTTTTCATCCACGTTCACAAGAACTTTCGGTTACCTTGTGTGCTCTCAGCTAAGCAAAGCTATGGCTACTTCCACACCCCTATCCTGTGGCTTTGCTTAGCAACAGGCAACCCAGATTAGCAATGATCCAATGTGTTTACAGCTACAGGGGCTCACCCATCTCTTCATGTCATGTTTATCTCCAGGCCACTCCTCGGTGTTGTACTGCTATGCCATGTGGTACATTCTTATGCTGGCAGGGCATTTGCGATTCAGTATTACTTGACTCATTTGCATGGCATTGACTACTAATTCCTAGTTACTGCATGGAACACTGTCACAGACCCTTAGCAACCCTTGCGCCATGGTTGTGGTGTAGGATGCGTGCCATTGACTATTATGGGGATATCATGAATTGTGTTACATTGCAGAATTATGACATCTAAATATATTTTTCCTTGTGATCCCGTTTGCGCACAGATGCACTGCGACTTTACTTTGCGTTAGTGTGGCCATGACATTAAATGCCATTTTTTATATGTTGTGCATGTTTTTTTATGCCATTGGCTATATATTTAGCCATTGGCATATATTAACATTATAATACATAAGTTTGGTCTGCTTTCATGGCTCCAAATTTATGTTTGACAAAATGTAAACCGTTTTTTTGGTTTACATTTCTTCATGCTTACGCTACGCCTGCACCACTTCATGAATCGTTATATACCTTCATTTGCATGCTACACTGCTGCACATGGGGTAAATAGCATACATGCGCCGGGAGATGCGCAGCTCTGGCGTATGCTGGTAGTGCACGTGGCAATAGCTCGTACCTGAATAGCTCGGCGGCCATATTTGGCACTAGATCGCTGACGCTACTCCAGTTCCTGGCGCAAGCTTCATGGACCCCGGGGGTAGACATGCATTTATTTTGATGTTTCCTGGTGAGTGGGGGTGATACAATTATCCTTTTCAACTTTGTAGTGCACTAGAAGCATGCAGCAGTTAAGGTCATATACTGCATAATATTCCAGTGCATAACCGATTGGCTACAAAATGAAAGCAATATATATTCTTTAATAGCTATCTGGTCAAAAAAGGACCAGGTAGCTGTTAAACATGTTTCATTGCCTCATTTTTTAATTGTTTAATTGCCTTTTAACTAGATTGGTTAGCTGGTTCTTAAATAGTTGTGTGTAGGAACTGTTTTCAGGATCTGAGGAAGGCACTAAGGAAAGCGATTATCCTGTTCTTTGTTTTGTTGTACTAAAGTTCTAGTTTTATGTCTATGGTGTTACACTCCTTTTTCTTTTTCTTCTAATTTGTGTACTGGAGCATTCTTTGGTGGTGCTACTGGATTTTGGTACTGCCTATCAGATGTCAGGATCTGACAAATCATGCATGCACTCAAGTTGTTCAACAAGTACCGTTATGACTCTGTCATAATCCATGTTGCAGTGAATGACTTGAGATATTCCTCTCTGGGCTATATGAAGAGAGACACGATGGAACTCTCTGATTATGTGTCCCAGACAGGTATATCCCTAGTCCTAAGCAGTATCCTACCCTCACCCAGGATAATGCTTCTATATAAACAAAAGATAATTGACTTCAACTATTGGCTCAGCTTATGGTGTTAGTCCTGGGGGATCCAGTATCTGTCAGCCTGGGAAGATATGATAGACAGACCTCACTGCTTTGCTAGAGATCATCTGCATCTGTCCCCCTTAGGCTTTCAGATACTGGCAAAGGTCCTTGCCTTCCCTATAGTGCCTTTTTTAGGCAATGTTAAAATAAAAATGTTTTCCAAAGTAACAAAATCTAATCAGGACAAACTCAGAGTCATGCTGCTTAATGCTAGGAGTTTAAACATGAAACTGCACTCTCTGGAAGCAGTCCTCACCTTGGAGGATGCTGATGTCTGTGCAGTTACTGAAACTGAGAGCACCCCGTCCATGCAAGGCTACAATGCCTTCCACACATTCAGACCTCAAAATGAGCACGAAGGAACCAAACATTGTGGTGTATCCATCTTCATTAAAACTAAATGCACTTCAAGACTAATCAAACAGCATGACTCTGTCAAACTACTCCATGTCCAATTAACTATTGGGAAAGTACCATACCACATCATTTCTAGCTATAGATCCTCCGCCATGAACAAAGATATGCACACTGCCTATCTCAACTTACTGGAATCCCACAGCATACAGCCCAACACCTTAATCATGGGAGATTTCAACTATCCTTCCATAGACTGGGGGACATACATAAGCAAAAACATGCTTGTCCAGAAGTTCCTGGACTTTGTTAACACAAATGCTTTGTCTGTAGCCCTGCTAGGGGCTCTAATGTTCTGGACATAGTACTCACCAACATGGACAGTCACTGTTCTTCCCCATGCATGTTGCTCTCCCTGGTTAGGTCAGACCACAAATCAGTCTCATTTGAAGCAACTAGTAACTACTGGAAATGACACCCTCACAGGAACAAAAATTATAAAAAACTTCATCAAAGCAAATTCAGTGTACTAAGCAATGGTATAAAAAGCTTCAGATCATCCACAATCGCAAACACCAATAATCACAATGCAGAAGTGTACACAATTGCCCTTTACAAACACTTAAGGAACTGAATAAAGTCTGCTGTACCATACCAGATCAAAACCAGATCTTCCTAAAAAAACAAGCCACCATGGTAGTTTTTAAGTATAAACAGCTTATATAACAAGAAGAAGAAACTGTTGTCCAAAAGCAAGAGGGCTATTACTCTGCAGAGAGAGTTCCCACCTAACCCTAAACAGGAAAACCAGAAATCTTGTAAAGTCTTCTAAAGAAAATTGCAAAACTAAAATCACATCCCTAGCCAAGGATGATCATAAGGCATTCTTAACTACATCTGAAGACTAAAAGGGAATGCCCAGCTATGTGCTGAACTGGTTGTAGATGGGGTCACTCATACTACACCAGCAGATATCACCAACCTGCTAGCTGACAGATTCAGTGCAAACTTCACTTCTCTATCCCCACCTACCATATCCCAAAGCATACCTGACACCAGTCTTCTGCCTAGTATCTCTAGAGAACAGGTCATCTCTGCACTTGCCAAGGCCCAAAACACAGTCTCACTTGGATGAAATAAAATCCCAGGTTGTTTACTAAACAATTTAAAACAACACCTAGTGGACTCACTTGGCATTTTCTTTAATCATAGTTTGAGAACTGACTATGATGGAGAACAGCAGCACTAATCCCCCTGTACAAAGGGGGGTCATCAACTGACCCTGGGAATTATAGACCTATAAGCCTACCCAGCCTCATTTGTAAGGCCATGTAAAGAATTATCATGGACCTTATGAACAAGGACATAAGTAATCTCCAACCCAATGTGGCTTTGTTAACGGTAGATCATTCTTATTAAATCTGATATACTTCTTTGAGAATGTTACCAAAGCCATGGATGAAGGTAAGACAGTACACACAGCCTATCTTGACCTTTCAAAGACTTTTGACACAATTCCCCACTCTGGTATCATTGAAAAACTCTCCCAGATAAGGATTAACCCTTATGTTACTAGATGGGTAGCCACTCTAGCATAATTGAGAAACTCTCCAAGATAGGGATTAACCCTTACATTACTAGATGGGTAGCCAGTTGGCTGACAGACAAAACACACACTCTGTCATACTTGGTGTCTCCACCTTCACCAGTAGACCCATCACCAGTGGTGTACCACAGAGCTCTGTGCTTGGCCCTTTACTGTTTCACATCTATTTCTCAGACATTCAGGCCAAAGTAGATGGCCTTTGGTTCACCAAGTTCACTGATGATTGCAAACTGTGAGCAATCATTGAATCCCCCAGTGATGTCATCATATTACAAGAAGCGCTAACACAAACAAATGATTAGACCCAAAGGCGTGGTTTAATACCAAATGCAAAAACAATACATTATTATTCCCTTTGGCAAAACAGAAATCCCTACAAATTACAATATTGACAGCATCCACTGAGTTCCAACCCAGTGGTGTTAGACTTGGGAACACAGGTTTATAGCAATCTGAACTTTGACCAGCAAGTTTTCACAGTGGTAAGGAAAGCCTTCTATGTTGTGCACCTCATAAGCAAGGGTATAGCATCCTGGTCAAGGGATGTTATAACGCCACTGCACTTGATTTTCGTCAGACCACTAATAGAGCATAATACACCATTTTGCATATACCTCACAAGACACCTGCAGCAGCTGGAGAGCTTTCAGAGGTTTCTGATTAAGAAAATACAGGGACTTCAAACCATGACCTACGTGGACAGGCTGAAAGCTCTGTCACTTTACTGTGTGTCTTTTAGGCTGCTGAGAGGTGGCTTGTGCTCAACCTATAGGGTGATCTCCAACCCTGTCATAATGGAAATGCTGCACATCCACAGGTGAAATGGTTCAAGAGTCACTCACTCTAGGGATCTCAACTTAGCTTGTGACATTAACAGATCAGGCTGGAGAGACAGATATGTCTTCCAGAGATTGCCGCTTCTCTGAAATAGACTTCTTATTCATGTAAAACAGAGCTCCTGACTGAGCCTATTCAAATGCAACTTATATAATTAGGTGGGAGACTGCATATTCACCCCTGGAGTAGTGCCCATGTCCCACATGGACAGGGGCAGTAGGTGTTGATCACAGACCCAATGTGTTCATAAACTTTTTCTACAAACTACCCAAAAAAGAACAAATAGGGATCTTTGGAATTAACATGGCTAGGGTTGTAAAGTGTTTAGGGCACTAGCCTAGTAACCTCCTATGAACCTACGAACAAGATGAGCAAGAAAGGCTGAAAAAGGGTTAATACTACATCCCAATAATCACAAGACAAAGACAAGCTAGGCTGCTATGTAATAAAGAAAGTGACTAAGCAGAAGGCAGGTTGAAAAACAATAGAAATGCTAGTGCAAGGTGCCAATTATATGCAGTGCAAGGTAGTATATACTGAACAGAAAGATTAATGATAAAGCAGATGCTGGTGGCTTACAAAGTTAAGCAGATGACAGACTTAGTGGCGACAATGATGTGCTATCAAGTGCATAGTGTTACAGCGTAAGGTGAAGAGGATGAAGGTGTTAATAGGGCATATGAAAGGAAATGACTAACCTATATTCCTGAAGCTTTTTGACAACAGTAGTTTATGAACTACACACCAGATGTAGTTGGTTACATATTTTATGATTACCTTTTAATTGCTAAGAAAATTACATAAACCAGCAAAAGGATCTAACAACATATTTTCATGTGTCATATGTACTTACTATGATGTTGATCTGTGAGGTTACTATGCTAGCAGCCCTAGAGCCTTTATAAACCTAGACATGTTCATTTTGGGTTGCCCCAATTGTCCTTGGTTAGATGGATGTACTTTACAGATCAGCACTGACTACCTTTCTCCATGAGGGACATGGGTGCCACACATATGGTGAATTTGTGGATGAGTGACTGCAAATTTACCCCGTGGGTGGCACCCATGTCCCTCATGGAAAGGAGTAGTTAGTGCTAATCTGTAAAGTATGTCAATCTAACCATGATGATACCTGAATGTGGGATGATGTTGATCACCTTTGAGAGGTTTATATTTGCAGTTTGTACTAATTTGTCATCATCCCTTCAAAGAAGTCAACCAGATTAAGTAGGCAGGATCTGCCCTTAATGACTCTGAACTGTCTTGGGTCAGCAGTCTGTAGGCCAACTATATCCTTATTTATTCCATAATCTTACAAATGAGACTGGTTAAGCTTATGCATCTATAAAAGGGAATGACTGTTGCTGTCCTCTATTCATCTGGCATGAAGCCTTTGTGTATGGTGATTTTGCCCAAGGAAATCTTATTGATGATGTAAGATATGCCTTGTAATCATGGTTAATGGGACATAGTAGAAATTCCCAGACCATGGTAGGGAAGGGCTACATCACTGCCCTGTCACAGACCTGGATCATGGCTCAACATATGTTCAGCCTGCTGAGAGCCTGCTTCCACAGTCTAGATACGTCTTGTGGAGCACTGCAGTATGACCCTGCAACATGTAGTAAAATCTCTGCATACTGTGCAGTGTTACACCACATCACTATGTGCAAGTAGTTATAGCAGCACAGGGACATAAACGAAGAGGAATTACCTGACTCAGAAGTAGAGGAGGTACTAGATAAGGAGCTTTTTGAGAAGACAACTACAGAATAAAATGAGACCAGACAGAAACAGGTATGGCATGCCATGCCACTGGGTAAGCTATGAGCCACACAAGCATTATATAAAACATTACAATTGCTGCATGCAAACCTACACCCCAGGCTGTGCTATAACATGCATATAATGGCTGCACTGGGCATACTATGCACCAGATATAGGCTACCTTCATAGCAGACTACTAAGGGCAGAGCACAGTTATTGTCACATGCACAGATGGGAAAGGCCATATTGTAAAGTGTTAGCAATACTGTCTGCCATGTCAGCAATGTGTTGTATGGATTTGGGTGCATTTGTCCACTAATGTTGCATTTGTGTGGGTGGTTGGGAGACTGGGTTAGACTGGCTGGGGGGGGGTGCTGCCTTCATTGCTTGCCAAGTGTGTAGTGGTGGGCATCGCAGATCTCTAAATGTGCTTGTGCTGTGTGTGTGTGTGTGTGTGTGTGTGTGTGTGTGTGTGTGTGTGTGTGTGTGTGTGTGTGTGTGTGTGTGTGTGTGTGTGTGTGTGTGTGTGTGTGAGGAGGTGGTGGCAGTCTCTTTGTGGGTGCTGGAATATAGCCTCAGCAAATGTTGCAGCATTGTATTGAGATCTGATGCACATGTCCAAAGCATCCACATGAAATGTATGTACTGACCCTGCTCATCCCTAACCACAGAGGTGCCCTCATCTGGGAAGATCACAAGCAGGATCCATGCTACCATGAGAGAGCAAAGTGCTCCATGACTGTGAGTGACAACGCCTGCCCTAGCTGGTCTTGGCACAGATACCCCATCTGCATGTACATCCACATTGCAATGTAATGTTGATATGCATCTACATTGCAATGTAATGAATGCAAGATTGGCTGCCAAAGTAGAGGTGATAGTACTATGTGTTCCTGACAGTAGCCTCCCCCTGCCATGGTGATTCTCCTCACCAGACATAGTGTTTCCTACAGAACACATCTCCATGATATTCCTCATATGATGCATGCACTCCCTCAGATCATCAAACAACCCATGTGTTACCCCAACTAGCTCATCAAAATTTGTGTTGGTAAGTATCTATCCCTGTATCATGACACTGCACAAATCCTGGGTAGTAGCCATGAACACACATGGCTAGGGTAATAGGCAGTACCCACAGCATGCTTGGCCACTGGCATGCTTGACCACTGATGTTCTCATCTCAGTCTATGGAGATTGCAACAATCAAGTAGATTGTGCTGCAGGTGATGCCATCTCTTCCTGGGTAGATCTGTCTGCATCTTCCTTTCCATGTATGTCATCCTGGGATTGTAGAGTTTGCTGAGAGGCACATAAGCTGTGTCCATGGAATGGGTTGAGAATGTGGTCACCACATTGCCCAAGTCTACTGCTGATGCCATGAGTCCTGACCCTATCAAGATTTGGCTGCCATCATTATCAGAGCATGATTGTTTCCCAGCATCAGGCAACTGTATATCCATGGTGGATGGCTCTGATAAGACAGCGCCTATGAAAACATAAAAGAAAATACCAAACATATGTAGGAAGCCTTGACCACCAGTTGTAGCCTCATGAATGAACAACTCCTACTATGTAATGCAGAGGTATAGGAAATTAATAGATAACATATGTTGTGATGGTGTCTTCAAAACTTAAATGAGAGATGTTCCTGCAAAATGAAGTCATGGCTGTAACTTATTTTAACCTGCACACTGGGTTAGTATGGCAGATAGTTATTCATGTTAAGACATACCTACTTGGGGCATCAACAACAGGTATGTGTGATAACCTGCTTATCTCGGCACCAATGTCATTCACTCCATTGTGGACTGAGGAACTGTCTGGCCTCCATGTAGATATGTCAGGAACTCCTCCATCTCTGTTGATGGTAACTTGACTGGTGAACCACCTGCTGTGGCTCTCTGTTCTTGTGCTAGATGGGTTGCCTCAGTTCTGGTGGCACTAATCATTTTGGTGGCCCTTTATCTCACTTGATTGTAGCTTTGTTTTGCCCAATGACAGCATTTATGTCAGCATAACCTCCAACTAAGGATGATCATAAAGGTCTTAGTTAGATCATTCATGGCTGATCATCCACCAAATGTGAAGATGAAGAGTCTGTATCAGGATGTCATTCTATGTATTGGAATACTTGCATTTCCTCTCTTTCCCAAGTTGTGGCATGAATATTTGAAACTGAAATTAAAATCATCTGTGAGAAATGTTATAATCCAACCTGCCATAGCACTACACAGCCACAAACCCTATGGAGCAGAGATGTCAAGAATCATGAGCCATTCATATCTATAAGAGTGGCTACATGCATATAAATGTGGTATTCATGGGAAGGTATGCTGTCTGCTTGGTCATGGTCTGTTGTTACCACCAAGTAGCCTGGAAGATGACGCGGGGTGCACATATGCCATTATGCTCCATTGCTGCTTATATCTGTAGGAGCTCCACACTCAGACTTTCAAAAATACATCCTAAAAATGTCTGCGGACATTTTTGTCTGTGGGTTAGCACAGTGGTCTTACTAGGCTGATATCCTTCAACAAAGAAACACACAAATATGAAGTCACACAATGTTAACATATATGGCACTGACACAGTATTCCATAACTGAGAAGCATAGCTGTTACACAGGTCAGTGAGAGAGCATAACCTTGACTCACACACCAGTTAACTAAAACAGGTGTGTTCATGGAGGTATGTATTAGAACCATGTAATAACGTATGCACAAAACACATCAAATGTAGTCTTTCAACCCCGCAACCAAGTTCCCTAGATGACTGAATAACAAACCAGGAAACATGGTTTGGAGGGGAAGTGGGTTTTGTAGGTATTCAAAAAATGAAAACTAGGGACCTGCAAAGCTGATGGGTGAATACTCTTTCTGTCATAGTGCTATCTGGTCCCCCACCCACTTCTCACCAAAAAACACATATTCCACAGTACTGATCATTGGCAGTGGCTTGCAGCAAACTCTTGGTGTGATATGATGTAGCATGTGTTAGGTGCCCCACTTAGTAATAGCTACATCACACTCCCCCAGTACTAACAAGCTTTACACATGGCAGTAGTGTAGCAACTTCAGTTGAAAATTTGCACTGGGCAAGCCATTAGACATGTGTGATATCAGTTAACATTGAAATGTCTGTTGTTGGCCTGCTAGTATGTATCATCATAAACAGAATAATCTGAAATGTATTAGAAGTTAGCCTGCAACCCCATAGAAACCCCCATTTACCCTGCCATGGTACACAAACTAACACTCTCCATTTTTTTTAATTTCTCTAGATCTTTTGGGTTTCTAATACCATGACAGGAATGGATCCCATTCCTAAGTCAAAGTATGATTAAAGTTCATGAAATTTGTATTGTTTCAATCTTTGATGTCAGCCACACTTGGCAGCATTGATGTACCTTTAGAAAGTGACATATATAAACAGTATGACAAATACCTCTCAACTGTCCAGATTTTCTAAGAATGTTCCATATTTTTGTCTCATATTTATGGCCTACTCCTCATAAAATTTCTGGTTTTCTAGCAAATCATTGAGGATTGATGACATAAAATAATGGCAGACATTTGGGGTTTCAGACTTCATATCCTTCAGGAAATGCATGCTAAATGCAAAACCTGCTATTCTAGCAATTTTCTAAGTTTATGAGAAAATAATTAAAATCTTTCCCTGATGTAGACCTTTGTTACCCCATTGTTCCTGGCTTTGTCCAGATTTCTTGTGCTAAGAGGTTGATATGTATGCAACAGCATCATGACAAGCAAGGATATCCCAAGGCACCACAGAAATGCATGACTAACAAAGTTGCAACAATACCTTTGCAATGCATTTACCTTTTAGAGGCAAGGGCTGCACTTATAACTGTGAAGAACTGCTCGGTTTGATGCTGCTTAGCAGTCTATAGAAGCTCGATGATGTTTAAGGCAGTCACAGAACTCATACTGAACAATTTGGAAACATGTACTGTGGTAATTATGGTAATGAGACACAACCTAATGAATGTGCCCTAATCAGGCATTTTCTGCATTACAGCAATGATCAATGTTGCACTAAGAGACTCACTCACCTATGTGCACTTGCATGAGCCCCTGCAAAGCACATTGAGTATGCATGAATGAGATTGAATCTAGTTTAGTTTTGTAGAATATAGATACACTAAAGAGTGAATCTGCTTTCTTAGTTAACATGAAGCTTTTACAAACATTTCATGGCAGTGTTTACACCCAAATACAACTGGGAGAATGTCAGGTTGACGAAAGCAGTTTCAGTGAACAAAAAAAGAATCAATAAAGTTTGTCAACAATACATTTGCTGACAGTGGTGTTTGCATTTTTCTCTACTGTTGTTGATTTTGGAATTGATATATATATATATATATATATATATATATAACTTTGTGGGGGTGTCCACCCACGTTTCAACATATATACATGTACACCGTTTTTCCTCTTTTTTTGAGTGAATACAGGACTCTCACCAACAATCTCTCTCAATTCTGAACTTCCATTAAAAATCTTCCAATTATTTTAATTATACGCTTGATGTCATTATTTATTTATTTATTTATTTCACATTTGATAACCTGGTTAGTCCAATTGAGTTTGCAAGCAAACCCATTTTCATTGGAAACCCAAGGGGAAACATAAATAAAGTTAAAGTGACACTATACAAATACTAAATAACAATCACAATACAAAATAATTGTAAAAAAGGAAAGATTATGCATTGATAGTAAGCAACCCATTTTCAATAGAGACCCAAGGGGAAAGAGTCCCAGCAAACATAAGCAAAGATAAACATACAGGACAAAAAATATTAAAAATAACACTGCAAATAAAAAAAATAATTATAAAGAGAAAAACAAAAGAAAAATATTTTGAACATTAAGGGTTGCACTCATAGCAGTGGTCTAAAAATGTACTACATATGAGAGTAAAACAAAAATATAATAGTTTAACAGAAGGACAATGTATAGACATTGATAGGAAGTGTGTGGGGGATACATAGTGTGGAGAATAGGAGGGGGAGAGAAAGGAGGGGGCTATAATAGAGCTATAGTAGTAGAGCTGAGGCTTTAGGGGGTTCATTTAAGCAGAATTATTAACAGAAAAGAAAGTTAAGAGATATAACAGGTTATACAGTAGGACAGACTAAGACTATGTGTGGTCAAGGCAATGGCATAATTTCAAGTTTAGTAGGTGGCATTAGCATGAACACTATTACTTATTTGCATCAACATCCTATAATCTCTTTTTGGAAGATCTTTGTCACATTTTGAACCCAACTTTCTCTTGTTGTACACCTGAGTAAAAATTTCAAACAACATACTTTCTGGGTAACCCTTATCAGAAAGCTTATCACAAAAGTTATAGTTTTCTCTAAAAAATCATCTTCTTTGTTGGTGAGATTGCTAACTCTCATCGGCTGTCCTTTTACTATGTTGAGCTTAGTTTTTTTAGAATTCATACTCATATAATGCAAATAAGTATTATTTTGAACAGGCTTTTTATAGATTTTGGTGAGTAATTTCCCTTGTCCTTAAATACATTAACATCTAAAAAACTGATACTATCAAAATCATAATCGCACGTAAATTTGAGATATGAACTCACTTCATTCAAATAAGCCAACAATTGTTTCAATAGCATTACATCCCCATCCCAAATCATAAAGACATCATCGGTTAAATGTTTGAACAAAACTATATGGTTGGAGTAAATACTTTATAAAATATTAAACCACTCCCAACCATACATATACAGATTTGCATAACTAGGGGCCATTGCTGCCCCCATTGCCACTCCATTTATTTGGTGGTAAGTATTCCCATTGAATTAAAAGAAATAAAACTCAAAATCACATCTAAAATCTCCATTAGGAGACTTACAGTATTTTTTGAAAAAATATTTGAATTCAATGGTGTTTGTGGTTCCTTGCCTTTTTTACTTTGTGGACTTTGGATTTTAAGGCAGTTTACTTGGTGAATTTTTCTTTTTAAGAGTTGTTTGAACTTGAAAAGACAGCTATGTATTAATAGTAAGCCCAATATGACTAATATAATGAAATGGACATCAGCTAGGGTGCGTACCTATGCATGTCGTACATGTCAAGCCTTTTCAGTTATTTCCAAGGTACAAATGTTTAAACATCCACAATATGATTTTGTTTTTAGGCCCAATGGCTATACGGATTGCCACACAGAGCACGTTGTATATTTGGCTACCTGTATGTCTTGTTGTAGTTTCTATGTGGGTAAAACTAATAAGAAGTTCAAGGATAGAATTTTAAGGCATCTACATGACATCAGAGTGGGTAATGAGGAAAACGCATTGGCGAAACATGTGAAGGACAGTTATAGGCATACTTTTTCCTTCAAAGTGCTTCAATGTGTACAGATGAATATTAGTGGGGGTGACTTGGCTTATATTAATGAGAGTACTGAGTTACAGTGGATTTTAAAACTGCAAGCTGACAAACATCCTGGTTTAAATGGATGTCTCTCTTTAAAACCAGCCCTGAAGGGGCATAGACTGAACTATTAATATAATTGGCTTGATTTTTAGAAGTGTTATGATTGGTCATGGTGCCTTTTCAATGTTTTAGTGCTGTTTGTATTATTTGATCTGAGGAAGCATTTTGTATAAACGTGAAAGAGCTTATCATTTTGCAGTTTTTATTCTCATTTTATTAAAGTCTGATGCTACAAGTTGTGGTGGCCGTACTGGTTTTTATTTTTATTTTCAATTACAGTTTTGGTCTTAAATTGCTAGTTGATCGCTTCATTTTTTTAGTTTGATAGAATCTGGTTCAGTTTTTGGACAGTGTGCTTACTACATTATTATTTATTATTTATATACTATTTTTTTTTTACATTTGTTTACTGGAAAAGTCCGATTGGGCATGGATCCCATTTTCAGTGATGGGCCAGGGAGAAAAGCTGCACAAAGATTAGTACAGCAAATACAGTAAATACAATACACATGTCAATAACGTACAGTACAGAGTCAAAAAGTTAATAAGGTAGAGTTTCAAGCTGAAAAAAGGAGCAAAAAGCAGCAAAAAGTAAATATACTGTAAGGAGCACAGCGTGTTACAATAAACAATACAGTTGAGAGGACATTATGGAAACAGCTTCCTTGGTGAAGAAGCATTGTTATTGTACTACTCACAGTTGTGTGGACAGTAGCATGTGTAGCTCCTTTTCATCATTCTGACTATATCAGATTGTCCAAATTATATTCCTAACTACTTTCTTACTGTACACATTGATTTCAGTTATTTGTGACATCCTCCATTGCCATCTCCTGTGACACATGCAGCTTATACAGAGAGCTGTAAAGTATTACAGGCAGGGGTTTGAATCTGGTAACATCTGTCTGTCAAACAGCAGTGGCTTACATACAGAAAGTAGTTATGGCATAGTGAGAGGACCTACAGTGTAGGACATCCATACACCTTATGATAAGAAAGTGCTGTAATCCCTTGATTGGTGATCTTCATGACACAACCGATGTGCATATTTCTGTGGGGTCCATTATTGGTGTGCATCTTTCTGATATCTGTCTTGGAATGTGTAAGAAAAGGAGATGATGAAAATGTTTATGTCATTCTTTGCTTTCAGGCATTACCTGTTTCCAAAATAATTATGCTCTGTATTGAATGTCTTCATCCAAGCATTTCTTTATTACTGCAATTGTTTTCATCACACCATGCAGCTTAATGGCAGATGGAGACTTCCACAAAATGTTTCTTGCTGTATGGCAAACTTCAAGACCAGCAAAAAGTATAATTGATCCTCTTTTACAACACTTTTTGTGTGTTGGTGCTGTTGAGTTGCTGTCATGTGATTGTTCCCTGTAATTCCATGGGAGCATGCCCAGTATGATAATATCTAAGATGTATGCAAATTACCAATGAAAAACTTGAAATAATGAAATGTTATCTGATCTGTGCTGTCAGTTGTCACTTATGTATGTTGAGTGGTATTATATTACCATTTAGCATTTACACGACTACACAACACATGCTTATATATTACATGTTTATAGGTGATAAAACCTTTTATAATGAGGGCCAATAACAGTTATTTGCAAAAATGTGTCCCTTGCTTATGTGCATGACATGACAGCTATAAGGCCCATTTGTTCTTTTGTATACATGCTGAGGTACAGAATACAGCAGTGGTGTCGGCATTTATACATAAATTCCATGTATATACATCTCATATGCAATGACTGAAGTCTATGCATTTATCTCATAATGCATCATCTGTCCTTGCTGTTATCTCAACTCAGTACTTTATTAACATGCATGTTACAGTAACTGCCTTTGTTACAAAGCAGCTTTATGCCCCTCTCACATCTATTGTTAGCATGTCCCTTTTTATTTATGTGCATACGTTAGGTGTTGTCATCAAGATTATTTATCATTACATCAATATGGTGGGATTTATTTCAGAAATGTTTCTTTGATAGTTCAGCACATTTGCCTGCAGTATATGGTTACACTTTCCTCATTTCCCTTCCCTTCCCTTCTTAATTACTTCTGCAGTACAACTAATGTCATTTATGCACAATTCTCCCATTTCACTCCCCTCCTTCACAATTCTTTCACTGTACTTGTCCCGAATATTTCTGGGCTACAGTGCTTGCTCATATCTTAGCTGTACCTATGTATAAGCATGTTGATTTGTTTACATTCTGTGCTCATGCATGCAAACACCTTTCCATGGCCACAAACATTATTATTAGCCATGAAAAGGTGCCTGCAAATATGTAGGTACAATGAACAGCATGCACATTCAGTTAACACTGCTACTCATTATGCTAACATGCTTACATTGTGTAGGCTTAGTGTGACACCCACATGATTGTTAATGAATCCCAGGGATTATCTTTTTCATAACCTGTTTTTTGTGACTGCCTTGTATGCGTCTGGCATACAAGGCATCCTCTGACCCACTACTGATGGATTTACTGCACATTAGGAAGTCAAATAGAATCAGAAATACTCAGTCCAGAGATCTAAACCTCTTCCACAACATCAATAGAACAGTTTAGAGGGGCAGTTGTATCTTGCAAAGGATACTACTGCTCTGGAACAGACTCCCCATCCACATAAAAAGTTCAGCCCTGTTCATTTTCAAATGCAACTTGGATCTATGTATAGGAAACAGAAATTTTACCTCAGAACGACCTCTGTATTACTTCTAATGGACAGAGACAGCTCCTAAATGTTTTATCCCATGCATGGGTCTCCTCAAAATCATTTGTGATATGATCCCACAATAAAATCCACCACTTTATTGAACACATGCTGCAAAGTTCAAACATGATATAAACAGAACGCCTTAAATGAATCACTGCATTTTCATCAGTATAACTTCATCAGATGAGCGTACCAACGCCTTAAATGAATCACTGCATTTTCATCAGTATAACTTCATCAGATGAGCGTACCAACTCCTAAAACCCTTTTATATAAACACAGAAGCCCCCAATTAATCAATTATTTACACATAAAAAACACAAAATGTTAAATATTGAATGCATAAAATGTAATATATAGATAAACTCTCATTTGTTTAAAAACACTATAAATAACAAACATAAAAAGATGTAATAAAATGTACAAAAAGAAGCGAACATTAATAAGGAGAAATGTAAAAAAGCTTTTCTAAGTACCATACAAAACCATACTAAAAAGTTGTCAAACAGCATCATCTACTGTGTAGACTCGGGGGAAAAAATATAAAAACATTTCCAGTGCCTTTTCTCTGTTTATTGGCACAATTTTTGGCACTTTTTCCACATGTTTGTTTATTAACTTATACTTTACTGTATGACAGAAAATTATTATTTCTTTGTTATATTCTATTCTTTTAACCTAACAACTATGAAAAAAAACATTTTTTTATTCTTGTTATCATGATTTGTATACTCGATTATATATTGTAAACTAGCCTCCTTGTAAGTTTTAATCCAATATTTCTGTAGTTGTACACTGTATGTGATACTATGCTGTATATTTTCCACTGCTGTTTTTGTCAATTACTTGTCAGAGCTTTTCTTCTAGGGTCTAAAAAACACAAAATCCACAAAAAAAGGATATGTGTGTATATATAGTGATGGGATTGTATCTAAGGAGTATTCCAGAAGAAGGCAAAAGGCAGAGGTACCAGACTGTGAAGCATGTTAATAAAAGAATCAATTCTGTCCTTTGGAGTGTTTTGTTTTTTGTTCATGGATTTTGTGTTTTTTGGAGTTATTTCTTTGGATGTGTATTGGATTATCTTTTCTTCTAGGGTCTGCTCTGATAATGGGCAGACACTACCCAGTAAACAAATATAAATAAATAAATAAATAAATAAATAAATAAATAAATAAAATACAATAAATAATAAACAGGAAACTAAGAGGAATAATTAAGTCCATCAAGGCTAATTATGAGGTTAAGTAGCCTCACAGGTGAAAAACAACCACAAGGTTTTCTACAGCTATGTCTGTAAACTCAAAGGCAGCGCACAGCAGTGTGCCAAACTGATGGTGGATGGTGCTACCTTCACTGAGTGAAGTGAAAGAGTGAATCTGCTGGCTGACAAATTCAGCTCAAACTTCACCCCCCCCACTCCCACCTACTGCCCACTATGAAATATCTACCTGCATAACCCTCCACCAGCTATTAAGAGGGAGCAGGTCCTGGTGGTGCTTGATAAAGCCAAAAACGCAGCCTCAGTGGGCCCCGACAATATCCTGGGATATCTCCTAAATAGCTTGAAACATGACCTATCAGGACTATTTGATTCACTTCTCAACTATAGCCTTAAAAAAAGGCTTTGTATCACAAGAATGTAAAACTACAGTGGATATCCCAGTTCAAAAGGGTAGATCATCAGGGTTCCCATCCATGTGAAGCTGAGTACATCCCTAACCCCATCCTTTATAAATGCCTTCTATGGACACCTTCAAGAATGCATGGATCATGCAATCCCTAATAAAACCAAGACCCATTCCCACAAAGGCAGGCATCCTGTCTGGTGGACCCCCAGCCATTAACAAACTTTACAACAGGAGGAGGAAGCTACTACATGACAGAGCAAAATCCCCAAAAGGGAAGGCATCTCTGATCAGTACTAGCAAAAAACTTCGATCACTCATAAAATCACCCAAGGCCAACTTTGAGAGAAAAATCACAAAAGGCACAAAAGACAATCACAAGGCCTTTTTTAGCTATGTTAGAAACCTGGGTGGAAACCCCCAGATATGCTCAGAATTAGTCCAAAATGGCACAAAATACACTGAACCCACAGATATTGCCAACATTCTGGCAGACAGGTTCAGTGCAAATTTCTCTGCCCCCTCCCCCCAAAAGGAGAAATATCTATCCCAGCAGAGTGTAGCCTCCCTAACATCTCAGATGCCCAGGTGAAAGCCACCCTCTCCAAAGCTAAAAACACAGCATCAATGGGACCGGACGGTGTCCCGGGTTGCGTGCTACATGAACTCCAAGAGGAACTAAACTGGCACATAAGGCTGATGTTTAATCTTAGCCTTACTACAGGATTCGTACCCAAAGAGTGGTGTACAGCAATAGTGGTCCCACTCCACAAAGGAGGTGCTTCTACGGACCCTGGAAATTACCGCCCCATAAGCTTGACGAGCCTGGTCTGCAAAGCTATGGAAAGGATCATTATGGAACTCATAAATAAAGACATTGGGGACCTACAGACATTGGATCCTACCCAATTCGGCTTTGTCAAAGGCAGATCCTGCCTTTTGAACCTAGTTGACTTTTTTGAAACAGTCACTAAGGCCATTGATGAGGGTAAGGCAGTTCACACAGCCTACCTTGACCTTGCAAAAGCCTTCGACACAATACCCCACTCGGGCATCATTGACAAACTCACCAGCTTAAATGTAAACCCATATGTCACAAGATGGGTTGCAAACTGGCTCAAGGACAGAACCCACAAGGTCAGAATTGTTGGTGCCATGTCAGACTCTAAGCCAGTCACAAGCGGTATCCCACAGGGCTCAGTCCTGGGACCATTCTTGTTCAGCATTTATTTTTCCGAGGTGCAAGCAAACATAGGAGGATTGTGGCTGACAAAGTTCGCAGATGACTGCAAACTGGGCGCCATAATTGATACTCCAGCGGACACAAGCATCCTTCAGAAAGGCCTCATAGAAATGGATAACTGGTGCCAGAGCCATGGCCTTAAATTGAACACCAAAAAATGTATAGTCATACCCTTTGGGAAAAACAAGGTACCCACAAATTACCACATAGGTGGCAATCCATTAAGTACAGAAGAGGTAATCAGAGACCTAGGGACCCAAGTCGACAGTAACCTCTCATTTGACACTCACATTGCCAAGGTGGTTAGGAAGACCTTCTATATTGCCCACCTTATCATGAAGGGATTCACATCTAGATCTGTACTCTTCTCTTATCAGGCCCATGATTGAGTACAATGCCCCATTTGGGTTGTATCTTACCCGACACCTGCAGCAGTTAGAAAGACCCCAAAAGTTCCTTATCAAGAGGATAAAGGGTCTCAAACATATGTGATATGCTGCCCGTCTGAAGAAACTCCAACTCTATTCAGTCGCATACCGCCTACTCAGAGGTGATCTATGCCTAATGTACAAGGCCATGTCCAATCCGGAATTAATGGACATGCTCCACCTCAGAAAATCCAAATCCATCAGAGCCACGAGAGCAAGTGATTTGAACCTCAACACAGAAATAAATAGGACATGCTGGAGGGACAGATTCATAACCCAGAGGCTCCCTACACTCTGGAACAGAATCCCAGTCCATGTTAGGCAGAGCCCCTCACTAACTCTCTTCAAGAGAAATCTTGACAAGTGGATGGGAGATCGTAGGTTTACCCCGGGGGTCATCTCTGTGTCACTACTAGACAGAGGCACAGTAAACTAAACCCTAAATGGGTGTAGTATTCTCATCCCAAGGGGTGGCGAAAGCCACACACACTCTGGCTAGGCTTATAAATGCCCTAGGGCAGATAGCCTAGTATGAACCTATGAACCTATAAGTATGAACCTATTTAAATGTAACCTTGAGCAATAGAGAGGAAACTGGAAATTCAACCCAAGTCTTGCCCCCGCGTCTCTGATAGCAGAGGCATACAGTACCTATGCCCAAACTAACATACCCATCCCCAAATAACCTTTGGAAACATCCTATCTAGCATAACCCCCTCCAAATAAATACCCATGATACATATGGACATAATTTGTTTGGGTTGCACAGCTAGGCTTATAAAGGCCCTGGTGGTCATGAGCCTAGTCTATAACAATGAACCTATGAATCTATGGCCACTATTTTCTTTTCTCTGTATTTGCATGATTTATGTCAAAGAAGCAGGTCATATCATTTAAACTTTTTTATGCCTTGTCACATCATGGTGCTTTCAACCAAAATGTAGTTTTCTTTTTAATTTTACCAGAAAAATGCCAGGTTTCTTTATGTTTTGCTTGCATCTTTCCATTCAAAGAAATCACCCATAAATGCAATTTTCTTGCTCATTTCATTATGGAAGACCCACTGCTGGAAAGAGAATAAAGCATTACTTAACCTTCATTATATATATATATATATATATATATATATATATATATATATATATATATCATATTATAATCAGGTCTCCAATCATAAAATCATAACCAGGAACTTGTGTGTCTGAGATGAAATGTCAAAAAAATTCACTTCTCAAATCATGACATCCATATCAAGAAAACACATAACATCCCACTTATGACAGGAGAGTCTCCATCATAATTCTGTATAATACATGAAGTTTTACTGCTGCTATGTAGTACAAAACTAAAAGAATGGAAACAAAATTAAACAAAACAAAACAACAAAAAGAGTAACAGTGGTAATTGCTGACAGCTGGCGAAGAGAGTAATTAGTTATTTCCCCTAGTACAGGGAATGATTCCGACAGCCATCATTTGAATGTTGTGAGATGTTGAGGAAGTCACTTAAACAAACAGTGTTTTGGTGCAATTGGGAAATTGGACTAGACCCATTAATGGCCTGCTGGACTGCAGGTTTAGTAACTGTCTCTGGACCTAAATCTTAGAAAGATGTTGCACACTAACCACTGTCACACAGAGATAAGCCAACAAAAAAGAGCATCAGGAAAATGGTGAGCACTTCATTTAGACTGTTAAATAATTAATTTGTACTTAAAAAAGATGAATGAAGTGTTCAGTTGCTTCTTGACGCTCTTCTGTTGTGGCCACTGAGCACCATTACTGCTCTAGAGTGAGACTCATACTTAGTGCTGATAGAGTGTCTTAAAATAGAATGTTAAACCTCTTCTTGACATCAGAAAGGTGCATAAGAAGCCTGACATTTCATCTGTTTTGGAACTTAATTGTGACACTCCATACATTACAATAAATGTTAGCTTCCTCACACCTGGTTTATTTACATTTACAAATATAATGGTAAGGTTCACAATTGGATTTTTATTTTTTGCTTTTCTTTGAAAAAAAAACACAGAAGTATGCATTCAATCATATTTTTCATGCTGCAAATATTCAATAATAATAATATGTAGTTTAAGATCTTTATTGAAATGACAACAGCATTAAACTAGGTGAATACTTCATCAGGAAAATATAATTGAGGTTATTACCTTTATATAATGTATAATATGTAATTTACATTATATAATAACTTTATATAATTGTGAAGTCAATTAAAGAAATAACTAACACAAACTTCATTTAATTAAAGCTTCAGTCTTCTTTTAATTAAAACAGATTCAAGAGAAAAACATTCAATAAGTCCAGTGGGCATATTGGTATATAACCTGGTTTGAAAATTATATACACAGACTTCACCTTCTATAATGCACATGGATAGAAAAAGAAATTTGCCTTTTTTTAACTAGAATATATTTTATGAAGATATCCAGTTTTATGCAAGATTTCAAGACAGTTCCCAGGGTTTAATAGACTGTGTGTAGGTACTGTGTTGTGCTTACATGGAATGTATCCATGTACATGGCCATGGTTCCCCCTAGGCAGCTCACAATGCATATTAACGATGGTGTGCTGCCGAGGGAGAGCATAGGAACAGGGATATTGAATCAGTGTAGGGAGATGTGTAGTGGTTACCCGTGGTTGTGGATGCCTGATCAGATGTTATGTACAGGGTGCAGCTCATTGTAATGCACCTCGCCACTGTTGAAATGCTGTGAATTGTGCTAAATCTGTAATATATAAGTTATATGGTCTTATTCATTTATTTATTTATTATTTTTATGCATGTTTTTGCAGTGCAGCGTGAAACACAGCAATGCCAAGTCGCACTCACATATAGACAGCTGACACCTGCTACACATGTAAAAATAGAAACAGGATGTAATCAATTATCATAGTTAATTATTTTATTTTATTTTTCTGTTGTAATTGTTTTTTTTTGTAATTGCAGTTTGCGTGGCACAGAGCGCTACAGAGTTGAGCATCACTTGTACATACACAGCAGATACCTGCCAGACATCTAACAATAGAAACCGGATATAATTAATTATTTATAGGTAACAGGTAGCCTAGTAGTATATGTGAAGGTATACTAGCTTTCATAATATCCAAGTAGCTAAATAGGTACAGTTACTGCCTTTTGTGTAGTAGGCCCTGAGTTCAAGTCCATAGCAGATAGAACATGTTAGTAATTTAAGTACAATTTTTGTTTAATTTAATACTAAAATTGTGAAATATGGCACTGCTGCACTCTGCTAAGCTGTGCTTAACCATGCTAAGCACTGCATAAACATGGTAATGGCTACCAATGTTTGCACGGTGCTAAGGTTTATGAGTGCTGGTGCTGTTCAGTTCTGCTTAGTTGGTTTACGTGCTGTTTATGCAGCACTTTTTTGAAAGTTTTTTGAAAGTTGTTCAATGATGTGTGAGGGTGGGAAAACAGCCTATATTAAGTGCATTAGCTGCAATTCTGTACTATACATTGGAGTTGAATCAACTGTTGATATGGCAGGTGGTGCAGGTGAAGATGCGCACTTTCAGGCACAGAAGTGGGGTATTCAGGAGTCCAGGGTCATGGTTGGCTCCTTATAAAAAAACATGAACCTAGGCTGCTGCAAGGCAGTTTCCAGGGCTCAGAGTGCAAGGCAGAGGCCTGGAAACATTTGGCCAGGGAACTAGTCAGTGTAACTGGTATCCCCCACACAGGTGAGCAGTGTCATCACCATTATCATGACCTGAACGGGACAAATAGGGGAAGCCTGGACACCTTGATCCAAGAAGCTAGAGCAGGGAATGCCCCACAAATATGTAAGTAATTTTTCCTCTGTTTTACCAGTATGCAAGCTAAATGTCTGCAAAACTGGTATGCATAATGGTGTGCTTCTTTCCCAACAGCTGCAGCTGAATGGGGTCACAATGTCGAGTCCCATGCTAATTTTAGGGCAATAAGCAAGAAAGAGTAAAGCATTTACTGCAATAAAGTATACAAAAGATAAACTGTTGTGCAATAAATAGGCAATTAGAGGGGTCTATATTATAAGCTCAAAAATACTTTACCGCAAACGCTCACATGAGTGAAAATGCCGGTAATCAAACTTGCTATTGTGGGGGCTGTGCCCCCCACAACCCCTGCTAACTATATATTCCAACTCTGAGGTCGCACTACAGTGAGGAAAGGGAAAATATCTCACTCCTCACTGTAGCATGACCCCACAATCACATTTTCGATTCCCGGAATTTTCACTCATGTGAGCAATCACACTGAAGTCTTTTCGTGCATCTGATATAGACCCAATTAGAGCTGTAGTTCAATAAATGAATAACAACTGTAGTGCAATAAACAAAAAACAATATCAATAAGAGTAAGCAAAATTGTGTACAGCAGGATTGTGTTGTCATAACCATTGCAGTAGAGCTGTATGCATTGATTGTCTCTGGTAAGGTTGCTGCAGTCAAGTGTAACCCTGTAATAGCTATAGAATGCAAAGCTAATGGTCTGCAAACTGTGTTGCTTAACACATAGTACTGTCCAAGGCTATCTCCAGGCCAATATCAGTCACATAATGCTCTCTGTTCCTCCTACTTCACGTAATAAAGGTTTATGGGTAGGGTAGCCTACTCCATGGGCAGATATTGTGTGTGGACTTCACAGATATTTCAAAGCAATACCAATAAAAAGTGTTCACCAGCATTGTTATTTCTAAAATAAAGCTGTATTATTATATGCAATATGGTTGTATTCCATGCATGTGTGTTCTACAGTCACTGCAGTCAATTATAACACTGTAATAGTTCTATAATGTGAGAAGAATCTCCTGTAACTTGTATTGCTTAGCTCATAGTATGGTTCCAGGTTATCTCTAGGTCAGTATCAGTCACTCAGTTGTCAGTAGTGATTCAGTAGCTCAGTCAATTAAATGCCTTATACACAATACATTTTTTCCACACATAGTCCTGGATTCAAATCCAGTGGTGTGTAACACTAAATTTTCAGTATCAGTCACGTGATGCTCACATTTTTCTCTCCCCAGTTACAAAAGGTATATGGGTGAGGTAGCCCATATTATCAACAAATATTGTGTTTAGATTTCACAGAATTTTAAAATCAATAGCAAGAATGTGTTCGCCAGCATTGTTGATTCATAAATACATCTGTTTATTTACAGTATGGCAGCATTCCTTGCATGTCTGTACTAAGTTGCTGCAGTCAATTATTACATTATTTTCAGATGTCCCCTGCAGTCACAGTTATTGGGTTCTATCCCCATGCCTCCTAACTAAGCCAGTCTAGTTTATGCACTGTATACAAACATGCCTCTCAGGTATCATGATTTCTTGTAATGTAACTAAAACTGCCTAATCCATCTATCAAAGGATTACCAGAGAAAGACTACCTGGAATGCAATGTAGTACCACATCCACTTACAGAGCATCTTGGTAGTTGTATAAGTCCTCATTATGTGAAACTGTTCTCTGCAGCTGTGTACTTGCATTTGTCATTGCTTGGCCCATACTGACCCATGCTGACAGCTTGAGCGGTATGAACGTGCTACAACAGCTATAGGAGAATTGTATTCACTGTAGCAAAACTGACACAACATACCTGTAGAGTATTTATTATCAGTGTTTTCAGGGAGATAATCTGCAGTACCACTAATGGAATGTTTTTCTTTCTCCCCCCACCCCTTTTCTTCATTTATTTATAATTATTATTTACTATTATGATTTAATATTAACATTTGTTGTTAAACTAACTATATTTTTGCCAAAATCTGATATAATATGGTTATGTGTTATTATGATTCACTATTAACATATTTTGCTAAACTATTTTGTTGCCCTTATGGCTTACTTCTTACTGGCATGCAGTTACCATACTGACTGTTATGTTATTTACTGTTGTGGTATGCATATTATACATTAATATGCATCTGTATGAATTAAAATTATGTCCCATTCTGTTAATACTACCAATGGTTTAGTTATTACAAACCTTAACCTATTGCTATAGCTCTATCACCATTGCACACCAAGATAGGCCAGTTCCAGTTGACCCCCCCCTACCTTGCCTCGACTGGCCATAACACTGGGTCACAGGATGCCTGGGACCCAAACTGGTGATGCCACCTCTGCTGCCCCTGCACTACATGCAGTGTTGGGTAGTACTGCCCCATGGGATGGGGCCTGGCCCCCCTCTGGAGGCAGTGGTGGTGGGGGTGCTGTCACCAGGCATGAGCTGCCAGTCTTGGTGCGCAGGATAGTCTACTGTGGGTTTGTTGACTGTTTGCACCAGATTGGTCATGCTGGCCAACCTGGTGGGGCAACCTCATCCTGGTACCCAGCCTCCAGCACTGTCACCCTTGGAGCAGTGTCAACACTCCCATGGGTGGACATGTGAGTCACGCTGCTGGCACTTGGATTCCACAGCACCCTCCCTCTCCAAGGTATTCACCCCCTCATGCGTGACACACCACCCCTGTCTGCTGTCTTGTCTGTCTGCAAATAGATCCTCAACTACCAAACTTACCCCCCCCACATGTACCAATCTCGCTTCCCCAACATTACACTCACACTTTAAAAATAAATGGGCACTTGTCCCAAAAAAATATTGCCCCATACATAGCTCTCCAATTTGACCACATGTCCACTGGACCCAAGTAATTTGGTCCAACTGGCTTGAAAATGCAGTTATGTTGTCCTCACAGCTCTGTGTATGGGTGAGAATTCAAATTCATATACATATTCTGGTCAAGTTCACAGTTGTTGCTGTACAAGAAATAGATAGGTTTGATTCTTTCCTACACCCTTCTTGCACATCCCTACCTGCCTTCAACTATGTTTTCCCCCTGCTTGCATCCCATTTCACCACTTTCCTATTTACTCATTTTTCTTTTCTTTATATTTGCATGCCACACAGCTTCACTAAGCTCAGATAAATAGAACTATATTCATTATATGTGTCCTTAATATTGTTTTACAAATTTAAAAAATAAGCACCTGTCTGATGTTTTGAACCTGAGACCATTGCAAATGCAGACCAGTGCATCAACCTGCCATACCACACAACTCTTACAGAAAATAGGTGCTTTAGAAAAAGCATAGTAATTGTCAGTTACAGTCATTAAGCACGTTTCAGCATAGCTGAGCATCTCACCACGCTGCTCAAATTTGAATGAAACTTAATGGAAAACATGGGAGTGTTCCTGGGACTCTTGTGCAATAGGACACCACTACAAAGCCAAATACATAATAATGGATGTAAGTGAGGATTCTGATAGCAAGTACATGTGCTCTTTTATTAGCAAAATGTGGAAATACACCTGCTAAGTCTTTAATGGCAAAATACATGTGCAACTGGGACCCTGGTGCAGAAATACATTCATATGAAGCCTTGTACGTACTGATGGATGTAGAACATGATTGCCACAGCTGGTAGGTATGAACATATGTTTTGCAAATACATCTACTACACAAGTGACTCACTAGCTCAGTCTCTTAAAAGTCTCATAAACAGTGGATTTTTGCCACACAGTCCTGGGTTCAAATCCAATATTGTGAAGCCAGCAATTAATGACACTCATGCACTCTTTATGCACTCAATGCATGCCAAATTAACTGACTGCTTTTAACTGATGAAAGTCACTGGCCTGCTGGTACGAACACACTTTACGTATCCCTATAGTAAATGTATATATGCATAAATTGTCATGTCATGCAGTAATATGCATTCAAAGAGAATGTCAACTCAGGTACTGCAAATGAGGGCCACTAATATCAGAGTGCACCACACAATCCTTTCAGAGTCACAGTGCAAATTAACACAGCTGAACAACGAACATATATATTTGAAGCCCCTGCTTGTAACATGTACTGCCATCATACATGCTGTAAATTACTACCAGACTGTAATACATGGCCAGGCTGATGACCAAATGGTGTACATAGTCACATATGGACACCAAGTGGGCTGGTACTAGTCTTATACATTATAGATCACAGTATTTATTGCATGCATCATGGCTTACATCTGATACTACACTGGCAGCTGGTAGTCTTAACTTATTCCTTCCAGTATAGCTCTTTGGAGTGCATACTTTTAACTCCCAGTGGGTGTGCTTTGAGTCTTTAAAAACTGAAGTTATCACCTTACAGTTCTAACAAATACTCATTGACAGAGGTAAATTATCAGTTCAGTTGTGTTTGCCATTACGTATGCTTCAAGATAAAATATTCTGATACCTTGTATGTAGCATGGTTTTGGAATTATTAATGCAAATATGAACAAGCGCTCAGCTGTAATGAGTTAAGGTGGCTGACATCATCAGGCCTTGTAGAAGGGGACAGTTTGGAATCTGGCAGCAAGTTACAGGCCCAAAAAGTGCATAACCATTGCAAGTGGATAGCCCATGAAGGCACGTCCATTGTTTTGCAGCAGAATACACACACACGCACGCACACACACACACACACACACACACACACACACACACACACACACACACACACACACACACACACACAAACACACACACGTGGGCTGGAGTGAGATTAGAACTCCTATCTATCCAGTCTTATACACTACAGATCACAGTACTTATCAAATGTGCCACAGCTTATGTCTGTTGACATCATGAGGCCTTGTAGAATAGGGCAGTTTGGAAGCCCGCAGCAAGTTACAGGCCCAAAAAGTGTATAAGCATTGCAAGTAGATAGCTCATGATGGGGTGACCATTGTTTTGCAAGGAAATATACATACACACACACACACACACACACACACACACACACACACACACACACACACACAGCCATGCACCGAGTGGGCTGGAGTGTGATTAGGACCCCTACCTATCTAGTCTTATACACTACAGAAGACAGTATTTATCACACACGCCACAGATTTATACACTACAGAAGACAGTATTTATCACACACGCCACAGATTAAATCTGTTGTATATGTGATTGCAGGGACAGTACATGTGCATTATACAAACTAGTCTTCTGTTGAACAGCATCTGTGGCCTGCAGAGTGATATTGCTTCATACTGTTGTCTGCATCTTCATAGGTTCATAGGTTCATAGGTTGGTACTAGGCTATCAGCCCTAGGGCCTATACAAGCCTAGCCATAACAATTCCCTGGCTATTTCTTCCCACATTATTTACTTTCATGGACCCCTGTCTAGCAGGGCGACTGACGTGATCCCTGGGGTGAATTTCCTTTCTCCCATCCAATCGTCAAGGTTCCTCTTGAAGAGGTCCAAAGAGGCACTCTCCTTGACATGTATGGGCAATCTATTCCAGAGTCTGGGGAGTCTCTGGGTCAGGAACCTATCCCTCCAGCATGTTTTGTTTATTGTGATGACAAGGTTTAGATCCCTGGAGTGTGTAGCTCTGAGGATTGGGATTTCTTCAAGTGTAGCATGTCCAACAGCTCTGGGTTTGACATGGCCTTGTATGTTAAGCAGAGATCGCCTCTGAGTAGACGATATGCGACAGAGTATAGCTGGAGTTTTTTAAGGCGGTCAGCGTAGGGCATCTGCTTTAGGCCTGTGATTCTTTTAGTGAGGTATTTCTGAGGCCTTTCCAGTTGTTGCAGATGTCTTGAGAGGTACATACCAAATGGGGCGTTGTATTCTATAATGGGTCTAATGAGGGATGAGTACAGTGGGACAATGACCTCCTTTTTCTGGATGAAAAGCCCTTCGTGATGAGGTGTGCCACATAGAAGGATTTCCTGACTGTTGTGGCGATGTGGTTATCGAAGGTGAGACCACTGTCCACTTGTGTCCCTAAGTCTCTTATCACACTTTCTGTGTTTAGTGTACTGCCACCTATATGGTAATTCATGGATACATGTTTTTTCCCAAAGGGGATAACAATACATTTCTTGGCATTGAGCTTGAGCCCATGGCTCTGGCACCAAGCATCTGTTTCTGTAAGGCCCTTTTGTAGAGTATCCACATCATTTGGGGATTCAATAATGGCTCCTAGTTTGCAGTCATCTGCAAACTTTGTTAGCCACAGTCCCTTAGTGTTGACCTGTACTTCAGAGAAGTAGATGCCAAACAAGAGCGGCCCCAGGACTGAACCCTGAGGTACTCCACTTGTCACTTGTCTGGAGCTGGATTTGGAGTCGGCTACTTTTACAGTGTGGGTTCTATCAGTAAGCCATTTAGCAACCCATTGGGTGACATAGGGATTAATACCCAACTTAGTAAGTTTATCTATGATTCCAGAGTGGGGAATGGTGTCAAAGGCCATCTAGTATCATAGCAGTGAGATAACTATTTTTATCCTAGCAATGTGTGAACAGTTACCAGTATGGCCATATGTGGCTGCTTGCAGTTACTTAGGCGAACTTGTGGGCAGGGACAATGTGCCCTGTCCATACGTGTGTTGGCAATATTATACAATACACCACCTGCTCACCTGTGTCTGTCAACTTGGTGACATTCAGCAGGCACAGGGGTCTGTAGGTAAGTGGATTATGTACTGTTGCACTCTAAGTTTGGATCCTTTGAGCAACAGTATGGCTGTGTGATAGTGCTGATTTATTCACCATTATTAGGAAATGTCAGACAATACAGACATCCACATGCATATTTCTGTATATAAAAGGGATGTATATATAAATGTAGTTGTGTGTGTGTATGCTATCTATATGTGTTATGTGGATATATGGGGGGAGTGTATGTATCGTTTTAATATATATAGCTCTATATATTTATATATATATATATATATATATATATATATATATATATATATATACATATATTGGTATATATCTGTTTGACCCTATATAGTGATAGCTATACTATGCATGTGAGAGAGAGAGATAGTGACAGATGGATATGAATACATATATGTCTGTATGTATATGTGTTTATACATAACAGATTATTTTGATAAGGGGGAGGCAACAGAATTGCTCTCATTTTAACTAAGTGTCTGCGCATGCCCATTGGGGCTGTCAGTACTTCTGGGCATGTTCAGAGGGACTGTCATTACTTATAAAGTGACTTCAGGCCATGCATACCTGTACTCCAGTCTGGGATTTTGTATGTTACAGACATTAACATCTGCCCCTGTTTCTGCAGTACTGCACTTCACTCAAAAAATCCATGGCATTCCCCAGTTGTGTGCTGTACTTAATATGTGACTGAGGTTGGTGATGTTACACCAAGAACAAACTATAGTCTGCATACCTCTCAACTGTCCTGCTTTTCACAGAATGTACAGAGTGTTGCATCATATGTTTGATCTGTTTCTCAGACATCTGTGGTCTTCTTGTGAATTATTGAATATTGACATCACTGCATTATATTAAATACAGACAAACATTTGTGTTTCAGACTTTATATCCTTCAGAAAATATGTAATAATGCAACACCTTTAATTCCAGCAACTTTCTTGGTTTATGGGAACAATATGCAAAATCTGTCCCTATGATTGGGCCTTTGTTCCCCCAGTCTTTCTGGCTTTGTCCAGATTTCTTGCAGTAAGAGGTTGAGAGGTATGACAGTCTGTCAAAACACCAACGTAGTACTACCTGACATGAAAAAGATGTGAGTAATTCTAGATTAGAACCATTGGCACCATCCCCCTTGCTAGCTTCCATAGTCCACTGAGCCACAAAGGTTGCCAGACATAGAGGAGTCATTTATCACGCAATCAACCAGCATAAATATGTACATTGTTATCCTGAGCAGGGGAAAGACATACAATGTGTGAGCAATATCTATGTTATGGCCCTGAGATTGTTTTGTTCACTGATATACCATAGCTGATTTTCTGTTAAAGCAGTTATATGGGGAGACTGCTGTGTTGGGGGTGGGGGAACAACAGCACATGATCAGCTTGGGTAGACAGTTTTCCAAATATCATGTGTGGCCACTGTTTAACATCTCCTTTGATTGATGTTGTGAATATTCCAACAATGAGGGCTACTGAATATTAAGGAACACAAACTATTGGACTGAGTATCTGTAGTCCCATGTGGATGTTACATCTGTCCAAATAGCCCACTATATTCTCTTGCATAACAGCAGCAGATCCATGCATATGATACCATATTATACTAATCTTTGCAATTAGGTTACAGACTTACCTTGTGAATGCAGCAGTTGACAGACCTGTTGTTCAGGGCTGAATCTGAGTGATGCAAGCAGTACACAGCCAATACATGGATAGGTACAGGTTATGTGGGTTGCTTGGCATCAGCTATTTTAATATATGTATGTAAGTAGGAGTAAGATGTCAGTCTCCAGGGCCCTAAGTTATCAGTGAATGTGCTATGCGTTGTCTCTTAGCCAGTGTCAGGATGTACTGGACACACCTATGTCTGCCTACACCATCATGGGGCTTCTCCTCTGAGTCCTCCTGTGCATGTGGCTGTGGTGACCGAGGTGCTGGTGGGGGGGCTGTGTATTCCTTCTCTTTGCTGATCCCACTGCAGCAGTTTCCATAGTATCATGCTGTGTAGCATGGCACATACTGTGAACATATGTGCATATGTGACTGGATAGTACTGCAGAGCTCCACCAGATATATTGAGGCACCAGAACCATGTCTTCAGCAGCCTAAACACACAGTCTATGATGTTCATAGTCTCTGTGTGTGCCTCATTATGGAGTTCTTCCATGGGTGTGTATGCATTTCTGATGGGTGTCATCATCCACAGTTCCAGTGTGTAGCCAGCATCCCCCAGTAAATGGCCATGTAGGATGTCCCATCTAGCAAACATCTGGTAAGCTATGATGCATGCCAGATATGGGAGTCATGATAACTGCCAGAGCTGCCAGCAAACACATTCAGGATAATGCCCTGGGCATTGCACATGACCTGGCAGTTGATGGGCTGGTACCCTTGTGGTTGACATAGATTCTACCCTCCTCACTGAGTGGTACCTTAATGTGTACATGAGAGCAATCTATGGCATCCAGTACCTCAGGGCAGTGTGCTACATGGTAGAAGAGTTATATGTTGCTAGCCCTCACCTCAGGGTCAAGGGGAAAAGAAATGTGCTCACTGGCATGTGGTAGCATGGCATCCAGGAACTGGTGGAGTACCCTGGATGCTGATACCTGTGAGACCCCCACCATGCCCCCAGTTGGTCTTTGGAAAATAGCTGTGTCTATTATTTGTAGGCTACTCATATGTTTGTTTCCACTGGGATGGGTTCCCCTCTGTTGGCTAAGGGTCTGAGTTGAGGGTGGCAGAGCTCAGTGAGTTTTTGTAGTATATCCCTGTCTACCCTGTAGTGCTCTACAATCTCCAGCTCATGTAGCTCCTGGAAGATTACCTTGAGCCCGAACGCACTTCTCCTTTTCTGCCTAGGCCTATTGTCAGAAGCAGCGGCATTGACTTCAGCATCTAGCACATACAAATTTAATAGACTTGCAGCAGCCCCTAGCATTCTTTCTGTTAAAATTCCCAAGTCTGTACTCCAATGGTGCAGAGCATGGGAGAAAAAATCCAGATTGTAGGGTGTATGCATACATTATAGTGCTTTGCTGTACATACATACATATATACATACATACATACATACATACATACATACAAATATTTCAAGCACAGGCATAAATGCCCTTCTAGCTTGCCAACATACCAAAACACTTGTTCCCATAATAAGTGTCCAAACTGTTCTTAAAAATATCTAAACTAGTGCTTGCTTTAATGTAAATTGGTAGTCTGTTCCATGTATCAGCTACTCTGTCAGAGAACAATTAGTACACTTCTCATTCCTATAGAATCTTCTACACAGGTTGTCTGATGGTTCTCTAGTACTTTTTGATAACCCCAAACATTCCCAGAGGTAGTTGTTCCTAAATGCCCTATATACCTGAATAAGATATCCTCTTAGATATCTATAAGGAATACTGTACAAGTTCAGATATTTTAGTCTTTCATAATAACTTATGGATTTTCACATCCATGGATGCCCGTGGTATATTTCTGCTGTACTTTTTCCAGTTTACTCATGCTTGTCTTCTTATAGGGTTTCCATATTGTTATTCCACACTCAAGTTTGGGTCTAATATAACTAATAGACAATGACTTCATTATTTTTAATTTCCTAGACTTCATAAATCTTTTTATACAATCTATAGTTCTATAACTATCATTAATCAATATTGATATGATTAGAAAAACTCATAGCTGAATTTACCCATATACCGAGATCTTTAAATGAGTCTACAGTTTCAATCACTGTGTGCCATATTAAATATTCACCATTCAGTTTATGTCTCACAAATCTCATATGCTTAGTTTTTAATGTACTCATCAGCATATTATTCTCCTGTGTCCAAATGGTGAATTTAGTCAAGTTATTTTCCAGGCATGTCTTATCTGTAACACTTGTAGTCAGTTTACCCAATTTTAGGTCATCAGAGTAGAGACTGTAAAACATTGAAGACATGTTGGTAAATGATACAGCTTATACTGTTGTAGATAAGAATGTAATTAACAACAGTTTTTTGAGAATAAACACTGATCTTTTTGACATATTTTGCAAGGGTAGTTTAGATCATGACACATGTCAATATTTGTTAGTGGAACATCCCAGTATGGGATGTTTCTTTGGGACAACCGAAGTACACAAATCAGAAACAAATCCGCCCTTCAGGCCCATTATTTCAGTCAAGAGAACCAAGACAGAAAATATTTCTTTATGGCTAGATTACATACTTAACCTATAGTACAAAAAGCAAAGTCGTACCTTAGGGACTCCTGGCACCTTTTGGAAATTTTGAAGGACATTAACCTCACCCATGGTGATTTTTATTTTGCGTGTCTAGATGTTAAATCACTGTACACATTTATCAACCAAGATGCTGGTATAGAATATCTGAGAGATTACCTTAATGGGTGCACTGACTTTACACACAGTAAAATAGAGATGGATTGCAGGCTTATCGGTATAGTTCTTGACAATAATTTTTTTGAGTTCAACCAAAGATATTATAAGCAGACCCCAGGAGTAGCTATGGGGGCAAGGGTGGCCCCATCTTTTGCCAACCTTGTAATGGCCATGTGGGAGGAGAGATATTTGTATGTACATCCACAAAGCTCCCACGTTATTTTATATCAAAGATTTATCGATGAGTTGATATTTCTGTGGACTGGTGATGAGAGTGAATTTGAGTCCTTTTTTTAGAATTTTCTGTGGGAAGTTTTGGTAGGACCATTAATTGTTTGGATATACATTTAGCTTTTGATACATCCAGTAACACTTTTGTGAGTAATATTTATAGGAAATATGTTTTTGTCAACCAGTATTTGCACAGAGATAGCTTACACCCTAGGCATATGATGAAAGGGGTGATTAAGCAGCAATGTATTTGCCTCAGTAGACTTACATCTGATGATGACACTTTTTTCAAGAGGTCATCATGTTGACACATTTTTTGAACAAAGAGGGTATGACCAGGCTTGGCTAACCAATATACATAAGGAAGTGTTTATTCTGAGACAAAATGCTGCCAAACTCATCATCAGGGGGGCTGGTGATGTAAGTAACAACAGGAAAAAGAAAAACAACACGGTGTTTGTTATTTCTTTCCCCATCCACATTGTCAATGAGATGGGTGTCATTAAACACATAATTAAAGACAATTGGAAGGTTTTGATGGAGAATAGGGACCTCATACAGGTAGTAGGTGTAGAACCCAAGTTCACCTATAAGAAAATTAAGAACAACAAAAACATTTTGGAAAATGGTGTAGGGGGAGGTGGGGGGCACACTTTAGCATTGACTGATGTGAACAGTGTTTGTGGTACTTTCTCCTGTAGGAAGTGTAAACAATGTAGGTATATAAGCAATACATCTAGTAAATTTATTACACATCTTAAAAGGACTATTTGGGTCCACAGATGGTTTACCTGTGAGAGTACAAACATAATTTATGTGGCAGTATGTGACTCTTGTACTAGTTACTACATCGGAAAAACCATTAGATGTATAAAGCGTAGAATATATGAGCACACACTTGCTATTAAGAAAAAGGACTCTACCAATGCTTTAGCTAGCCATGCTATTCACTGTGTGAACTTTAAAACATTCACCTTTTCAGTCATAGATTATGTTCAACAAGTGGATTATATAGGGAACACCAATTTGATTTTAGAATGCAAGGAGTCATTGTGGCAGCTCAGTTTGGCAGACAGAGCCCCTAGTTTGAACGAATGCATTAATATTAAGTGTTTTTTTATCATTAAAATAACATTTAAATCACAATAATATGTTTCTATATTAAGACTTTTTTTATGAAGCTTTGACATTCTAAGCTCTTTGGATAACAAGACAGTTTTTTTATTTTTATGGTATGATTTTATACCTTTAATTTAAAGTATCATGAAAGTTGTGATATGTGATGTAACTTACAAGAGGTTTGTTTTGAGAGGGTTTTTTTCTGAAGATGTTCATGAAGAATAAATTTGAATGAAAGTACTAAAGAATTGTGTTCGCTCCTTCATTCCATCTACAGCTTTTTGTTTGAGTTTCATTTTCCATGCTGCTATCCATCTTATCAAGAGTGCATCAATACCTAGTTGTACTAATTTACTGATCAGTGTTTTGTGCATGACCCTGTCAAATGCTGAAGTTAAGTCTATATAAATTACATCACAGCACAATTTTTCATTTATAGCTGTTATTAGATTGTTATAGAACATCATGTTACAGGTGGTACTAGATCTATTTTCCACATATGCATGCTGATATATGGCTTCTAGTTCTACCCTATCCAGTTCTGACAATAACTTATCCCATATTACCATCTCCATTAATTTTCCATAACATAAAAGTAGACTTAAGGGTCTATATGATTCTGGGATTGTCCTCCTACCCTTTCTCTTAAAGACAGGTTTAATAAGTGCATGTATCCTATCTTGAGAAATATTCAGATATTTATAGGACCTAGTGAATAATAAATATAATGGTAGTGTAAGTTCTTGCTGAAGTTTCTCAGGTCATTGTTACTAATTCCGTCTCCTCCCTCCACTTTGGATCCAGTTTGCGCAGTTCATTTTTGATATAACTTAATTTGATTCCAGTCTCTGGGGTTACCTGGATGTCACTAGGACAAATTATCACCCCTTTTGTGCAGTCTGACTGCTTTGCATAAGATTTTGTAAATATATCTATAATCTGTTGTGCTGAGAATACATTTTAGAATCTGCACATAGTTTATTAATTTCAGTGTTGCATTGAATAACAAAAACCTTATTTGAGTCAGTACTCTTAGTGTTCCTGTTAACAGTCAAATCCTTGGGACATCTCAGTAAGGGACCATATTTTTTATGTCTAACTTCAAGAATCCATTTTTTTGAGATCCCCCAACAATGACAAGGAGCATCCATGATCATGAGCAAAGTACAAAGTTTATCAATCTCTTGTTTAAACATAGAATCGTCTGAAATATACCTACAGAGTCTAATAAGCTGTTCTTTAACAATATTTCTTTGTTTTTTGCCACCAAGGGTGCTGACTGGTAAAATGTAAAAAAAAGCATTTGAAAAAGTTTCTTTTCTAAATAACCTAGACTCATGCCTCCCTTCAGATTAATTTTTGTATAGAGTAATGTCTAGGTAATTTATCAAACTATCACTGGTCTGATAGGAAAAGTACAAGAAATCAGTAGAACATTTCAAAAAGTCAATAGGTTCTTGCAGCCCGGTAAGGTTCCCTTTATATAGATTAAGTACATCATCCAGGTAACTCATACAACCTTCAACCTTGGAAAAGAGTGATGAAATGAATATCTTCATAGCTTCTCAATACCATAAAACCATGTTCACAAAAACATAGGCTGAGACTGCCCCATTGCAACACCTCTGTGTTGCTTATAGTATTCACCCTCAAAAAATGCAAAGTTGTTTTTAAGCACCAGTTCCATATATTGAAAAATTAAACTAATTTTTGCCTGGTCAATGTTGGTACCATTAGTCATGGAACCCAGGAACCATTCCAAACCTTCATCATGTGGGATGACAGAGAACAACATACAAGACATCAGGTAAAAATTTCAAATCGGCAATAGACTGAATAAAGTGCCAGAAGTCTTATAATAAATGCTTTTTTTCCTATTGAAAAAGATTTGAACTTAAAATCAACCATTTTAGCCAGTGGTTCAGTCCTTGACCCTGCTGAAGTTCAATGGGTCTAATTGGGGGTCAACCACTAACTTGTGAATCTTACGGATTCCGAATATACCCAGAACCCAAGGATGCTTGACTTCAGGGGAAGTCTCTTATCTTATGGGGCATATCAAAAGTAGTGTATAAATCCTCCAGTGCATAGTCTATGCCTTGATAGGCTATGATAATCTTGTTTTGTGAGACTTCCACAAAGACATCACCAATATTTAAAAACTCAAGCATCGTAAATGAATACAGGTGGTGGTCCACAATTACAACACCCCCACCCTTATCTGGCATCATCACACATAAACTATTATCATTAGATAACTTGAACAAAATGTCTCTTTCATCAGGAGCTAAGACATAAAATCTTTTTCTCTTCTTGTGACCCCCATTCCCTGATACTGCTTTCATATAACTGTTCAAAAAGCCCAATAGGCATTGCTAAAGGGGGCTTAAAATATTACTTCTCCCCAGTTCATTGTTAGCACCATGATCATTATTAGATGGCATCAAACATTTCAAGTTAAGTTTTTCTAGTGTACAGTTTTAGTTCAATCATGGTATCCACTACATTGGAGTAACTAGAGGGCACAAACCTAAACTATTTTTAAAATAATGAACCAAAAAGAGAAGTAATGGGCAATGGGGAAAATTATATATAGTACATCCATCAAAACTATATACAGTACCTTCAGCAGGTGTTTCCAAACCATCTGAAGAAATTATTTTCACCCTTGACAATTGTAATACCCCCTCAAATGCCAATCCCGTCTTAGGGAGGGGTTTGGAAGTCAGGGGCATTCTGTTCCTGCTACCCCCACTTTTTCTCCTGCCTCTTGGATCTTGGGGTTCCATTCCCCTGAAAAATGAGACATCTGCTCTTCACTATCCTCCATACCTTCCCTGTGAGCATCGAGTACATCATTGGGATCACTGTCTTCATACCTTTTTCCACCATTAGGAATTATATAGGCCTTATGTTTATAGTCACTCACATCCTTGACAATGTTCTTCTACTTATGTTTATAAGCAGAGGCTTTATATTTTTTAACCCTGTATGAAGCTCTACAAAATTTATCCAGGTGATAAGGAAAGCAAAAATCATTTCTAATAAGGGTGTCCAATTTCTTAATTTCCACTTTTAGTTTCTCCAACCATCTTAGGTTTTCCTTAATAATAATTTGCATTATTTCAATGAACATCTGATCAAAAAGGTCGAATAGCTCATAATGGAAAACAGATCCCAGTGTAACATCACTGGGGTATTTAACTGTTTGCAACTTCCTTTTTGATCAGATGAGAAATGCTTTCACTGTTCACACAACACACATAATTAATACTGACATCATTTCAAATGACATATCTGTCTGTCACTTTTTATCAGTACTGACCTTACTTGAGTTTCTGATATCAGCACATTCATACATTATAATGACTATCAAAATTTAGTATTACATTCCTCAGTAAAATGATATGTGAACAGGTTTTGAATGCTGCATCATCTGTACTGTTTCTGTAAGCTCAATACCTTTACACAATATGCCACAGAGATAGGAATGTGATATCTTGAATTTTACCCAGTACTGTCCAGACTGCAGAGGAAAGCACAGCAATGCAAGTCTTAATTGTATTACTGATGGCAGTCCAAATAAAATTTGTCAGTTTTTACCTTGAAAAGTGAACTGATGTTCATAGATACTGCAGTCAATGGCGTACAATGCTAAACAGCACAGAAAAGATATAGGAGAGAAAAAGAAATAATTATATTGCTTAATCAACTCTGTCATCTTGTAACAGGAACCTATATGGATTTGAATCCACAAACAAGTGTAGTAAGAACAATCAATGAAGAGCATTTCCCAAATTTGACACAGAGAAAGAGATATATTTGCAAGGAAAAAAACTTGCTTAGATTTAATGATAATGTGACATTGTATCAAGTCACATTGAAATTGGAACAGAAGCAAGTTAAAAAAGTTGTTTCTCATTTAAAAGTAAATGTCCGGATGACTGTGATACTGCAAACAGTTGGGAAACCCATGTTCTCACATAATATTTAGCAAGGACAGCAAACACTGCAGGTGTATTTCTCTCATTCTTTATAGCACCTCATTCCCATATATATGCTTTTTAAGAGTAATTCTATCTCTGTTTTATTGATTATGTTATCTGTATCAATGGTTAGAGTGATCCTTTGAATATGAACAACATTTCTTATTAAATGGCAATAACTGTGGTCATTAAATCCAGCATCTGAATATGATAAATGTCGCACTCCTTATTCAATCAGTGTACTTTTATATATTTTGGCAGATCTCCTCTCCCTGACACTGCCTTAGTACGTGTACATCAAAGAGGGGATATTTGAAACCCTGATTGCTCCTGCAGTCATAGTAATCATAGACTCCTGCAAGACACTAGCAGATAACACTTTTTGATGCTTATCCTTACAGTGTTAGGGCATGTGCATGTAACTGTCAAGGTCCTTACACCATGTTTGCATTCCTTGCACTTAGGGAAGATTGTGATGTTTAGGAATGCTAATGATTTACCACCTCATGTGCATACTCACAGCGCTCAAAGGGGTGATTCTGCACTGTAAAAAAGGTGATTGTATAATTAATGCCATTGTATCAGACTAGGGAGACTGGATCCAGAGAGCGATACTGCTAAATAAACATAACTTTTGGACAATCTAATTTCTGCATTGCTTTGTTGCCAAGGTATGTTGCTATTTCTTACATAATGTTTTTAGAATAACATTAAAAGGTGAATTGCACTGGCTTCTCAAAAGCATTTTTTAATCTTAATTTTTTTTCTTTGTCTTTTTCTTTTGACTTAGCCACATATGCATTACATAAAGCATGCTACAGAATTCTACATGACCTACATTTTAGATGTATTTAATTCCAGCTTGCACAGTTATTCCAGGTGAGTGTATTGTACATTTGTAGGAAGGTCTGGCATTCTTACCTGTCTTAACTGAAAGAAAAATATGTTACATTTTGAATTTTTAACTGCCCACTCCCCACAGAGATGGCACTTACATTTCTAAAGCTACATTGTGCTTTTTTATTGTGATTGTGGTGTATTACACTTTTAAATCTACATTTTCTGCATTACAAAACTGTTATAGATTGTTATTGATATTTGATTTAGAATTTGTTTTTTGCGGGGGCTACCTTAACTTGTCTGTGGTCAAAGGGAGCATTTAGTCTTAACTTCTGTGCACAATTGATTCATGCATTCACACAATAATTGAATTTGGGGCCATCCTGTCTGTGTATTATATTACTTAATTATGTTTCTGTTTTCTGTTTCATTTCATACAGGGAAATGGCACGCAAGAAGAAATCTGTACCTCATAAGCCACTGGCCACCTATGTAGAAAATAAAGTCATTATCCAGGCCTTACCACTGGTGTGTCATTAGGTGCTGCTAGATGTATGTATAGAGCCATAGTGGGCCACAGGCACATTCAGGCAGAGCTTCAGAAGAGATAGTGCAACTATTAAACTTCATGCAGTCTGATCTGTGTGAATCTCAGAACAATGTGGGCAACTCCTTGCACAGCATGAAAGACACATTGGATTGCATAGCATCGGGCAGCATCTGTGGTGGACCATCTGTTGGTGGAGTGTGGGTATCCATATAGGCAGAAAGCCTCCTACATTTTCTGGTGTTAGCAGATGTGATGGTGCTAGATCCCACTCCCTTAGTGAAACTACATCCATTGCTCCATCAGTGATTGCAATCTCTACACCTAAATGTGTTAGGCGATAGGGCCATGGTCCTGGACATAGTCATGAGGAGAACTCATCCAACTGATATCAAATCATGTTCATGTAGCACTATGACTTCTAGCCAGGGCTATGGAAGTGACAGTGTACCTCCTGGCAGAGGTGATCTTCATTGTCAGAGCAATGATGTTGAAGTGATTACTCTACCATGCAGAGCTCACACCTGTCTGTGATGCTAGAAAAAAGTTCTAGCAATACACACATTGAAAAAAAAAACACTTTCCCCATACCACTTCACACACATGGAAGCAAACTAAACAGTTCTGTTAATTGATATACATTTGTTTTTACTGACCCTGAACACTGCACACTCTGATAATTGCATGTGTTTCTTACTTTCACATATTCACTTCTTTGGTGTCATCCTTGCCCTCTTTCCACCCCCTCCCTTTTTAAATGACAATACCTGTGTCCTGCACATTGCAGATGTCTTTGTAACTTAGAGTTGCATAAATGTCTGATGCACACAGTGGCTATCTAAGACACATAAGCAAGCCGAGCTATACAAAACCACATATTGCATATTTAGTAATTGATGTTTTAATGTCAGTACTGTGCATACTGTGATGCCCGTGCCCTGGCCCAGCAATCAAGGAGCCTCAATCCTCACCACAAACACCAGTGAGGGGCATCTCATATAGTAGGAAATGATAACAAATACACACAGTAACATGCAATTTCCCTTAAGAGCACACAGAGATCACAGTCAGTCTGGAGCTGGTCTCTCCCTTGCTCTCCAGGTCCCCAATAAGACTCTCTACTGGCACAGCTATAGAGTCCAGATCTCATCCTAGTGGGCAAGCTAAAACCTCCAGCATCCTCTCTTTGCAGCCAGTGCTTCGTGTCCCTGCCCAAGTAGCTCAAACACATGCACACACACACACACACACACACACACACACACACGCACACACGCACACACGCACACACGCACACACACACACACACACACACACACACACGCACACACACACACTTTGAGAAGAGTTTATACAACCATACAGACACTCCTGGGGAAGGCTGGCATGGGTTCTCCAGCTGTGCCCCCTTTTCGCAGACTATACGGTAGTATCAGCTGCCACCACCCACTAATATTTATCAGCTAGTCAAAGGCTCTTAAAAGGGTGTCCAATTATTACTGCACAATTATATTATCCAACTGGTAAGTGTGACTAAACAGTCAAGGCTTATTTGAATTACTTGGTACAGGATCACTATATACATGCAATGTACTCTAGAGCTTAAATTATCTCTACACAAAACAGCCACAGTTAAAAGGGTTTAAAATATTTAATAATAATTAAAAACACAAGACAATACTATTTACTACACAGTGCTAGTCATGAGTTCAGAGATCACAAAGAAATACTTAAAATTATTCAGTAGTATAGTTCTGACATCACAGAAAAACACTTAGTCTAATCTTTCTAGTTTCTAGCTATTTATAAGAGAAAACACAAGTCTAGGATAAACTTACACATAGAGCAAGACAGTGCTGATGAGTTGGATGGTCAAGACAAAAAATGCTTAATGCTCTCTAATTCTCTCTGTTTTTAAAATCACATTCCTAGTTCACATTACATCATTCTTCACACTTCCCTGGGTTCCCAGGCTAACAGAAACTACATTTACATTCTTTAGTAAGCTCACACCAGGTCATGAAGCAAAGCCATTGAAGACATTTATGCATGCAAATTCTGGCCATTAAATCTAGCCTTAAAACAATAGCAAGACTTCCTTCCTCTAGACTGGCAGGAGCCATGTTTACATCAAAGGGTCACAATATGCTTTATTTGGTCAGCAGAGTGCACTGTTGTTACATTTTTTTCAGTTCCACACTAACACTAATTTTACCATTTAAGACAACAAGCCTGTCATTTACATTAATATTTACAGATGACAGAATTACCTCCAAAATTCTATCTGGCTAGGCTGGCAACCTTCACCTATCTTCACCCAGTCTTCACATATCTCCCCATAGAGAACTCAAGCTAGTTTTTCAAGTGACCCTTGTAAAACACTGCTTGAGGGAGTTAGGTCTATCTGAGTATACCTTACCCCATTCCCTGTCTTGAGAGCCCATCTGCATTGACATTGCTAATCGCACTGTGGTGCTGCACGGACATGTCATATGCTTGCAACACCAGGCTCCATCTTAGCAACTTGGCATTTTGCTGGCTGGCTCTGTTTAACCATGTTAGGGGGCTGTGATCTGTCATAACAGTGAATTTCCTTCCATACAGATAAGGCTGAAGTTTCTGTAGTGCCCACACTATGGCTAGACATTTCTTTTTCTACAGCTGCATAGCATTCATCCCTGGGTTGGAGTCTATGACTGAGACTAACCACTGGGTGCTTTTCCCCCTCTGAAGAAATCTGGCTAAGTACAGCTCCCACCCCATGGTTTGAAGCATCCACCTACACAACAAATTATTTGCTGTAATCTGGACTGGCTAACATAGGGGGTCCTCCCAAAGCATCTTTAAGCTCCTGGATTCCTGATCACATGCTAGGGTCCACACTACCTTATCTGGCCTGTTCTTCCTTGACAGGACTGTGAGGGGAGCAGCTATGGTACTATAACTGGGGATGGACTTTCTGTAGTACCATGCCGTCCCTAAAAATGCCCTCACCTGCTTTTTAGTAACAGGTGCAGGCCATGCCTGAATGGCTTCCACTTTGGTAGGTTCTGGCCTTATCTTACCAATCCCCACTCTATGTCCTAGGTAGGAGACCTCTGCCATACCCACCTGACATTTGCTTGCCTTAATGATCAACCCTGCCCTCTGTAGTCTGCCCAGCACCTCCCTGACATGCTGAAGGTGCTCTGGCCAGGAATAGCTGTAGATGGCAATATCATCTAGGTAAGCAAGGGCAAACCCTCCTGCTCCTGCTAGGATATGATCTACCAGCCTCTGAAAAGTTGCTGGGGCATTCTTCATCCGAAAGGACATGTTAGTGACCTCATACAAGCCAAAAGGAGTCACAAAGGCTGACTTCTCTGTAGCACTGGGAGTCAAGGGCACCTGCAAGTAACCCTTGGTAAGATCAATGGCTGTGACATACTTAGCCCCACCCAGCTGGTCTAGGGCCTTATCTTTCCTAAGCATGGGGAAAGCATCTGACTATGTGTGACTATTTAATTTCCTGTAGTTCACACACAACCTGGTGCTGCCATCCTTCTATGGCACCAGCATCACTGGGGAGGCCCAGGGACTGCTGGACTCTTGAATCACCCCTAGTTCCAACATCTCCTGTACCTCCTCCCTCAGAGTCTCTTTGACTCTCTCAGACACTCTATAAGGGGCCTGCGTAATTGGCCTTTGGTTTCCTGTATCCACCTGGTGCTGCCTCAGGTGGGTGCACCCCAGTTTCTCAGTGAACATGTCCCCAAATTCCTACAACACTGCTTGGATTTCTCGAACCTGGGTAGGAGTTAGCTGCTGGGACATTGCTACCCCTTCCACTGAGGTGTCAGCCTGAGCCTCACCGAGGAGATCAGTCACAAGATCTCCCTCAGAATCCTCCTGCAATCCACTGCAAATGTTCAGCACAAGGGCCTCCCTATCATGGTACGGTTTCATCATGTTAACATGGTACAATTTTTGCCACTACCTTCTGCCTAGCAGTCCCACCATGTAGTTAACATCACTTACCTTTCTTACAACCTTGTAGGGTCCCTCCCAAGCTGCTTGCAGCTTGTTGTGTCTGACAGGAATGAGAACCATTACCTGCTGCCCCACAGCATACTCTCTAGCTCGAGCATTCCTGTCATACCACACCTTTTTTGGTTGTTGGGCTTCTGCCAGGTTCTCCTGGGCCAAGCCCATGAGTTCCCTGAGCCTTGTCCTGAGGTTTAGGACGTATGCCACAACAGATTCCTTGTGAGACTCACACTCACCTTCCCACTCATCTTGAATTAAATCTAAAGGTCCAGTCACCCTATGCCCATACAGCAAGTCAAAGGGTGAAAAACCTGTGGATTCCTGTGGAACCTCTCTGGAAGCAAACAACAGATGGGACAAATATTTGTCCCACTCCCTCTTAAACTGATCTGCAAATGCACGTAGCATGGACTTGATTGTAGAGTTTAACCTCTCAACAAGACCATTAGTCTGGGGATGGTAGGGGGTGGTCTTTATATGCTTCACCCCACAGGACTTCCACAGACAAGCCAGCAGGTCTGACATGAAATTGGCACCTCTGTCAGTCAGTATTTTTTTTGGGAAACCTACCCTGCTGAAAGTCTCTAACAAAGCATTTGCCACCTTTTCTGCCTCAATGGAGGACAAAACCACTACCACAGGGTATTGTGTAGCATAATCTACTTCCACTAGGATATACTTTTTCTTGTGGAACTTGGGGTACTCAGAGGACCCACAATATCCATAGCTACCCTCTGAAATGGCTCCTCAATCACAGGCAAAGGCATCAAAGGAGCTCTCACCTTGTTTCCTGCCTTTCTTACCTTTTGGCACTGCTCACAGGTCCTGCAGTACCCTGTTACATTGCTGGAAATTCCAGGCCAATAGTAGTTCTGCATAGTATGCCTCTTTGTATGTTTTATGCCCATATGACCTGCAAATGGAATATCATGGGCTATGACTAGAAGGTCCAGATGGTAGGGTCCAGGCACTACCAACTGATGTATTCTCTCACCTTCTAGCCCTCCCTCAGGGGTTCACTCTCTGTACAGTAATCCTTTGTCCCAGTATACAGATCCCCCATTTCCTTGAGAATCAGCTGCCTCCCTAGCTACCTGCCTCAGACCTTGCAATGTAGGGTCTGAAAGCTGAGCCTGTCTCAACTATCTCCTTGTAACCCTTCCCAGCTCCCCTTCCAATGGAAGTCTGGCATTCTCTGACACTGGTGCCTCACTGTCAGCCTAGTTACTACTAATTACCCTTAATCCTTTGTAGTTGTTCTGCCCAAGGGACCATCAGTACCCACAAGCAGCTGTAGCTCACCTTCAGTCTCACTGCTACAGTGTAGCTTCCTTCCTGAAGTAACCACCTCACCAATTCTGGCTGCGAGTATGCAGTCTGTCTTGGTTACCATCAGGCTACCAGACCTACCAGCTTGTTTCCAAGCCTGACTGTGTGTAACTGCAAAAACACATGGTACTGGCTCATCCAAATCCTTCCCTATCAGGGCATCTGCAGGATGGTAGTCTGGTACCCTTGTTCTCTCACGACAACCTACTATTGGCATTTTGACTTTCCCACTTACTGGCTCCCTCACCTTTTGTTCCCCACCTTGCCTCCATAGACACCTGCATGCCACATGGCACTACTGGTTGCATTCAAAACATTTAATCCTAGTTCCTGGATGTGTAACTGGACTAGTGGCTTCCACTGCTACTGGCAGATTCTGCTGGGGCAGTCTGTGCTGCCCACCATGGGTTCCTTTAGACCCAGGAGCAGTACTGGGGGTCCCTTTCTTGTGCATTGCTGCCCTGCTAACCAGGTATAGGTCCCCCTTCTTCCCCAACTCATCTGAAGTAGCACATTGTCTATCATCTAACCAGATCCTCATGTCCTCAGGCAAAGTGCTAAGGGCTTGTTCACTCACCAAAATGTCTGCTAGCCCTTCAAAAGTGGTGACCTGACATCCACTCACCCACCTATGGAAATAAGTGCTCAGTTTAGCAGCATATTCACACACATTTTCATCTGCCTTGCATCCATGCTCAAAAAACATTTTCCTATACGTTTCTGGTGTTAGCTTAAACATTTCTAACAAGTGGTTTTTAACAGCAGTATAATCAAAACATGCAGTGTCAGACATTTTTGACAAAACAGTTATTGCTTTACCATGGAGTAAGGGGGTCAGGAACCATACCCAGAGCCTTTGGTCAACATTATACTGTTTGCATACCCTCTCAAACATATGAATGAAACTATCAAAATTATCTCCCTCTTTAAATTGCAGAAGAGATTTACTGAACTTTTGTGCTTCTGGGGTCCAGTTACTCCCTTCCCCATCACCTCCATGACTCTGGCAAAGAGTCAGCATTTCCCCCTCATTCCTCTTTGCTGTTCCTTTTCCTTGGCTTCTATCTCCAAATGCCTGGCCTCCAACTCAAGTCTTTTCAGCTCCAGATGGAATTTTAAGTCCTCTGCAGAAAGGTTGAGCTGTCCATTCTCCACTACCAGTCTGATTGTCCTCCTGGTTGCTCTTTTCTGATGCAGCTGTAACCAAGGCTGCAATCAGGTCTACCTTAGTCAGATTTCCCTGCACTAGTCCGCTAGCCTGGCACATCTCTGCCAGCTGGCTCATTGTCAGCTTTCCATACTCCTCTGCTGACATGCTGCCTGCTCACCCTGACTAGCTAAACTAACAAAAGAATTAAAACAATTGTGATCTGAACTCTGAGTATTCACTGCATGGCTGATTTAGAGTACAAAACCTTCAAAGCTCATTGTACACAAGCTACAGGAATTCACTCTACCCACACCACTTCAAGCCAATTAGCATTTGCCAACCAATTAATATGTGGTGTGGATATCCCACCACTGACAAACAATTAATATGTGATGCCCGTACCCTGGCCCAGCAATCAAGGAGCTTTGATCCTCACCACTAACACCAGTGAGGGGTGTCTCATATAGGAGGAAAGGATAACAAATACACACAGTAAAGTGCAATTTCCCTTAAGAGCATACAGAGATCACAGTCAGTCCAGGGCTGGTCGTTCCCTTGCTCTCCAGGTCCCCAGTAAGACTCCCCACTGGCACAGCTATAGGGTCCAGATCTTAGCCTAGTGGGCAAGCTAAAACCTCCAGCATTGTCTCTGTCCAACCATTGCTTCGTGCCTCTGCCCAAGTAGCTGAAACACACACACACACACACACACACACACACACACACACACACACACACACACACACACACACACACACACACACACACACTTTGAGAAGAGTTTATACAACCACACAGACACTCCTGGGGAAGGCTAGCACAGGTTCTCCAGCTGTGCCCCCTTTTCGCAGACTATACAGTAGTATCAGCTGCCACCACCCACTAATATTTATCAGCTACTCAAAGGCCCTTAAAAGGTTGTCCAATTATTACTGCACAATATTATTATCCAACTGGTAAGTGTGACTAAACAGTCAAGGCTTATTAGAGTGACTTGGTACAGGATCACTATATACATGCAATGTACTCTAGAGCTTAAATTATCTCTACACAAAACAGCCACAGTTAAAAGGATTTAAAAATATTTAATAATAAATAATTAAAAACACAAGACAGTACTTTTTTCTAGTCATGAGTTCAGAGACCACAGAGAAATACCTAAAATAATTCAGTAGTACAGTTCTGACATCACAGAAAAACACTTAGTCTAATCTTTCTAGTGTCTAGCTATTTCTAAGGGAAAACACAAGTCTAGGATAAACTTACATATAGAGCAAGACAGTGCTGATGAGTTGGATGGTCAAGACAAAAAATGCTTAATGCTCTCTGATTCTCTCTGTTTTTAAAATCACATTCCTAGTTCACATTACATCATTTTTCACACTTTACAGAAACTACATTTACATTCTTTAGTAAGCTAACACCAGGTCAGGAAGCAAAGCCATTAAGGACATTCATGCATGCAAATTCTGGCCATTAAATCTGGCTTTAAAACAATAGCAAGAATTCATTCATCTAGACTGACCGAAGCCATGTTTACATCAAAGCATCACAACATGCTTTACTTGGTCAGCATAGTGCACTGTTGTTACATTTTTTTCAGTTCCACATGTAACACTATTTTTACCATTTAAGACAAGAAGCCTGTGGTTTACATTAATATTTACAGATGACAGAATTATTTCCAAAGTTCTTTCTGGCTAGGCTTGCAGCCTTCAACTATCTTCACCCAATCTTCACACACACATTAGAATAACTGCTGACAAACTGGAAGAAGATAGACCCACGCCTATAACTCCCATATGTCCACACTAAAAAACTAGCAACTTACCTGCTTAGCTATGTGATCTTTGCTATAGCAAAAAAGTGATGTTCACACTGCAAACCAGCAACTTGCCTGCTTAGCTAATCGATCTTTGCTATAGCAAAAAGTGATGGAAGTCAAACACCTTACATTTATGAATATGCAGGTAAAACATTACAGACACTGCCAAGCTGTCTTCTAAACAGGCTAAAACATGAACTAGCATCACCACTAAGTACACTTTTCAGTCATAGACTAACTACAGGTTTGTTCCTGCGGAATGGAGAACAGCAACAGTTATTCCACTCAACAAAGGTGGCCTAACAATAGACCTGGGGAATTGCAGACCCATAAGCCTGTCCAGCCTCATCTGTAAAGTCATGGAATGTATCATTATGTAACTAATAAATAAAGACATAAGTGACCTCCAAACTCTGGGTCCTACCCAATTCTGCTTTGTGAAGGGCAGATCCTGCTTTCTAAATCTGGTAGATTTCTTTGAAGATGTGACTAAGGCCATTCATTGGGGCAAATCTGTGCACACAGCATACCTTGACTTGACAAAGGCTTTTGCCACAATCCCAAATTCAGGCATTACTGATAAACTTAGCAAACTGAATGTAAATCCCTTTGTTGTCAGATGGGTTGCCAATTGGCTCACAAACCACACATTATCAAAGTGGGTGACTCCACATGAACCAGCAGACCTGTTACCAGTGGGGTGCCACAGGGGTCAGTGCTTGGCCCCCTACTGTTTGGTATATAGTTCTCAGAAGTTCAGGACAAAACTTAGGGATTGTGGCTGACCAATTTTGCAGACTAGGTGCAATCACTGAATCCCCAAATAATGTCAGTATACTCCAGGAGGGTCTCACAGACTAACAACTGGTGTATTAGTTATGGTGTCAAACTAAATGAAAAGAAATTCAACATCATTCCCTTCAGGACAATTTACACTCATACTATCAAATCAACAACCACACCCTAAGCACCCATGAAATGGTAAGGGACCTGAGATCACAAGTTGACTGTGACCTTAACTTCAAGCACCATGTGTCTACTGTTGTAAGAAAAGTTTTCTAAGTAGCACACTTGATTAGTAAAGGCATCACCTAGACAGGAAAAGAAGTGATAACCTCCCCTATACTCGGCACTTACCCAGCCCATAATTGAGTACAACATCCCACTTGGCATGTACCATACTAAGCACTTGCAGCAATTACAGAGATCTCAGAGGTTTCTAACAAAGAAGATGAAGGGGCTCCAGCATGTTCCTTACACAGACCAACTAAAGTCCCTGCCATTATAGTCCATATAGTATAGACTTCTTAGGGGAGACATGCCTGGCCTACAGACAATCCAGGACACAAAACTAATGAACTTGCTGCATATCCATAAATCAAACATGACTAGGGATACCCATTCCAGGGACATAAATATGACCTGCAACTTAAATAGGACATAGTGGAGGGACAGATTCATCTCACAGTGACTGCCATGTCTTTGACGCAGACTATTAATTCTTGTGAAACACAGCACCTTTATGACACTGTTCAAGAGGAACCTGAACAATTGGATGGAGAACCATAAATTCTTACCTGAGATAGAGCCAAAAACTCTTCTGGACATGGGCAGTCAGCACTAAATGCAATCTTGGGTATTGACTAGCATTTCTATGATATTACATTGGGATGTGGCTAGGCTTAAAATGACCTCTGGGTCGATAGCCTAGTAATCACCTATGATCCTATGACCCTACAATAAGTGTGGCAATTTAATATGAAATTGTGGAAGTGTACATTTATACCTAACTATGTGAACGGATACCTACAAATGTATGCTGTTACTGAATGTTGAAGTTAGTGTGTTGTTACATAATAATAAATAAAATGTATACACATGTAAGTGATAAATGACACATCAATGTTGCAATCTTCCTGTATGCATATACAAATAAATATCTGCATATGAGTACATAGACAGATATATATAAATATATATATATATATATATATATATATATATATATATATATTTATATATATATATATCTATAGATAGCTGCATATGTGTTTGTCATATTATATGGACATGTACACAGATATCAAGTCCAAAAAGTCAAAACTGTTGCACGGAGAAGCAGGACTCTTGAAAAGCAATGTCCATGTATACTCAAAAAGGCTGCCTGTAATGACACACCATCAAATGTTCTTTAAATTCAAAAGTCAGTTACAAAAAGTCACAACTTGCTATTCAGCACTGTCAGGAACTTCCAATTGCATCAGTCAACTTCACCGAACAATAACTTGTAGACACTCAAATGCAATAATCCAAGCGTTCAGCGAAGTTTAAAGAAAAAGAAAAGTTTATTTAACATCCGGCAAGCGCTTTCAACAAGGTCTTCTTCAGGCCGTTATACAATTTTTCAAAAACTTCACATACATTTATAGAGGATGTGACATAAACAATCTGATGTCACATCCTGTGCAATTTAAAAACAGTTAAAAATGAAAACATTCACCTAACCACTTAAACACTGTAACATTTAAACACATAGCATTCTTGATAGGAATAGCAATTATAGCTACTGTTTATAAAGGCATCAAAAAATTTTTTGCATCCCTTAAACTATTACGAGTAAAATATATTAGAACTTTAAAATTATAAAACATTCTACTAACCATTTAAATGCTATTGAGTTAAAATACCTAACTTTTGGTTAGGTATAACTTCTTATAAGCAACATTAACACGTGCGTTGACAAATGACATAAACTACACTATTATTCGCACGATCGTCAACTATTGCAGTTCTGTGGCTATTCACACTGAAATACCTTGAAAGACTGAATATTCTTCTAAACATTCAGGCACCTTGAAATAGTATACCTAACATTCCGTTAGGTGTAAAAAATTGTAATATTACCAAGCATTAAATTCTTGTTATTTAAAACACATATAAGACCTACGTGTGTGGATAAAATCTCACTCACAGAAATTACAGTGAGGGAATCCTGGTTCACTAGCTCTCAGCAGTAGCAAGCTCTACTCACAAAGTTGCATACATACGTAAATCCAAATTGCTGGTTGCCGCTGCAACTTCCGGCAATGAGAAAACTATGACGAATACGGAGCCGATATTCTTATTTTGACTCATTGTAGGTGATCGTCCTAGCTATTGTGAGGGGCACTTCCAAAACAAACACTTCTCTCACTTCAGCCAATGTAGCGAAAGGCCCCTGATATAATTTTAAATTGTAAATAAACCTACAACCAGTATGCATACTCTAACTAGGCATCCAAATAGCTCGTTTTGCACCGAACCCACAAGGCAGAAGTCCAGTTTGAAGTAAACATCCATACCCACACGATTGCACTGCTATTTTCTTTCACATTAAGATTAGCAGTGTTATTTAGTATTTTATAGTTATTGCCTCATTATAGAAAACTCATGTTTATTATTATATCACTTATATTCGGCGTACCTAATGGGGTACTACTCTACTAATAAAGGGGCAAAATGTCCAGGCATATTGCTCCTTTCTATATTTGCTAAAAAATTTTTTTACAATTTTAAGAAACTGCTAAAGCAGCAGTCTATTCTAGAATATAAAGTGCCATTGAAGGAGTCTGTGACATTTATTTCCAAGGGTAAAACTTTCTATATAACTACAATACTTGTTATCAAATTTTGCATGCGTTCTAATTGACATGTGTAAATATATTGAAAATTATAGGACATTACGTTATAGTTACTTAATAATATCAGTTGGTTAAAACCTGCTGTTATAAAACAAGGGGCAGAATTGTATCCTGTAATATAAGGTGTTATCAAGCAGGTATCAGTGAATAAGTCATGTGCAATGTAACTGTATTATATGAAACTTACATTAATAGTGTGTAAGAAGTGAAAGTGGAAGTAGGTGGGTCGTAAAATGTCAGAGGTTTGGAACTGTTGATGGTATATGGAACAGCTGGTGGTAGGTCAGTCATGCCAGACATAGGGGTAGAGTGGAAAGGGTAAAGCAGTTGGGGGAGGGAAGGTATAGGGTAGAACAGGGTAATAAAGGGAGGAAAAAGGGGAGGGGAAGGGGGATGGGGGAAGAAAGGGGGTAGGGGGAAAAAGGGGGATGGGGGTGTGAGACTGATGATAATATATGAAACAACTGGTGAGAGGTCAGTCAAACCAGACAAGGGGTAGAGTGGAAAGGGTAAAGCGAGTGGGGGGGGAAGGGTAGAGTGGAAAGGGTAAAGCGAGTGGGGGGGAAGGGGGGATGATGAGAATGGGCAGGAAAGCAAGGGATGATAAATGATCCATTCACAAATGGTATCAAAAACTAGAGAAAGAGGCGAGCACAGTGACTAAGTCATGCTAGAATGTAGTAAGCTATGTGTTGGAGTATAACTGGAAAACTAGATTCAGCGAATAGGTTTACCTTTGAGTATAGGCTTGATTGATATCCTATCATTTAAGCCAGGGATCCTATAAGCCCTCAATCTAATGATCCATCTCACCTCTGTCTGTTCTGTTTTATTGTACACATCCCCTCTTCTATTACCCGGTTTGTTCAAGTCTATTACTTGAAACACAAAGCTATGTTCCTTCGAGGTATTCGAGACGTGTTTGGCCAGTGCATTGGATAAACATAGCATCTTAATTTTATAGACATGCTCCCTAATTCTCTCTTTGAGTTTTCTATCTGTTTTTCCTACGTAAAATGCAGGACAATATACGCAGGTGGCCAAATATATAACATGTTCAGAATCACATGTAGCTGGTGATGTAAATATAAATTCTTGTTTAGTAGTTGGATGTGTAAATACATTGGATTCTTTGATATACCTACATTGGTTGCATTTATGACATTTCTTAGTTGTATTAATATTATCACCACTACGTCCTGCTCTATCTATCCTATTTGGGCCACATAACATCTTATGAAGGTTAATTTTATTTTTATATGTAAATTTAGGGGTATCACCTAACATCTTAGAAATGGATGCATCTGTTAAAAGGATATCCCAATGTTTCTTATAAATGTACTTAATGCTATTTACATCCTGAGTAAAATGTATGGGAATCCGAACACACTGATTACTATTATCGGGAAAATGTCCAGGGCTCAAAGTGTCAGCATGTTGCACAGCAAAGTATGGATGTGCTCTACCTTCCCTTAGGCTGTCTATCCCTCTAAAGTTTTCTTCAATTTCATCCTCTGCATACGACCTCTCTAAAAATTTAGTCCGTAAGTCGTCTAACTCACCCAGAAATCCTGGATAGTTAGAGTTCAACCTAGATGCTCTCATCACTTGGCTCCTCATAATATTACTAAATATATGACTTGGATGCATACTGCTGCGATGAAGTAAGGTGTTTCTATAACATTGTTTTCTGTACACCCCTGTATTCAGCAAACCATCAGGAAGCTTTTCTATGTACACATCTAAGTAGGGTATAACTTCTTTCGATTAAGTCATAGAGAATTTTAGAAATTTCGTAGCCGTGTTCATTTCAAATTCCAAAATATTTAATTCCTCCTCTGTGCCACCCCAAATCAGAAAGAGGTCATCGACAAATCTGGTGTAACAGAGGGCATGTTTCCTAAATTTGTCAAACTGAAAAAGTGATTTATCCTCCCAATTGGCCATAATTAAGTTGGCGTAGCTATTGGCACAGGAAGTGCCCATAGCTATGCCATCCTTTTGTATATAAATTTGACCATTAAAAATGAAGATGTTATTCATTAATACTATTTCCATTAAGTTACAAATCACCTCAATTCTACCTTCAGAATAGGTACCTTCCTTCACTAACCATCTATTAAGCCTCCTGAGTCCATCATGATTTGGGATCATCGTAAAAAGTGACTGGACATCAAATGTTACTAACAATCTATCATGTATGTCTTGCTTATTTTGGGTTTCTACCATTTCCTCATATAGTTTAATTAAAAATTGTTTTGTATCCCTTAATATATGCTCATACTTGTTAACTATAGGCCTTAACAAAGATTCCAAGTATAGAGATACGGGCTCGTTAATCCACCCTTTACCAGCAACAATGGGTCTCATTGGTGGACATTCACCATCTTTATGTATCTTGGGGATACCTTGAATGATAGGTATAGTAGGATGTTCAACTGTAAAGTATTTAAATAATTCCTCATTAATTTTACCTTCCTTCAACATAGCATCTAAACTGTTGTACACATTAGATATACTCGAACCAACGAAAAAAACCACAAACTGCTGAAAAAAGTAAAGGCGGTTGGAGCACAATAAGAGAGTCCGGTATATCCACAGGTTTAATTTCCAGTAAAAGTTAGCGCTTTCAGCAAATCAAATGACTCGCCTTCTTCAGACAAACAAACAGTGGGATGACATTACACTGCTGTTTAAATAAAGGTACTTATACATTCAAGCCAATCAACAATGTTAATCACTTTCCTAATTAAAAACCATGGGAACCTTAAAGTAAAAAATGGATACACATGCCTTGAAACAACAATACTGTTCTACATATTACAAACTTTTAAAACTACGCATTTTGCATAAAAACCATACGGTTTGGTGTTTCATTTTGAAACCCATTGAAAAACCATGTATGTATATATGTGCATTTTTAAATGATTTTTATATATAAAAAGTTTTTTTACATACAAAAAACTACAAAGATTAAATAATGAATACTGTAAAAAATCCCAAAAGGGGTTTGCCTTCCTCCCTTGCTAATATTTAAACAAATATATAAGCAACCTACTTACAAAAATTTATCTAGCAATCTGTTTGGAATGTGTCAAGTTTTTAATGAATTTAATGGCACATTCCGTATAACCCTGTACTGTATGTGGCCAAAAAGGCTAGCTGAATATTGTTGAAAGCCTAATGCCAGTGTTGAGTGTGTTTTTATTCATTTAGTAAAGCCTTTTATCAACCATACTAAAAAAAAGGGGGGGGGTTTATCTATTATATGAGAGCCATTTTAAAACACATTTAATTGATTGTGCTTCATTTATACCCGGGAACAGGTGAGCTCTTGTGCGAATCTGCCACAAGAGCTCATCTATTTCAAGGCGTGTTTGCCATGGACCTCCCCTAATGTCCAGTTCCCTATGTTGTAATACTAGATAACTAAAGGTATGACCACTAAATTCCATACTATGCCTGGCCAATGCATTATTGACATCATTCTTTTTTATAGCATATTGGTGTTCATATATCCTATGCTTCAGCATCCTCTCGGTTTTACCGATATAGAATGCCTTACAATGGTTGCATAGGGCACAATACACTACAGATTTTGTTTCACAGTTAAAACGCCCTGTGATTTTATAATGTTTGTCATTAATGCTACAACTATTCGTGACCTTAATATGTTTACACTGGGTACAAAAACCACATTTAAACATTCCTTGAGGTTTGGTACAAGTAACACGAGGTTTTACTTTTTCCAAAATAGATTTCAAGTTTTGACCTCGTCTATATGTAATTGTTGGACGTTCACCTAAAAGGAAACATAGGCTTCTGTCATTTTTGATAATGTCCCAGTTTTTTTGAATTATGTCTCTTATCTGTAAAGAATCCAAAGAATAAGTCTGCAAGAAACTAGTAGTAAACTTGTTGTTTGTTGTTTCTGTTGTAACGGACAAGTTTAAATCAATGGTCCCCTGGTCCTCATTGATGCCAATAGAACCTGACCCTGATCCTGAGAGTAAAGGGAAAAAATGCCCTGTTTCTCTTTTTTGGGTCACTTCCGTGACTATGCTTATAATCAGAGAGGAGGGATATCCTCTTGACTCAAACATATTGGTAAGTTTTATACACTCATTACCAAAATCCTGTGTGTCTGTGATCATACGTGCAGCTCTTACTAGTTGGCCTTTTATGACTGCTTTCTTTTGGTAATATGGATGGTTACTTGTAAAATGAAGGAATGAGTTGGAATGGGTTGGTTTCCTGTATATACAGCTTTTGAATCTCTTATTTTCTCTGTCTTTTATTAGCAAAATGTCCAGATAGTTAATCTCGATATCACTTATGCTGTGTGTGAATTCTAAGAAATCAGTTGTTGTATTGATTCTGTCCATAAATAAGAGAATTCCTTCTATTTTACCATCCCAAATACAGAAAATGTCGTCCTGGTAACGAGTGTACCAGGTGACATGTTTAAGAAATAAGTCATCTTTAAACAATACTGTGGACTCCCAATGTGCCATGACTGCATTAGCAAATGAGCCACCACAAGGTGAGCCCATAGCGACGCCTGATGTTTGGATATAGAATTGTTTTTCAAAAGTGAAAAAATTGTTAGCCAAAATTAATTCCAAGAGAGTTTCAGTTAAATATATAGAATCATTACCTATGTTTTTACTTATCATATACTCTCTGACCCAAGCGATGCCTACCGCCTGTGGTATTACGGTATACAGATCTTTTACATCTATTGTTAAAAATAAAACATCCTCGTTATAAGCAAGTTTGTTAATATTCTCAAGAAAGGACCAGGAGTCCTTACAGATGTGTTTCGCTTTGAAGTAACGGTTTTAATATGCTATCAACGAGTTTAGCACACGCTTGGGTCACTGATCCTCTCCCATCAATGATAGGCCTGAATGGCGGTGCATTCAGCCGTTTGTGTAACTTAGGTGTTCCAAAAAATGATGGAATTTTTGGAGCGGGCATCAGTAAATATTTATATGTGTCAGTATTAATCACTCCTTCTAGAAATAAATCATTTAGAGTGTTACTGATTTTCTTATATGCACTATGGATTTCATTTTTAGTTACCAATTTGTAAGCTGTTGAGTCTAGATGTTCAGACATATATTCAACATATTTACAATGGTCCATGAAAACAATACCCCCACCCTTGTCTGGTTTCATGGCTCGGATGTTACAATCATGCAAGAGGTGGATGAAATCACGTTCTAGCAAAGTAATGTTACTTATATGTTTTTGGTTTTTGTAAATAACCTGGTTCTTGATAGCCCATAAATCCATCTCACAAATTTTCTCAAAGGTATGTAGGGTTGGATGTAAAGGTGGATTATAAGAACTAGCAACTCTAAGTAAATTAACTGTTGTTGTATCATTACCCATTAGATGATTCAGGTTTAATTTTCGTGTGAACACTTTTAGATCTATGTTGGTTCTACCAATGTCCATGTGGTTACCAGGGACAAAGCTAAAGTCTTTTGCCAAAAAGTCTACAATGTCCTGCTGGATGTTTATAGTTGTATAATTATAGAATGTAAAATCGCCATTAGTGCTTTTATACAGCTTTGGTTTTATGCCAAAATCCAAGATGTCATTCATCTCCGGCGTCCACGACGTTTGTTCCTCGTGTTGGTCCTTGTTGGAGCCCGTTGGCGATTGTTCCCTGGAGGATAAGTCACCAAAGGAAAATCCTGGTTGTTATTAAAGTTATTGGCGCCATGGTTTTCAGGGGGTGAAGTTACCATTGCTTGTTGTTGCAAGTTTTCTCCTGCCCTCTCCCCTGCAAAATTTGTGTGATTTGGCCCGTTACTGTTGGTGTTGTTTAATCTAGGACTCCTTCTAGGGGCCTGTCTTTGCTCAGGTTGATTATTGTTGTTATTAGTAAAAGGTATGGTTATATTGGAAGAATGAAACTGGTCATTGTCCCCATTATTGTTTAAATTAAATTGTCCATTACGTGGAAGTCTTGGGTAAGCACATTTATTGGCATAGTCTCTGATGTCTCTGGCCAGTTTCTTTTTCTTATTATTAATAAGTTTTTCAATAGTAGCATCAATGCTGGGGAATGTTCTACAATATTCGTACTTATATCGTGGAAACTCAGCATGGTTTTTGATTTCAGTTTCCAATTTTTCAAGTTCTATCTTTAACTTGGTAATGTCACTAGTATAAAATGCTATTAGAGCATGTAGAAAGTCAATACCTTGTCTGTCAAACAACTCTAAAAGTTCCTGATAAAAAAACAAGTTGTCAGTCAGTCCTGCCGGAAATCGCCATTGGCGTAAGCCTTTTGGGATAATCTTGTTCTTAATACACTCCTCAAGATATGATGTTTCAAGTTGCAACTTTTTGCACTTGAACAATTTAGCGTCAAATGAATCAATTTTTGTACCTAGGTTTTCATTGCTTATATCTTGCGGCATACCATTACTGGCCTCAGGATTAAACCTGCCCAGAAAAAAGTTATTGTTGTTTAAAAAACTGTTCATATTAGGTATGCCTTCAGAAATAGTAGAAGTGTGAATATTACCTCTTAACAATGCTCCGGTATACGTATTGTCCACCTGCAGTTGATTTCCATTTGCTGCAGTAAGGGAACGCGGTTCCGTAGTCCCTACCGGCGTTTGAGAATCCGTGCCTGCTGATGGATTTCCTGTTGTAGAAGGAGGTGACCCCTGTCCGTTAGGTATGGTCGATCCACTCAGGTTGGAAGCAGGCATCGCTCGATTCACATTGCCGATGTTGTTAGTTGCAATTGAATTGGAGAAGGCTTCCACCTTTTGTGTTAAAACATCAACTCTTTGGAGTAGTGCTTCGACTAACACTGTCAGGTTCCCTGGAGAGTTACCACTACTGCCGTTGTTGTCATCCTGCTGCGAGAACAGCGTTGGAGAACCGGCTTCTCCGGTTCCAGTCGCCATAGTAAGAACACTCGAACCAACGAAAAAAACCCAAACTGCTGAAAAAAGTAAAGACGGTTGGAACACAATAAGAGAGTCCGGTATATCCACAGGTTTAATTTCCAGTAAAAGTTAGCGCTTTCGGCAAATCAAATGACTCGCCTTCTTCAGACAAACAAACAGTGGGATGACATTACACTGCTGTTTAAATAAAGGTACTTATACATTCAAGCCAATCAACAATGTTAATCACTTTCCTAATTAAAAACCATGGGAACCTTAAAGTAAAAAATGGATACACATGTCTTGAAACAACAATACTGTTCTACATATTACAAACTTTTAAAACTACGCATTTTGCATAAAAACCATACGGTTTGGTGTTTCATTTTGAAACCCATTGAAAAACCATGTATGTATATATGTGCATTTTTAAATGATTTTTATATATAAAAAGTTTTTTTACATACAAAAAACTACAAAGATTAAATAATGAATACTGTAAAAAATCCCAAAAGGATTTTGAGTCAAGAGGATATCCCTCCTCTCTGATTATAAGCATAGTCACGGAAGTGACCCATTGATAATCATGTGGTATGTTTTCATTCTCATCATTACCAATAGAAAAGTTGTAATTAAGTAATGGATTGTTCTCACCTTTAACAGCATTCTCAAACCTGCTATTGTTAACCGCAGGACACGTTTGGGATTTCATAACAACTTCCGGATTATAAGGTAGTTCTATAGAAGAACTTTCAACATTTTTATCTGCCATGCTTGTGTGAGTGGTATAAAATAAATAGAACCACAATGTAAAGACAAGATAGCACTCACAACAAGCTCCGTGCACACAAAAAAATAAATAATACCAAGTCCAAAAAGTCAAAACTGTTGCACGGAGAAGCAGGACTCTTGAAAAGCAATGTCCATGTATACTCAAAAAGGCTGCCTGTAATGACACACCATCAAATGTTCTTTAAATTCAAAAGTCAGTTACAAAAAGTCACAACTTGCTATTCAGCACTGTCAGGAACTTCCAATTGCATCAGTCAACTTCACCGAACAATAACTTGTAGACACTCAAATGCAATAATCCAAGCGTTCAGCGAAGTTTAAAGAAAAAGAAAAGTTTATTTAACATCCGGCAAGCGCTTTCAACAAGGTCTTCTTCAGGCCGTTATACAATTTTTCAAAAACTTCACATACATTTATAGAGGATGTGACATAAACAATCTGATGTCACATCCTGTGCAATTTAAAAACAGTTAAAAATGAAAACATTCACCTAACCACTTAAACACTGTAACATTTAAACACATAGCATTCTTGATAGGAATAGCAATTATAGCTACTGTTTATAAAGGCATCAAAATTTTTTTTTGCATCCCTTAAACTATTACGAGTAAAATATATTAGAACTTTAAAATTATAAAACATTCTACTAACCATTTAAACGCTATTGAGTTAAAATACCTAACTTTTGGTTAGGTATAACTTCTTATAAGCAACATTAACACGTGCGTTGACAAATGCCATAAACTGCACTATTATTCGCACGATCGTCAACTATTGCAGTTCTGTGGCTATTCACACTGAAATACCTTGAAAGACTGAATATTCTTCTAAACATTCAGGCACCTTGAAATAGTATACCTAACATTCCATTAGGTGTAAAAAATTGTAATATTACCAAGCGTTAAATTCTTGTTATTTAAAACACATATAAGACCTACGTGTGTGGATAAAATCTCACTCACAGAAATTACAGTGAGGGAATCCTGGTTCACTAGCTCTCAGCAGTAGCAAGCTCTACTCGCAAAGTTGCATACATACGTAAATCCAAATTGCCGGTTGCTGCTGCAACTTCCGGCAATGAGAAAACTATGACGAAAACGGAGCCGATATTCTTATTTTGACTCATTGTAAGTGATCGCCCTAGCTATTGTGAGGGGCACTTCCAAAACAAACACTTCTCTCACTTCAGCCAACATAGCGAAAGGCCCCTGATATAATTTTAAATTGTAAATAAACCTACAAGCAGTATGCATACTCTAACTAGGCATCCACATAGCTCGTTTTGCACCGAACCCACAAGGCAAAAGTCCAGTTTGAAGTAAACATCCATACCCACACGATTGCACTGCTATTTTCTGTCACATTAAGATTAGCAGTGTTATTTAGTATTTTATAGTTATTGCCTCATTATAGAAAACTCATGTTTATTATTATATCACTTATATTTGGTGTACCTAATGGGGTACTACTCTACTAATAAAGGGGAAAAATGTCCAGGCTTATTGCTCCTTTCTATATTTGCTAAAAAAATTTTTTACAATTTTAAGAAACTGCTAAAGCAGCAGTCTATTCTAGAATATAAAGTGCAATTGAAGGAGTCTGTGACATTTATTTCCAAGGGTAAAACTTTCTATATAACTACAATACTGGTTATCAAATTTTGCATGCGTTCTAATTGACATGTGTAAATATATTGAAAATTATAAGACATTACGTTATAGTTACTTAATAATATCAGTTGGTTAAAACCTGCTGTTATAAAACAAGGGGCAGAATTGTATCCTGTAATATAAGGTGTTATCAAGCAGGTATCAGTGAATAAGTCATGTGCAATGTAACTGTATTATATGAAACTTGCATTAATAGTGTGTAAGAAGTGAAAGTGGAAGTAGGTGGGTCGTAAAATGTCAGAGGTTTGGAACTGTTGATGGTATATGGAACAGCTGGTGGTAGGTCAGTCATGCCAGACATAGGGGTAGAGTGGAATTCTTGTTTAGTAGTTGGATGTGTAAATACATTGGATTCTTTGATATACCTACATTGGTTGCATTTATGACATTTCTTAGTTGTATTAATATTATCACCACTACGTCCTGCTCTATCTATCCTATTTGGGCCACATAACATCTTATGAAGGTTCATTTTATTTTTATATGTAAATTTAGGGGTATCACCTAACATCTTAGAAATGGTTGCATCTGTTAAAAGGATATCCCAATGTTTCTTATAAATGTACTTAATGCTATTTACATCCTGAGTAAAATGTATGGGAATCCGAACACACTGATTACTATTATCGGGAAAATGTCCAGGGCTCAAAGTGTCAGCATGTTGCACAGCAAAGTATGGATGTGCTCTACCTTCCCTTAGGCTGTCTATCCCTCTAAAGTTTTCTTCAATTTCATCCTCTGCATACGACCTCTCTAAAAATTTAGTCCGTAAGTCGTCTAACTCACCCAGAAATCCTGGATAGTTAGAGTTCAACCTAGATGCTCTCATCACTTGGCTCCTCATAATATTACTAAATATATGACTTGGATGCATACTGCTGCGATGAAGTAAGGTGTTTCTATAACATTGTTTTCTGTACACCCCTGTATTCAGGGAACCATCAGGAAGCTTTTCTATGTACACATCTAAGTAGGGTATAACTTCTTTCGATTTAGTCATAGAGAATTTTAGAAATTTTGTAGCCGTGTTCATTTCAAATTCCAAAATATTTAATTCGTCCTCTGTACCACCCCAAATCAGAAAGAGGTCATCGACAAATCTGGTGTAACAGAGGGCATGTTTCCTAAATTTGTCAAATTGAAAAAGTGATTCATCCTCCCAATCGGCCATAATTAAGTTGGCGTAGCTATTGGCACAGGAAGTGTTACTTATATTTCTGTATCTTCTGTAACCTCTGGGGCTTTATCCTTTGAGCTTCTGCTTAAAATGGGTCTCTCACCCAGTCGGACTATCCCAGTAAATAAACATAAAATAAAATAAATAAATAAAATAATAAAAAAGAAGTCTTCTAATTTCAGCTTAAAATTCCTGAGATTAGAGGTAGTTTTGATATCTAAAGTTATAGAGTTACAGAGTCTGGTCACTGCATAGGAGTATAGGCATTGTCCAGCAATTTTGTTTGGTTTGTATAAGGTTATAAGTTGTTTGTCTTTGGAGCAAAGAGACCAGCTGGGGGTGTAGATTTAGAGAATTGAGTTTAAGGTGGGGCAAGCTTCAGGTTTGTAAATAATGTTATGGGCAATTGTGAGCTTCAGGTAGTTTAGATGTGGAAATGCTTACCCATTTAGGGGAATAAGAGCAGAACAGTAGAGTTGATAGTTAGAGATACATGTAGCAAATTTAGAGATTTTTTGTAGCAAGATTCAAGTTTATTTTTAGCGTGATCTGAAGGTTGGTTAAGATGGGAGCACCATATAGTAAGGAGAGCATCAGCTAAGCTGAGGATAATGTAGTTTTGGTGGATGTATCCATAAAATATATGTGTCAATAAAGCATTCGTAGTTTGTGGTGTGTTTTTTGTTGGTTTTATGTATGTGGAGGTCAAAGGCAAGTTTGTTCTCTGTAGTTACTCCTAGTATTTTGGTATGTTGGACTACTTCAGTTTCGGTGTTATTTAGAGGAAAATATCAGTTGGGTGGGGGTCCTTGGTGTTAAAAGAAGAAGCTTGTTTTTTTGGTGGTTTAGTAATAGTTGTACATTATTAAGCTAGGACTCAATGGAGGTAAAATAATTTTGGGTTATTTGTTTAAGATGTGCAATGTTGTTGGAGGAGCAGATGAGTGTTGAGTCATCAGTGTATTGGATGAGAGAGCTTTGGCCAGAGGCAGAGTGGTGATTATTTGTAAAGGCATTGAAGAGTAGGGATCCTAGGATGGATCCTTGTGGAGCACCAATTTGATTGGTAAGCTATTGAGAAAGACATCCTTGCTATTTAACATGTTGCTGACTGTCTGATAGGTAGTTAGAAAACCACTGTACAGAAGAACTGGAATGGCCAATGGACGAGAGTTGTTGTAAGAGTTTGGAATGCGAAACAGTACTGAAGACTTTTGATAAATCAAGAACTAAACTGATGTTAGTTGTCTGGAGTCTCTTGCTTTATTAATTATGTCTGTGAAGCATATTAATGTGGTAGTTGTACTATGACCAGGCCTGAAGCCATGTTGATTGGGTGTTAGCAGATTGTTATGCATAAGGTGGACAAGGAGTTGTTTATAAATAAATTTTTCTAGAAGTTTGGAAAGAGAAGCTAGGATGGCAATGGAGCAGAAGTTAGACAGTTCAGTAGAATTTCCACCTTTGTGTAATGGGGTAACTATTGTTTTTTTTTTTTTTCCAGAGGGAGGGGACATAGGATATTATGATAGATCAATTGATGAGGATACTAACTGGATAGGCAATAGCATCAGCAGCAATTTTTCAGATATTCAGTTAGAAAGTTATCTGCAGAAAGGGAACATGATTTTAACTTATATAGTAAATTCTGTATACAGCTAGATGGTACAAGATGTAGAGTCAGGCTAGAAGATTTAGAGTTTGTAGTTGAGTTGTTTTGTGGAGAGAGGGAAGGGAATGAAATGATCCAAAGCCAAAAACACAGCTTCAATGGGACCGGACGGTGTCCCAGGCTGTGTCTTACGAGCTCCAAAATTAACTAACCCCTCACCTAAACACACTGTTCAAACTCAGCCTCTCTACAGGCTACGTACCCATAGAGTGGCACACAGCAACAGTTACCCTGCTCCACAAAGGTGGAGCCACAACGGACCATGGCAACTATCACCCTATAAGCCTGACTCGCCTGGTCTGCAAGGCTATAGAGCACATCATCATGGAACTCATTAACAGAGACATTGGGAACCTCCAGACATTGGACCCTACCCAGTTTGGCTTTGTTAAGGGAAGATAATGGCTCCTAAACCTTGTGGATTTCTTTGAGACAGTTACCAAAGCTTTAGGTGAGGGAAAGGAGGTCCACACAGCCTACCTAGACCTCGCAAATGCTTTCAACACCATTCCTCATTCTGGTATTATAGACAAGCTCACCAGCCTGAACATAAACCCCTATGTCACAAGATGGGGTGCCAATTGGCTCACGGATAGAACCCACATGGTGAGAGTTGCAGGCTCTAGGTCCGACTCTAAACTGGTTACAAGTGGCATCCCCCAAGGCTCAGTCCTGGGACCTCTCCTGTTTGCTATATACGTCTCAGAAGTACAGACAAGGACAGGAGGATTATGGCTGACCAAGTTCGGAGACACCTGCAAATTGGGGGCCATAACTGACTCATCAGGCCCATAATTGAGTACAATGCCCCTTTTGGGATGTACCTTACCAGACACCTGCAGCAACTGGAAGGACCCCAAAAGTACCTCACCAAGAGGATCAAAGGGCTCAAACAGATGCCATATGCTGTCTGGTTAAAGAAACTCCAGCTCTACTCAGTGGCATACCGCCTGCTCAGAGGTGATCTGTGCCTGACGTATAAAGCCATGTCCAACCCAGAATTAATGGACATGATGCACCTCAGAAAATCCAAATCCCATCGAGCTACGCGCTCGAGAGACTTGAACCTCAGCACTGAAATAAATAGGACATGCTGGAGGGACAGATTCATAACCCAGAGGCTCCCTTCACTCTGGAATAAAATCCCAGTCCAGGTTAGGCAGAGTCCCTCATTGACTCTCTTCAAGAGGAATCTTGATGAGTGGATGGGAGATCGTAGGTTTACCCCGGGTATCACTTCTATGTCACTGTTAGACAGAGGCACAGTATACTAACCTCGAAAAAGGGCATAGCAAAATTAATTTAAAACGGGTGGCGAAAGCCAAACACACTCTGGCTAGGCTTATAAATGCCCTAGGGCAGATAGCCTAGTATGAACCTATGAACCTATGACTCTCTGGCTGAAACAGACATCCTCCAGAAGGGTCTCACTGAGACAGATACCTGGTGTCAAAATCATGGCCTCATGCTAAATGCCAAAAAGTGCATAGTCATCCCCTTTGGAAAAAACAAAGTACCCAAGAACTACCACATACGTGGTAGTCCCCTAAATACAGAAAATGTAATAAGGGATCTGGGGACCCAAGTAGATAGCAATCTCTCCTTTGATAATCATATTGCTAAGGTGGTTAGAAAATCCTTCTATGTGGCCCACCTAATCACAAGAGGTTTCGCATCTAGAACAAAAGAGGTTATTGTGCCCCTCTACTCATCACTCATCAGACACATCATAGAGTACAACGGCCCATTTGGATGTACCTTACCAGACACCTGCAACAGCTTGAAAGACCACAGAAGTACCTCACCAAGAAGATTAGTGGCCTCAAACAGATGCTCTATGCAGCCCGACTGATGAAACTCCAGCTGTACTCGGTTGCATACCTCTTACTCAGGGGTAATCTCTGCCTGACATACAAGTCCAGGTCCAACCCAGAATTGATGGACATGCTCCACCTAAAATAAAAAACAAATTTGCAAGAGCCACATGCTCTAGGGATCTAAACCTCACCACAACGATAAATAAGACATGCTGGAGGGATAGATTCCTGTCCCAGAGACTCCCCATGCTTTGGAACAGCATTCCAGTCTACATTAGGCAGAGTCCCTCACTAACACTCTTCAAGAGAAACCTTGATGAGTGGATGGGAAACAGAAAATTTACCCCGGGGTCACTGCAGTGGCTCTGCTGGACAGAGGCACAGGGAACTAATCGCTCTGCTGGACAGAGGCACAGAGAACTAATCTAAGGGGGCAGTGAAAGCCAACACATTCTGGCTAGGCTTATAGATGCCCTTGGGTGGATAGCCGAGTACTTACCTATGAAACTATGAAATTACACCCACTGATGCTGCTCTGATGTCTTCCTTCTGTTTGCTGTTCTGTTCTCAACAATCTTTTGAAATCAATCCAATTATGTTTAAATTTGGGCATGATTTCTATAACACTCATTCTTTAAAAGATGAACTTTACAAATCTGGTAATGAAAGAGTTAGTTTGCAGACTAGCACCTATAGAAAAAATATCCAAGTAAGGCTATTTTTACATACAATGGTTTCTACCTCTGAAGACATTAAAAAATAATGTGACTTTTTATGAGATTTACATTTAACAACAAATGATTCAGATTTATAATGATGCAGTTTATGAATTCGCTGGCATTTTAAAGGCAGAGAATAGAATCAATATGTTGTTTCAAAGAGTTTAAGATCTGTAAAAAAAGAAAAGTTTTCTTCTACTTTTAAGAAAAGGAAATCGCAATAAGAACACACATGATGTATTAAGGAAAATATCAGGAAATAAACAATGAAAACAAATACTGTTATAGAAATTGCAAACGGAATTTAGAAAATCCTGGCACCAGCTGCTGAAGTGAAAGATGTAGGCAATGAGTCCAGTTCTTAAAAATAGAAAGTCACAGTAAGAATGTACATGGTCATGTAAGGAAAATACCAGGAATTGTACTATGAAAACCAATTCTATTATAGAAATTGATAAAAAAGAATTTAGAAAATCCTCAGATCGATGTAGATGTGTCCAGTTCAGGTCCAAAAAGTAACTGCACTATAAATGAAGGATACATGCAAGGGGATCAATTAAATTAAACAGGAATCCTATCCAAAGAAAGATGACATTCAAGTGTTGCAATTATGGCTGTTGTAAATATAGTTATTTCAGTGGTGAACTAGGTATCCTATCAGCAATTGTTGTGCACTGTATACTGCATATTTGTATAGCCATTCACTGACTAAGAAATGGTATAACAGTCATCAACCTTTTTCCTGTCCAGCTAGCAAGAGAATGAGCACCACCACTATAAGCCTGTCTAGTATGGCTCCCATTGTGCCGCATCCTTCATTCCACTGAGCCTATGACCTGTTGCTTTTTCTCCATGTTATGTTTCGTATATCTGTAGGTTTGTGTATATTCTGCCATACCCTGCTGCGTATTCATTGTTGTCTTCAACCTGATCTTCTCATGTCAAAGGGCAAGTCTCCCATGCTGCTTCGGCCTCTTGATTCTAGCCAGTACACAAGCTAATGAAGGGCAAAGAGATTAATTTCAAGAAATCCAGCTTGTCATTGTTTTATTAGCTGGCTTGTTAATATACTGCACAGACCAAACAATAAAGTGCTGCCTTGTTCCAGACCCTCTTCTCTAGACTTAGTGTGCCCCTAATGCTAACATCAGACCAACACTATTACAAGTCCTGACAATAGTCACTGCCTGACTTTAAAAGTCACAGCTCTTCACTAACGTTTGAAACACTCTCTTTATCTCTAGCTTTAATTAGCATATATTAGAATTATCTCAGCTAGAGAGGCATGTATTGTGTTGGAAAGCGTTAATGACAATAACACCATTAAAATAAATGCATATTAACAAATCAAGAAGGAAAACAAGTAATTAATTCAGTAAAAATAAATGACTGCCACATTTTTAGCCACAAGCAAGACACTGAATTGGTTAAGGTAATGATCTTAGAACCAGATAAATGCTTTAGACCTGGAGATGCTTTCTTGAATTCCTATTTGCATATTGTGTGATTGAGTAATTCACATATGTCAAAGCTTATGGTTCAGCTGTGGAAAATGACAGTTGTCTCTGGTGTGTCTCTTAAAGTCAATCTCTAGATAAGGAAAGTTTTAAATAAAATAGTTTCAATAATCAATGATGACAGTTTAGCTAGTTATTTTCCAACAACTATGTGTCATATTACTTTCATTTTTAAAACAAATAAGAAGTTGCATTGAATGCCTATGGAATACCGTATATATGTTCATTACACCGATATATAGTATACAAACCACAGCTTCATATCTAGGTGCCTGGCACTTGATGATTATACAATCGAGAATAATGAAAAATGATCAGAAAATAAATATTCAACAATACAAGTTAACTGAAAGTATATATCAGAACTATATTAAAATAATACAAGTGCATATTACTTCATAAAATAATTTAAGATAGATAAAAAGAGTATATTAAATATTTCTGAAACTAATGTTAGTATTTATTTTTAATAATAATCACGTATGGTATTAGCAATAGAGACAGAGAAGCACAGAGTGAAAGAGAGAAAGAGGGGAAAGTGCCCAGATAAAGTAATTATTTCACATAAATAATTATGAAGAATGAACAATCTGATTTGTGTTTAATATATAATACTTTTAAATAAGATACTCTGAATCATGTCATGCTGTTATATCCAGATTAATAAGCTCATTATTGTTAGAGTGGACTAATTTAAGATGAAGCCATTTAAAACTGGTGACTAATTTAATGAATTATCCTCATTGCAGTCAAAAACATATGGCCCTGTACTTGAAGTATAACTTATTGTAAACAGTAACCTGTGCCTAGCACTCAATTCCACTTTCTTCATTTTAAGAAGACAGAAAGCAGCTGCTCGTCCATTAGTACTAATGAAATGCAATGATCTTGACTTATATGACGGCTCAGATTATACTGACTCTCAGCCAACCAGCCATAGATATAACGCATGTGATGCAAATGGTATTTGTAAGCACAGTTGTGGCAGATTTTCAGTAATGAAATGCAGCATTACAAAAATATGCATTACCGAGTCCCTTAATAAGGACATAAATTCTGAGAAACTGATATTGATGCTGCAATCTGCTCTTTAAGAAGCCACTTTAGGTCTGCATATCTGTCTTTTGTGCTAGGACCAAGATCCATTAAACAGTTCTCCATGTAATTTACTAGTCAGTTTGTGAGCTATGCATTAATAGGGAGCACTTGCCCATGTATAGGTTCATAGTTTCATAGGTTCCTAAGTAGGTAACAGGCTATCAGCCCTGGGGTCTATATAAGCCTAGCCAAAAAGGTTCCCTGGCTTTCACCACCCAAGAAAATATGGAAACACAAACACACACACAATTAGATTTTATTTTTCCTTATCAATTCTATGAGCACAAACTCCAAAGAATCACTTTGATCTACAAATACTCTGATGAGAAATACTTTACTGATTTTCTTGCCTTCATAAATCATATGAGTTGAAATGCTTTACCAAAAACTGACACTGACAACTCTATACAACCTATAAAACTAAATGTAAGCTACCTGCCAACAAGGAGTTATGGCCCTGGTGTTGAATAAGACTTTGCAATGCTTATTAGTAGGGGAATATGAGTCTGAGGGCTGTACCCCTTATGATTTCCATTTTTCCATTGTCATTTTGTTTCTTAGTAGTTGCCTTAGATATCTGACAAATCTTTGATCCAGATTCCATAAACTTCATGAGATTTGTCAGATTCTGGAAATACTAGTTCTGTGCAAATGTACCCTGGTCTAGTAAGCATAACTCAGCAAACTACAGACACAACAACTAACCTGCGGCATCAGCTCAACTGCAATCAGGGACAGCAAAATTGTATTACAGTAAAATGTACGTAACGTGATACACGTGCATTACCAATGTATGTGTGTGAAAGGTATATAAACTCAACATAACATGTTAATAGTATGTGGAAAACACTGGCTGAAGGCAAATGTGCATTAGCAATAGTTCTCTAAAGTGGAAACTACCTGCAATACATTACAGATACTGTCATAAATTACAGATGGACATTTTGAACCCACCTGTTATCATTTACGGAATTCATTATAATCTACAAAATGTCTACTAAAAAATTAAGCAATTAAGGTGAAGTGGCAACCACAGCCACATCAACAATAGTAACAGTGCTAAAAATGGGTGCAAGACATGTGGGACAGTCAAGTCACACAAGCCTAAGGAAAAGGTGATAACAAAGGAAATGTGGGTTGAGGGTGAAGAAGAGGTTCACACAAGAGGCATTATGGAATGGGAAGGTTAGAGGGAGAGTTAGAGAGGCATGGGAATTTTTATTGGTGGGAATATGCCCCATTTAGGGCATGGGAATTTTTATGGGCAAAGGTTGATAATATACATAAAGGATAGGTAAGGTACACAAACAGCACACACGTTGACTGTACAAAATGGGTGAAGGAAAGATGGCAAACAGGGTAGGGCTACAAACCAGCCATGGTGTACCTGAAGAACACATTATGTATAAATGCACAAAGCAATGCTCAGATGTTGAAACATGACATGCATGAGTCCTTGTGTACACATTAATAATGGTATACAAAGTGACTTCTGGATAACATGTCAGACAATCCTGATATATCATATGAAGAATGATTTGATCTGCACTGCGCATATTTTTCAGTGATATTAAACAATGGCTGTGCTATATGCACAGTAATGTTAGGGGGATGAACTTTACAATTTTAGCATATATCCCCCAGTAATATATACAATGTTTATATACTATCATACTGCATACAGCACATAAAGGACAAATGGTACATATGTGGACAATAATATGCACACATAAAAATAAGAATGCAACTGTATATATAGACTGCTTAAAAATTACATGTCTTGACAGGTGTACATCAAATGTAAACATACACATTATCCTATGAAATATGCACATGGACAAAAATGTTCACATCTGCCCAGTAAGGAGATAAGATATGCCAACAATAAACATGAACCTGCAGAACTTGCAAGGGAGGACACAATTATATCTCTATAGCAAACACATAGTTGTACATTACAATACTTAAATATGTGATAGGGGAGTTGAACCCAGAAAAACAAGGTAATGTGGACTACAACCATTTGTGTGACATATCCTGCTAACTCTTCAGCTATGCCACAGTTAAGGGAGCACACTGTCAGATTTGTTGTAAATTATATGGGATTACAACGCACACTCAAATGGAATGCACTGTCCATTGCAATGTCCTCAAACTTTCCTAGCTCAGCTAAATATCAATGCATGTGGCTATTAATCAGCAATATATAATGCTGAGCATGCATTTATTTTGGATGTTCAGTCAAGCTGCATCAGTAGCACCAGGATATATATTATAGGGTGGTAAATACATAAATGGCATGGAAGTATCTAGAAGTATTGCAGTTAACAAAGGAATGAGTAGTCATCCATGGCAAAAAAAAATCATGTACTACAACATAGAGATTACTTCACATAGGTTACATGTAACACACTTTTCTCAATGTTAGGGAAAAAATTGTCCATGACAGAAATTAAAAGACAACAGTGGGGTTCACATTCAAAACAAAATAGCAGTTAGGAATGTAGTTAATGACACAAGCCAAAAATACTAAATCATCAGCTATGTCACAGTGTAGTGACTACACCCCCCCATGCCCTTACGCTCGGGCTCACTCCACTCCCCTACCCTACCCCCATTCCCACACACCCCATATCAATTTAATTTATACCCATAGACCCCTCCTCTTCATTAGGTCATAGATCCACCCACCAAACTAATGAATCCAGCCTCTTAACAAGTAATTAACCCTAAACTGCTACTACCCTCATCACTTAACTAATATTGCCTCACCTACTCTATCAACTCCCCTAATTACAAGTAACAATGCACACCCTTTCACATCTATCCAACTTTAGAATCCTTCTCTATACAATCTCTGTCACTCTTCTTATTTCATTAACAACCTTAACAAACTCTCATGTCCATCTACCCCACAACCTAAATACCCCTAAACAATCCACTACTCTATACTATTATTTAGCCCCAACAAACATTCAACTAGCCCCATACCTGTTTCAAACCTCCCACATAGACTACTTCCACCCATTAAAAAATGCCAATCCTCACTAAAGCAATTTATAATAGCCATCAAATTTAAAAAACTCCATTCATATCTACTAAAAAAACTCACATATTGTGGGGACATACACCCCAAACCAGGACCAGACACAACAAACATCCCAAACACCAATCAAAACAACCCTTTATTCCATAGACCAAAATCTTCTCTCCTGTTTCTTAATCTAAACATGAGGAGAATCCTTAACAAAGTCCATGGCCTTCATGCCCTATATTATCTCTATACAAACCTGAAATTGTCCTACTAACTGAGACCTGGCTAAAACCAGAAATCTAAAATAACAAAATTACAGCCCCAGGATATAATATCATACACAGAGACAGAGTAGGCAAAAGGGGCGGGGGTACACATAATGTACAAAGACCACCTCATCCTCAAACATCTTGATATTACCCTACCAGAACTCAATAATGCAGAACTTATTCTTGCCAAATTTCAACTAAACCCAAACAAACATATTAATATCATCAATACATCCCCCAGAAAGTAATATCATAACCTTGGAAAACCTACTTGAATACATCTCTGCTTCCCTACACAAAGAAAATATCTTGCTTGGTGACTTTAATATAGACCGGCTTAATTGTTCTAGCCAAAATCCACTCACCCACATCAACCTCCATGGCTTTACCCAAGTTAGTACTTCCCCCACCAGTAATGACAAAAGATCCAAATGTCAATCTATACTGGGCTGGATACTCTTATCCCACCCATCCCTTGCATCCCTAACTGGATTTCTGCCTGACATTCTCAGTGACCACCAACCAACATATCTACTAAGAGGGTATTATTCGGGTATTATTGATAAGCTCACTAGCCTGGGCATAAACCCTTATGTCACTAGATGGATCACAAACTGGCTCTTAGACAGATTCTATAAAGTAAGAGTAGTGGGATTTATGTCCGAATCCAGACCAGTAATGAGTGGTGTGCCTCAGGGCTCTGTCCTGGGGCCCCTCCTGTTTGGCATATACTTCTCAGAAGTACAGGCAAGCAAAGAAGGGCTGTGGCTGACTAAGTTTGCAGACGACTGCAAACTGGGTGCTATAATAGAGTCTCTGGCCAACATGGAGATCCTCCAGGAGGGCCTAAATGAGACTGATGCATAGTGTCAAAGCCATGGTCTCAAGCTAAATGCAAAAAAATGTGTAGTAATCCCCTTTGGAAAAAACAGAGTACCCACAAATTACAACATAGGAGGTAATCCTCTGAAATCTGAAGAAGAAATAAGGGATCTAGGGACTACCAGTATCCCTAGGGGTCCCACAAGACTCCATACTAGGTCCATTACTCTTCACTCAATTCACCAATCAATTCTCATCCTCCATGCCAAAATCCACAATAATTCAATATGCAGTTAACACCACAATCATATGTGCCACCCCAACACTTGAACACCTCCACTCTCAAACACAAGAATGCTTTTCACAAGCTAAAACATGGCTTAGCAACCACCAACTTATTCTTAACCCAGCTAAAACCAAATTACTCCTGTTCACCTCTTATAGAGCCTTCCCCCAATCAGACAACTTCACTATCACCTCTAATAACAAAACTGTTATTACCCCAACTACCCACACTAAACTTTTAGGCATGGAAATAGACAGTCACCTAAGATTCGACTTGCATATTGCTCAAACTGTAAAAAAGGTTCACAAAAAAATAGGGATACTTTATTGTAACAGGCAATTTCTTTCCAAGCAATCCAAAACCAAAATAGCCAGGACACATCTGCTATCCACCCTTCTCTATGCATCCCCAGTATTTACCAACCTCCATAAAACAGAACTACACAATCTAGAAATCTGTTATAATAAGATACCTAAATCTGCAACTGAATCAGCATATAGAACACACCACTGTGTATCTCTCAAAAACCTGAACTGGTTGGAGTTCCTTCAACTACTTCAACTCAATCAATTGTCACTAGGACATAAGTTATACCGTCACTCAGATAAGATCCCAGCCCTCCAAAACCTAATACACCATCACACCACAGCAAGAACCTTGGGATCAAGCACCCTTAACCTCCTTGAAGTTACAAAACATAACAATGAGGCAGGAAAATCTCTCTTTAGCTGCTATATTTTCAAACTCCTGAACTCTCTACCTACTCAAATAACATCAAATAACTCCACAACACAATTCAAAAAACTACTAAAAACCCACCTTAAAAACAACTGGCTATGCTCTTGTCTTACCCCTGGGTAAAGGCTGAATTACAAGAAATATCTACATTCATTGGCAATGTTAAGTCTAGTTTCTCACATGTAACTGTCTGCTTTTATAAGTATGAGATATCAAAACTCATGGATAATCTCAAATCTAGTTTTTCACATTTAACTGTCTGCTTTTATAAGCTAAGACAGCATTATAAAACTATATACAAACCTGCTAAGTACTGTTATATCCTATCTGTATAAGGCTGCAATATACTGCATGTGTTGAACGTGTACAGAATGTATTATAGTTTATGATGAGATTACTATCTGACAGCTATCTTACTATGAGCCTATGCTAACTCGCCACATTTACCTATGATTGTAAACCTGCTTTTTGTATGTGTATTCCACCATCTTTATTAACTTGTTCATATATATTAATGCACCTCATATGTAACTGGAGTTTTTCTCCCCGGGCCTCCACTGAAAATGGACATGTGTCCAGTTGGACTTTCCCAGTCAACAAATGCAAAATAAAATAAATAAATCATCTACCGGCAAATACATAAAAAAGTAAACTTTAACCCACTCACATTCATCTCATCCCTCAAAGAATGTAACTGGCATTCACTAAAGTACCTCAGCCTAGATGACGCATTTCAGTTTTTCAATACTACCTTCTTAGGCATCCTAAATAACCATGCCCCCATAAGACTTACCATAACCAAAGCCCATGGCTACAGAAAGCCACTAGTTCAGAAATGAAAAACAGAGATAAAGCTTGGGAAGACTGGCACAACACCAAAACTCCCTCAGCTAGACAGAAATTCCTCGAACTATGCAATAGAGTCAAAAAGCTAATAAAGCAGGACAAAATCCAATACTACCAGTTTGCCCTTAACTCCTCCCAACACAAGCCCAAGCAGTTCTGGTCCTCCATAAACTCCATCCTCCACCCACATAAAACCAGTACCCCTCCACCTAACATCCTCCACTCCTCAGAAAATATTGCTACCTCATTCAATAAACACTTTACACAAACCGTACTATCACTAACTAGACAACACAACCCCCCTCCCCTCCACCCCACATCTTCACCTAGTAATCTCCTCAATGTCTTTTCTTTTTCTCCTATTACTACCTCCAACATAAAAACACTCTTAACTAAACTTAAACCCACTAAACTAGCAGCAGACAACCTCCCACTTGAATACCTACAAATTGCAGCTGGCGCCCTAGCCTACCCAGTCTCAATCTTGATTAACCAATCTCTGTCAGAATGCTACATCCCTACACTATGGAACATATCACACATTATTCCCCTCCACAAAGGCAGCCCCTCCACAGAACTCACCAATTACTGCATTATAGCTATTTTCTCTCCACTCTCCAAAACACTAGAGAGATGCATTCACTTTCAAGTCTTAGACTACATCCTTACTAACAACATCCTTTCTAATACTCAACATGGTTTCTGACCAAACTATAGCACCACCACTGCCTTACTCTGTTTTACTAACACTATCCTTCAGCATGCAAACAATGGCTATCTCTTCTCTGCTACTTTCCTAGACCTATCTAAATCATTTGACATGGTCAGACACAAACAACTTATCTCTATTCTCAATAACCTATCCTTCTCTCAGTCAGTCACCAGCTGGTTTCAGAGCTACCTGACTGACCACCAGCAATCTGTTGTATGGCAGAAGGACATATCTCCCCAACTACCTGTCTCTATTGGTGTTCCCCGAGGATCCATCCTTGGACCCTTACTCTTCTCCATTTTCACCAATAATCTAGTCACTGCCAACAAACATGGCACACTCATACAATATGCAGATGGTTCAACCATCATTTGTTCAGCCCAGTCCCTACCCGAACTGCAAAATGTCACACAGGATGCCTTTTCCTCTGTTGAAACTTGGCTATCTGATGCCCAGTTAATACTCAATTAAACAAAATTAAACTCCTCATCTTCCAACCCACCAAACATACTCAAACCTACTCTCACTTTAACATCACAGCAGAAGAAAACACCACTATCCACCCAACAGATCACACCAAATTCCTAGGAGTTGAAATAGACAATAATCTCAAATTTGACATTCACATATCCATGACCATAAAAAAAGTCCGCAAAAAAACTAGGATCCTTATACAGAAATAAGCAATTCCTCACCAAAGCAGCTAGGATTTCAGTTGCAAATTCACACCTTATCTCCCCCCTACCTTATGCCACTCCAATATATACCAACCTAAGGCAAAGCGATTTAAATAAACTCGAGACCTGCTACAACAAAATCGCCAAGTTCACCACAGAGGCATCCTACTGTAGTCACCACTGTCTCTCACTTGCTGAACTGGGCTGGCTAGAACTCCCGCACATCCTTCAATGGAATCAACTCTCTCTCACCCACAAACTAGTAAACCATCCACTAAAAGTCCCATCCCTCCAAAATCTACTCCAACCCTATCTCACCACCAGACCACTATGATCCAGCAACAAAAATCAATTACAGGTAACTAGAGCCAAGAACTCTGCTGGAGAAACACTATTCTCCAGGTCAATAGCCAAATTATGGAATACCCCCCCCCCCCCACACACACACACACAATAACCTCTGTACTATCATGCACCCACTTCAAAGTTTTACTTAAAACTCACCTAAAAACATTCTGGCTATGCACTTGTAACTCTACTCTCTATCATCTCTCACTCCATCTACCCTCAACCTCTCTTCCACGCCACTAGCTACCTTTATAACAGCAAACTCTGATGCTTGTACGCCTATCTGTTTATTATACTGCAGTAATTTCTTACTGTAACAATGTTAGCAACTGCTATTTACTTCATAGAATACATGCCATCTTAGAAGTCACGGATGCTAGGTGTCTACTGTATGTACTTTGTTCTTCATCTGTTACTATGTTTGCAATAATTTTACTTGTGGAGCTTTTCTCTCTGGGCCCTTGCTGAAAAAAGACCTGCTTCCAGTTGGACTTTCCCAGTCAACAAATGTAAATAAATAAATAATAATGATAAATAAATAAATAAATATGATGTATATTTAGTCTGATTACTACACTGAGTTATAGCAAATGCATGGTGACCTGGATTAATGTTACAATTCGCTGATTCGATCCAGAAGCACTGCATGCATTTGGACAAATATTATGAATACCTAGGACAAAGCTTACAAAATTTAAATTCTTTGATCATTGCAAAGACATTACAGATCCAACAATGTTAAGACAGTACTTTGTGTAGTACGCTCTTCAACAATTGAAGAAAATGGCAAAATGCATAGTCACCTGCAGCTTATGCACTGTAGGCATTAATGCATTCCAAAAATGAAATGTGTCACCAGTATACAACCTTGCAACATATTCAGATCAAGTAAAGAAAACCAAAGTGTGTATACCAAGGAATGAGTGGGATTCGAACCTATGGATAATCGATATCCATATATATATATATATATATATATATATATATATATATATATATATATATATGGATAATGCTAATAGTCAGTAGTTCCTACAGCTTCCACAGCTGTAGCCTTGGAAATTGGCTCTTGTCTTGGGTTTATCTCCTGTTTATATATTTGTTACTTTCTGTTTTACAAACCTATCTATATTTTCTGCATTCCACTTACTATTGTAAGAAACTTTGTACTTTATTATGTTTTCAATTTAATGACCATTTTCCAGCATGTTGTTTCAGCATGCATCTCATACATATGGTAATTATTGTAATTTTAGTTATAACTATTATGTGATTACTTTTGTTACTTGTACTTTTTGGAGCTTTTCTTCTCAGGCCTCTGCTGAAAAAGGGCTGCTCCCCAATCAGATTAACCCAATCAACAATTGTAGTTCATTGACTCCTCATATCATCGACAGGAGGGAAAGAAGGCAGTCGGCCAACAATAAAAACAAACCACAGAAAAGCACTACAAACTGAAACAAGTGAGAAGCTTCTCCCCTCCCAGCCCCAATGTAGGGGCTGTGCCCCCCACAGCCCCTCTAACTAAATATACTAACTCCAAGATTGCACCATAGTGGACAAAAGACCAAACGTATGACTTTTTGCCAACTGCCTCCTTTCCCTCAGTAATCTGTCGGTGATGTGTAGACTTGATGAACTGCCATTTCACTGTTGTCGTCTCACTCGTGTATTTCGCATAAGTGAGTTTTCGGTTTTCTATATGCTGAAGCAGACCCTTAAATTCATATATATATATATATATATATATATATATATATATATATATATATATATATTATATATGTGTGTGTGTATAGTGCTACATTGTTTATCTAGTTGAACTAATGCAGATCACAGTGCTTTACATTCCTGAATGGATTCTCTGAATGACAAGGAGTTTCACTGGGAGCAGTAGAATACCTGCATTCCATCATAACACCTGATGTTACTTAAATATCCTGCACACCTGATTGTTTGAGCCATCTAGTATGTGGATGACATCAGTGTGTATAGTTAGCCATTCATCAATATTTAAATATAACATTTTATTTCCATTGAGTTCCACAGTTATATTCATACACATATTATATATGAAATAGCTATGGAACCTACTTCATCTAACCACATATAGTCAGTAAATGTTAACAGTAAGTAGTAGGTGTTAAAACTTAAAGGTTGTCATATCAATACCGGACTTGTATGCCTGTCCTGAAGATCCCTGTGCATCTTGTTGTTTGTCTTCTATTTTAACCTAATGGTACAACTTTGTGCCAGATACTGCTTTCACCACAAAGAGCAGGCAGAGCCAGTAAGGTTGTTAATGTTGTTGCAATAGTGCAACACTGTTTACCACAGCTGTGACCTTTATATTAATGTTGGCTTGTTTTCTTTTACAAGTACCTCATCTGAGCAACAGCACCACTTGTTATGTAAGTGTCTCTGTAGTCTGTTAGTAGGATCAGTAGTCTTTATGTGCCTCTGTCTGCTGTTATGCCTGAGGTGTATACTCACCTGTTGTTTCTGTTCCACTTTAACCTAGAAGTTCTTTTTTATTCCAGAAGCTTTAGTTTTCAACAGGGGAATGCAGACCTGGTAATGCAGTGTATATGATTGCTATAGTGCATTGTTGTTAAGTACATCTGTGGCCAACATGATTGATGCGGCCTTCTTCACCTGCATAGGACACATCTGCACAACATCCCACCCATCGGGTATGTGTAAATATTTTTTACTATCTGTTATATATCATTTTAAATGCTACAAGATGCTGTGTATGTGCTTACTACTGATATTTGTGTATTTGCCTATTTTTACTTAACAATGACATTTCAAATCTTAGCACCAGTAATGGAGTCGGAGGAAGACATGTCAGGCATGACTTCAGTATTTTTTTTGACATTGTCCATCCTATTTGTTTGATATCTGACTGACATGGCATATCTCTGCTCTATAGGACCGTTGCACCACCCACACCCATGCCCACTTGGTATGTCCAAATCAGTATGTATATTCATTGCAGTTAATTATGTCAGTCATATCCTGGCTCATTTGACTTCTGTGAATTTATATGACATGTGTCATCTGTCTCTATTTGCAACACATCTACTACCTGCTTCCTCCATTAGCCCATCCACTGTTCCTTAGGTAGGGTATGGTGTGTCTCAGTATGATAGTATGGCCAGTGGCATACAGACCACTGCATTGGTTTCATTGTCTGATCTGGAAGGGAATAGTCATGGAGAAGGGTAATGTGGCTGGTTATTTGGATGATGTGGGACATCAGATGGTGGACATGATGATGACCATGACCCTGTGTTCCATGATGAGTCTAGTACTGATGGTGACTCTTCCACAATGATGGACTGATATTATCCATCAGACTACACATGACAGTGTAGCTGATGTGTGTAAATACATATCAGAGGGTGTCCACTTGCCACATTCTGACCATTTTTCTGACTTAAGTGACTGCTTTCATGTTTTGTTATGTGGTCCATATTTGTCATTATTATTATATGCTAGTTCTGATATTGATGACTGCAGTGCTCTATGTGGCAATCTCCCTTCTTCCATGTTTACAGCTCTTGATAGTTGACATATAGCAAGCCATTCCTCATGCTTATCAACATGTTACTTTATTCTTCTAGCATTGATTGCTACATTACACATTTCATTCTTGTCTGTCATACCTGCATGCTCAAGAATGCCTCCTTATGCATAACTCTGTTGTATGTGTCATTTTAATTAGGTACTGCATATGACTCAAACTCAGCATTACATGCAATTTTGTTGATGTGTTTTACTTGTTATACTTTTGCTGACATGTGTGCCTTTCCAAATTTACCTGCTTACGCACATATATACCTGTGTTGCTGTATCCCAAACAATGAGGCATGTTACAAGTCTTGCCTTATGTATGACATTCTGCAACAAGCATGTAACTTCTTTGTGACCTAGGTATGTTTCACTGCAGCTGGTCCTTGACATGTTGTCATTACTCATGCCACTGTATGCTGCATAGTGTGCTGTCTGACACTGTTACACATCACTATGCTATGTGTGCTACAGCAGTGTTAGAGTACAACCCTTGCAATTAGGTTATGCTTGTGCTGATTAACAACCATCTACTGCATGGGCTTAGATGTGTTATGGGACTGGCTGCTGTACAACTAACTTCACATGCCACTTTTTTGTATGATGATATCTTACCCGGCGAGACACAACTTCTGGTGGTTCTCTGTAATGCCATATATTGCAGAGAGTATTCCTGTGGAAATGTTTCCATTGTAGACACCCAGATCTGTCCCTTGCTATGTCAAATGTATGTGTATAAGTTATTGCAAGTGAGTCATATGCTTATGTGTGAAGTTCAATGTGGACAATTAACAGGCTGTTTCCATTAGTTGTGCTCTGGGCTGTTGTTTTGGGGCAACACTTGTGTGATCATCATTGCTTTATTTGTGTACCTGTGTATGTGTGGCTTGTCATGGCTCAAAGGTGTAGGTCAGCTGCTGCTGTGCTGCCTGAGCTAGGAAATATGGCAGTAGCCTCCATCACCTATACCTATTTCTTCTCACCTCTTTGTCCTCTTGATCATCCTGTGACAGCTTTGTTAGCTCTATGTCAGGCATCTGAAGTTTTTAGAATAGTTCACTGACACCTGCAGTGACAGGGCCACCATGTTTTGATCTTATCATGTTGTGCAGCATGGCACATACAGTGACCATCTGTGATAACTTTTCTGATGTGTATTGCAGTGCACCACAGGTGTGTCCAGACATCTGAATTTTGATTTCAGCACGCCAAACAGATGCTCAGTGGTATTTTATGACACTGTATTTGTTCTGTTGTATACATCTTCAACAGGTGTTGATGGAGCTCTATATGTTTCCATAATCCAAGGCTCCACTGGATAACTGTAGTCACCTGTTTTAGTGGGATGAGAAAGAATATTTGTTCATCATGCTTCCTGTTGCAATGTTTGTCTGCTGTTTACATTATACCAGTTGTCATGTACTCCCCTGGGAGCCCCTCCATTATTTCACCATATTGGAAAGGAGCCCAGAGAGCACTTTTTTCTCCAAATTGCTGCATCATGAACACTACCAGGGTATGTTGTCATAGTATTGGTAATGAGGCCATCTGTGGAGCACACCACCTGAGAATTCAGCAATGGTCACTCCTTTCTATTGATGTACCATTAGGCATCAGTTACATATGGGGCTTTCATTGGGATGCAGGTGCAGAAAATTGCACCACAGACATTGGAGAAGTTGGAAATAGCATAGAACTGCTGCATGACAGTTCTTCTGTCTATGGCTGTTGTTGGGAAGTGGATGTATTCAGCCACTTTGGTGGACACTACTACCGGGAACTGTGCTAGAATGTAACTGACGTCTGTCTGACACATCCCTACAACATCATCCATATGCCACTGGAATATACCAGAGACACTCTTCTGTTTCTGTCAGTACTGGGTTACTCAGTAGACTGCAAATACACATGCAGGGTGCACATATCCTGCACACAGCTTTCACCATCTCTCTATATAATCTGTATCTATCTATTATTTCCTGTTCAGAGTGCTGGCTTAACTGCAGTCTGACTCAATGCCTTGATGGCTACCTTCTAGGCATAGCTGGCCTTAGGCATAGGCCAACCAGGAGGCCATCTAGGGTGCCGCTCTAGCAGGGGTACTTTTCCAGTATTTATTAATTTTTTTATAGTAAAGAAATAGTTTCTCTAAAAATGTGTTCAATGAATACAGGAAAAACTGAATAGTAAGACAAATTGTGAGAATAATTAAGAAAAAAAGTAATCGGGATGGTGTAAGTAGACTAGGATGGGGGCACCGGGTGATGTGAGGGAAGTGCTGTGGAGCCCTTTTGTCTAGGGCATCAGCTGACAAAAGGCCGTCCCTGCTTCTAGGATGCATTTACAGATTGTTCTTTATTGTAGCTTGTAATACTCTGGTCTGTCTTTAGTGCATTAAATGCCATTTGCGTATTTTCTAGTTATATTTTTGTGGATACTGCAAGATTGCTAAGTAATTTGTAGAATAAAGTAACGTTAAGGGTAAGCACATATGGCATCCACCAAGTGCTTTCATGAAATCATTGCCATACAAATCTGTCACATTTTATTTGCGGTGGGTGAACCCATTGCGTTTTTGAATCAGGTGGTCATATGAGGAGCTTGCAATTATCCCATGCTGAATAACTAATACTTGCTCCTCTTACCATCTGTTATGAAATCACATCTGCCATTGATGTGTTGATGTCTTCCTTCAGTGTGCTTTGCTGTCCATAACTTTCTTTTGGAATCTGACCTGTTTTATTTGTTGTCCATATACCTTTAAGTAAGTCAGTTTCACAGAAATAGTTCATGGAAAGTCATTTTGTTTGGCATATTATAGCAGATGCACATTGCGCATACTTTCCTATCAGTTTCTCTTAGAGATTTTAAGTTCTTTATTATGTTACACAGTTTCGGTTGCTTGAGATCATTAAAAGTACAGCTGTAACAGTTGTGAAAGATGGACCAGAATTCAGTGTATCAGTTGTCTTTGGTTCTCCAGCCAAATGTTGGCAGTACAGAAATTTTAAATCTTACTCTCAAAGTATCAAGTAAATTTTGCCTAAAATGTTATGTTTTTTTCTGATGCTCTAAATCTTTTAGATTTCTATGGTAACTCATGTTATTATTGACCTCAAAAGGACATGTAAATATAAAATATTAAATGTAATGATCCTTATTTCAGTGGAAAACCATTACTCAGAAAATGTAACACTCAAAGAAAAAGTATAAACCACTGGTGAAATGGGGGTATATTCCCCCTTACCCATTTGGAGGCCTTGAACTCCTTTAACTCCTTATTTAACATCTCCTACATCAAGGTTGCACAATGTTTGGGATAGCTTACATAATATCTGTCCATTATAGAAGTACAAGTCTCTTAAAATGTGCATAACCTATATGTATTGTATTTACAGAAGGAGAAAGAGGAAACAGAGAGAGAGAGTGGTAGAAAACTCATATCAGACTCAAAGCATCATCTCTTTTTCCAGTTTATGCACCATGTAGTACATTAGGCAACGGGCTTGTTGTTTCTGTGGCAAGTATGGCTTTTACTGGCTCAGATTGCTAGCCCAAGGCCCAACCCTCAGCAGAGGGAACAACACACACACACACACACACACACACACACACACACACACACACACACACACACACACACACACACACATACACACACACACATGCACATGTACACCTAGCACTTAAACAAACAAACACACACACACACACACACACACACACACACACACACACACACACACACACACACACACACACACACACACACACACCTACCTCTCACTTGTCCATCCATGGTCTGCATTTCAAATGTCTTCTGTTGTTCAAATTCCATGTGCATGCAGAAGACGAAGACATAAACTACAGGTCACAGAGATGTAGAAGAAGAAAATATGGCACACACAACTGCCGCGACCAGACCCAAAGAATGTCCCCTCCCGAAGAGCTGGTTTGAGCCCTCTCCCAGCCATTGGCGCCTAGATGACTGCCTTGGTTGCCTGGTGCTGGATCTGGCTCTGCCTACAACACAAATACTTTATTCTAAAAGTTGTGTAATTAGTGTGGAATTCCATTTCTCAAAATTGTTTTGGTGGGAAATATGTACTGCAAAATTATGGCAAGTAAAAACACAGTGAATAGATAACCCATGTCCAACTGTAATGCATTATAACATGTTTAAGTTATTTTGATTCATTCTGTCTAATCAGTCTTTTATTTGGTTTAGGGGAGAATCATTTTCTGACATATTTTTTCATTCCACATGTAGTCAGACTTTTTCCACATGATTGGCATATTTTAAAACAGTTATGTCTATTTCATCATTTGTGTGTTCTTGTGTTCCAAGATTATTATTATAATTATTACCTAAATATTTTTATCAGCTACAAATACCGTTGCTCCAGGAAGACCACTCACACCTTCTTTTCCATCTTTTATTGAAATGGACATAGCTCAGGATAGTCCTTATTTAAAGCATCTGAATTTTCCTGAGATATGCAACACTACTAGGGTAAAGTGCTTTCAGGTATTTCTAAAGCACCATCAACTGATTCATAGATTCATAGGTAGGTACTAGGCTATCAGCCCTAGGGCCCATACATGTCTAGCCAAAAAGGTACCCTGACTTTCGCCACCCAAGAAAATTATTCTCCTGTGCCCCTGTCGAGCAGAGCCACAAAGGTGATCCCTGGGGTGAATTTCCTATATCCCATACAATCATCAAGATTTTCTTGAAGAGTGCTAATGAGGAGCTTTGTTTGATATAGATAGATAGTTTGTTAGAGATAACGGGAAGTCTCTGGGACAGGAATCTATCCATTCAGCATGTTCTGTTTATTGTGGTGACAAGGTTTAGGTCCCTAGAGCATGTAGCTCAGAGGGATTGGGATTTCTTTAAGTGGAGCATGTCCAACAGCTCTGGGTTTGACATATGTTAGGCACAGATCACCTCTGAGTAGGCGATATGCGATGGAGTAAAGTTGGAGTTTTTTGAGTCAGTCTGCATAGGGCATCTGTTTGAGGCCAGTAATCCTCTTTGTGAGATATGTCTGTGGCCTTTCCAGTTGTTGTAGATGTCTTGTGAGGTACATACCAAAATGGGCGTTGTACTCTATAATGGGTCTAATGAGTGATGAGTAGAGTGTAACAATGACCTCTTTTTTCCTGGATGAGAAACCTTTTGTGATGAGGTGTGCCATGTACAAGGATTTCCTGACTACTGTGGCAATGTGATTATCAAAGGAGAGACTACTGTCCACCTGTGTCCCAAGGTCTCTTATCATACTTTTGGTGTTAAATAGACTACCACCTATGTGGCAGGTCATGGGTACAAAGTTTTTACCAAAGGGATGACAATGCACTTTTTGGCATTGAGCTTGAGGCCATGGCTTTGACACCAGGCATCTGTCTCATTGATGCCCTTTTGTAGGATGTCCACATTGTTAGTAGTTTCAATTATGGCTCCTAGTTTCCAGTCATTTGTGAACTTCGTTAGCCAAAGACCTTCTGTGTTAGCCTGTACTTCAGAAAAGTAGATATCAAACAGGAGAGGACCCAGGACTGAACCCTGTGGTACTCCACTTGTCATTGGTCTGAAGTCGGATTTGGAGTCTGCTACTTTCACAGTGTGGGTTCTGTCAGTGAGCTAGTTGGCAACCCATCTTGTGACATAGGGATTTATACCTAGTTTACTGAGTTTATCTATAATTCCAGACTGGAGGAAGGTGTCAAAAGCCTTGGAGAGATCTAGACAGGCTGTGTGAACCACCTTACCCTCGTCTATGGCTTTGGCGACTGCTTCAAAGAAGTCAATCAGGTTTAGGAGATATGATCTGCCTTTTAGAAACCCGAAATGGGTGGGTCCAGAGTTTGGAGATTACCAACATCTTTGTTTATAAGTTCCATGATGATACGTTTCATTGCCTTGTAGACCAGGCTTATTAGGCTAATGGGGCGGTAGTTCCCAGGGTCTGTGGTGGCGCCCCCTTTGTGGAGTGGGATAACCGTTGCTGTGCACCATTCAGTGGGGACAAAGCCTGAGGTGAGGCAATGACTGAACGTGGTGCTTATGTGGGGTGCCAGTTCATTCTGTAGTTCATGTAGAACACAGCCTGGGATGTTGTCAGGTCCCATGGATGCTGTGTTCGTGGCTTTGGAGAGTGTGGTTTTTACCTGTGCAGCTGTGATTACAGGAACTTTGCATTATTCCAGTATAGAGATGGGCCATTTAGGGGGATGAGGGGGTAAAGTTAGCACTGACCCTATCTGCCAGAATGTTGGCAATATCAGTTGGCTATGTATATTTAGTGCCATTGTGCTGCAACTCAGAACAGATCTGAGTGTTGCCATTGAGAATCTTGACATAGCTATAGAATGCTTTGTGTATGCCTTTAGAATCAGTGGCGATTTTGTTTTCATAACTAGCTTTGGAGGATTTTATGAGGGATCTCAGCTTCATACTGAGGCTGACCAGGGAGTTACTCCAGTCATGGGATTTTACTCTTTTTTGCAACAGTTTCTTTCTTCTGTTGTAGAGTTTGTTTATGGCAGGGGACCACCAGATTGGCTTCCTTTTTTTGGAGGATAGCATCTTGGTTAGGGATAGCATGATCCATGCACTTGTGTAAGTGCTTATAAAGTGCATTTGTGTAGGATTCAGCAGTTGTAGCTCTATTGTCCATCTGCATGGGTGTCGTGAAATGTGCCACTTCTGTGTTACGAAGTGTGAAATTGGCTTTGGAGATATGCTTTTACAGTGGTTTCCCTAATGGGGGTGGGGGTGGGATGTGGATGTCTAGACTGATTAGCTTGTGGTCAGATCTGACCAATGAAGAATTGACCTCTGGTGTGGAACACTGGTCACCAATGTTGGTATTGACCAGGTCTAGGATATTTCTGCCCCTGGGGGAGGTGTGGATAAGTTGATTCAAGGCATTGGAATTTATGAATTCCAGAAAACATTGAGCAAAAGAGTTGATACATGAGTATTTTTCCCAGTTAAATGTGGGGTAGTTGAAATTACAGTGTATCAAGAAATGAGGAGTGGGAATCCTGTGACATGGTGGGGGATCTGTAGCAAGTTACAATTTGGATTGCAGTCTTGCCCAGAGTCAGTTGGACTTGGATAATCTCGGATGCATTATGCTGAGCAGCTAGCCTGGAGGTGTGGATATCCTTAATGAATATGGACATGCCTCCACCTTTAGTGTTTCGGTCCAGGTTAGGTGGCCAAAAGGTGTGGTATGATTTATAGCCTGGTAATGCAGGGGTGCTCTCTGGATCCTTGAACCAGGTCTCTGTCACTGCACAGATGTCAATGTTCTCCATTTTAAGGAGTGCCTCGCGTGAATGCATTTTGAGGTTTAGACTTCTAGCATTGAGTAGCATTAGCCTCAGATTTTGCTTGCTTGTACCTGTTTTGGTGGTCAATTTGTCATTTGAACCTCGCATAAAAAGGCACTATGGGGTGGCAAGAGCCTTAGCCAGTATCCGGAATCCCAAGGGCGACAGGTGCAGGCCATCTCTGGCAAAACCTAGTGGTTGGGTGATCATGTCATCCCAGGAAGACAGATACTGAATCCCCTTAGAATGACACCAGAAGCTTAGCCAATTGTTGAAGTCAATCATTTTGTCCTTGTACTGTGGTATCATTCTGGGTGATGACAGGATGCTACTCAGGGCTAGGGTCATACCTGCCTGGGCTACAAGATCAGAGATCTCCTCCATGTTTCTTTTCATGTAGTCCAGGGAGGTACATCTCAGGTCATTCACAGCAACATGGACAATAACAGAGTCATATTTGTACTTGTTGTGGAGTGACCTGAGTGTGTGTTTTGTGTGGTGGATCCTGGCACCCAACAGGCAGCTGACAGTAACTTTCTCCTTGTTTAGCCTGGTGAGTGGAACATCAGTGTGCCTGACTATAGAGTCACCTCTGACTAGAGTGTTGAGTACGTTGTTATGCCTTATGGGCTGTGGTTGAGTGGCACAATGAATTTGTGGGCTATGTGTCATTTGGGTTGTGATGGGGGGTGGAGGTTACATGCGCTTCTGCTTTGGAGGTCTCTGTTGCTTAAGCAGATTTTTATTGAGAGGATCCGCGAATGTAGGTGTATGTTTTGTGTTGCTATGTGTTTGTTTTGGTGGTGTAGGCTTTGAGGGACTATGTGATGAGTGTGCAGTGGTGCAAGTGTTTACCTTCTCCTCTTGACTGTCTAGTCCAGTCTTGGGTGAAGAGAGCTTTGCTTCCAGTTTGGCTATATAAGTGCATCTCTCACAGGTTGTAGTGTTGAATGGTAGGAGGAGAGGGTTATCTGTGTGCATAAGGCAATTGCTGCATTGCCCCAAAATGCCCAGATTCATCAGATAGACAGGAGAAAACACCGGGAGCTGACCCTTAGACATGCTTGGATAGGTGCTTATTTATTAAGTACTAAAAACTGTTTTCCTCTAGACAAGTGAGGAAAGTTGAGTGCTGTAGTAATTTGTAGCTTATTTAGTGCTTACAATGAGTTCTAAACAAGCGATGAGCTCAAAGAAACATATTTGAGTGCTAAAACTAAAAAAAAAAACTGGCTAGTTCTAAGTGAAAATTTGAAGAGCAGACTTCATGGTGCCAGGAATAGTTTAACCCTAGCTAAGCAGCAATGCATAAAGTGTATTTTTTTTAATATAACAGTAGCAAATGAGCAAACTGATTTAAACAAATTAGCCAATAAAAATCTAAAAACTCAGCCCTGTTCCAGCAGTCTTTGAACAGACAAGTTCTAACTACACACTCCTGTCACTAGGGTGCAGGGGAAACTTCTCCAAAAAAAGATGGTCTGGATTAGTGCTCAAGTTATACAAACAAAGCTAGATTCAGCAGGTCTGAATTTAGTCTATGCTACAGCAAACAAGGTGTACCAATTTCAGAAAGAATCAGTTCAAATAAGCAGGCACAATAAGCCTTTAACCAGAAACTCCCATCTCAGAAGGGCAGAATCTACCCTCTCCTCCCACAAGAGTGCAGACCATACCTTCTTAATGTAAAATAACTGGCCCAAAGCCCAAATGCTTAAACCAGAACTAATACACTCTTACAATAACAGACACTAGCCTTCAGTTAGCAAATCCCAACTTAGAAGGATGTAAGCTACCTGTCCTGCCACAACAGTGCAGATCACAAACCTTCTTAATGTAAAAGAACTGATCTGGAGCCCAAGTGATTCAACCAAAGGCTTAGAATAACAGTTACAATTTAACCAGGCTACTAACAAGCAGTAATAATGCAGCAGAATAAATGCAATAAAGTATGAAGAAACACAAATACAGTAAAAGCAGATGAATAAAGTGCAATTTGTTATATAACAATAGAAAATGTGCAAACTGATATAAACAAATTACCCAGTTAACCAGTACAAAACCTCAAAAACTGAGCCCTGTTCCAGCAGTTTTCAATCAGACAAGTTCTAACTGCACACTCCTGCCACTAGGGTGCATGTGAACTTTCTCCAAATAAGATGGCCTGGATTAGTGCTCAAGTTATACAAACAAAGCTAGATTCAGCATGTCTTAGAATAACAGTTACAATGTAATCAGGCTACTACCAAGCAGTAATAAATGCAGCAGAATAAATACAACTGAGTACTTTTAAGAAGAGGCAAAATAAAGTGCATTTTTTTTTAGTAAAGTGCAAGGAGAGAGGAAGGAGGAGCAGAGGTTAAGAACCTAAGTGGGTTGGCCTTCTCAAATGTTCTCTCTGCATTAAGTAGAGTGAACACCAGACTGGGAAGCATGTCCCAGATCAAATTTACAGTAGGGGTGGGCAACTGCAAAGCCACCAACTATGAGAAACATAAAACAATGCCAGAAATATATAAAATAATTCAGTCAGGCAAACAGTAATTCAGTCAGGCAAAATTATGACAATGCAGAACTCTGAAAGGTTAAAATGCCAAGAAATATATTTATCAATCAGCGATATATTTCCAGATTGTTGAGAATCACACCAAGCAGAACCCAGGAGTTTCCAACAGTGCATGCTCTCTTTTGTAGACATACTGAAAAGTTTGAGAGTTTATTTTAATATAAATGAATACTAATCTTTTTCATAAGCAGAGACTTTCCATATTAATTAAACTGGATATGCATCATTCATAGGATCATAGGAGGTTACTAGGCTATTGATCCGGAGGTCAATTCAACCCTAGCTATTTCATCCTAATGTAATACCATAAATACTCAAGTCAAAACCCAGGATTGTATTTGGTAATGACTGCCCATGTTCAGCAGGGTTGTGGGTGCTATCCCTGGTAAGAATTTATGGTGTCCCATCTACTCATCCAGGTTCCTTTTGAACAGTGCCATAGAGGTGCTCTACTTCACATGAATTGGCAGGCTATTCCAAAGACACAGCAGTTGCTGTGAGACAAATCTGTCCTTCCAGCACATCCTATTCAGGTTGCAGACCATATTTATGTCTCTGGAATGGGTAGTTTTAGTCCAATTTGATTTACAGATGTGCAGCTAATTCATTAAGTTTGAGTCAGAGATTGCTCTATAAGCCAGGCATAAATCTTCCTTAAGAAGTCTATTTGACACTGAGTATAGTGACAATGACTTTATTTGGTCTGTGTAAGGCACGTGCTGGAGTTCCTTGATCTTCTTAGTTAGAAACCTCTGAGGTCTCTCCAATTGCTGCAGGTGCTTTGCAGGGTACATGCCAAAAGGGGAATTATACTCAGTTATGGGTCTGATTAGTGACAACTATAGAGGGGTTATAACATCCTTTGCTAAAGAGGCAGTGCCTTTGCGATGAAGTGTGCTACATAGAAAGCCTTCCTTACCTACAGCAGACACATGGTGGTCAAAGTTAAGGTCGCAGTCTACTTGTGATCCCAGATCCCTTACCACTCTGTAGGTACATAGGGTATCGTTCTTAATTTGATAGTGTGAAGGGACATTGTTTTTACCAAAGGGAATGATAATGCATTTCTTTTCATTCAGTTTGAGACTATGACTAAGACACGAGTTGTTGGTCTGTGCAAGACCCTGTTGAAGTATACTGACATCATTTGGGGATTCGATAATTGCACCCAGTTTGCAGTTGTCCACTGACTTGGTCAACCACAGCACCTTAGTTTTGGCTTGAACTTCTGAGAAGTATATACCAAATAATAGGGGGCCCAGCACTGACCCTTGTGGCACCCTGCTGGTGACAGGTCTGATGGTTGATGTGGAGTCACCCACTTTGATAGTGTATAACTGGTTTGTGGCCCAGTACGCAACCCATCTTATAACAAAAGGGTTTACATTCAGTTTGGTAAGTTTATCAGTAATGCTTGAATGTGGAGTTGTGTCAAAGGCCTTTGCGAAGTCAAGGTATGATATGTGCAAAGACTTGCCCTCATCAATAGCCTTGGTCACATTTTTGAAGAAATCTACCACATTTAACAGGCAGGATCTGCCCTTGATGAAGCCAAATTGGGTTGGATCAAGGGATTGGAGGTTGCCTACCTCTTTAGTTATGCAGTCCATTATGATATGGTCAGACTTATGGGTCTATAATTCCCTGGTAATATTGCTAAGCCACCATTGTGGAGGGGAATAACTGTTGCTGTTCTCCATTCTGCAGGAATAAAGCCAGTAGTTAGGTTTTGACTGAAAAGGGTACTTAATGGTGATGCTAGTTCATATTTTAGTTTGTTTAGAAGAAGCCTGGGATGCCATCTATTCCTATAGAGGCTGTGTTTTTTTGCCTTAAACAAGGATTTAATGACCTACTTTTCTGATATGTGGGGGGGGGGGGTGAAGTTTGAGGCAAGGTTTCTAATAAGTTTGGAGAGGATAAGGGAGTGAAATGTTCACCAAATCTGTCCACTAGCAGGTTTGCTATCACTGTGGCATTCCTAAATTATTCTCCCCATCATGGATAACTATGAGGATCTGCACTGGAATTTATTTAGAAACCTTGGCTTTTGTCTACTGTCACTGGAAATTCACACACATTTTATTGAACCCATGCAGAATTATATTCATAAAGTTTTGTTTCTTGGCAGATCTTGAATGTACGATTTTATTTTTAGAGAAAGAAATAAGACATCTGTGATCTTAAAATTATTCCTTGCCAATAAAGAACTAAAACCCTTTCCAAAAATTTGGAAAGCAACAGACTTCTCCCTAACTGACTGTGTGATCATCTGGATTTCACACCGGTTTGTATTTCTGTTATTTATGAGTAGGTAATAGACTCTGTAATTAGTGCTGTCATTAAAATAAGTCATGTCAGCTGGATTCTCATTGTGATGATATCATAAAATCTGTCATTATTAAATGTGCCTATGTTATTATTATTTTCATACTATAACAGGATAAGTTATTAGAAAATATGATTTACTATATTCATTTCTGATTTACTATTGTCAAGCTTTCTTTTGATTCATCTTTAGATGCACTGAATAATTTTGTCATGCATGCTAAGAAAGACTTCGGAGATTTAAATTGGAAAGAAAGGTTTTGGTTATCAGAAGACATATCCAGCCATCCAATGTTGTTAAGTTCCATCAGAGTTCCATAGCAAACCCATGAAGAGCAGAAAGAATGCAGAGTTTGGTATGGGTTCGCTTTGGGAGTCAGATGCAACTTGATAGTATAGCAAACCCATGAAGGCCAGGCACAATACAGAGTTTCCTAAGTAATTAAAGAATGGAAGTAGATTACTGTCAGGCCTTTCTTCTATATCAGCCCTAATCTCTCTCACAGACACACACACACACACACACACACACACACACACACACACACACACACACACACACACACACACACACACACACACACACACACACACACACACACACACACACACAGACATACACCCTGCATGCTCATCTATAGACAATTTAGAGTTACAAATGGACCTACCACATAAATGTCTTTGGGGTATGGGAGGACCAGAGTACCCAGGTAAAACTCACACAAATACGGCGAGGACATACAGACTCTGTACAGAAGGCACCATGGTTGAGAACTGAGCTAGAGAACATTTTACTGAGAGGATGTAAGTGCTACGCATGACAGGTTTAATGTCATTCAACTAATTTTAATCACAAAATGCTAAAGCTTGGTCATCAGATAAAAAATGGGAATAGATAATATCAAATTTTAAGACAAAAGAAATAGTTTCAAAATCTGTAGCCAGTATTACTGGACGACCAAAATCAAAATCAGAGCTCCTTATCAGGTAAACCTAATTTTCCATTTGCTGCTAACTAAAGCAAATGACTCCTGTTTCATTATAACTCCTTCTGTCCTGCTCTGAGGGATTCTCTCTATTGTTTCCTTCCAGTAGATAAATATAACCTCAGAGAAATGTGTTAGACATATGCTCAGTCTTTACAAAAGGGTGTCTCCACAGCTTGCACATATTATAATTGCTTCAGTCCAGCATATTACCTGCATCTCTGTCTTCCCCAGTTGAGCAACTATTCAACAAGAGTGCAGTTCAAAGAGTTCCTGTGGAAAAACAAGGAAAATGGTCCTGTTCTAGATTCATTTTTTCAAAACAAATGACAGAAAAAGGTGACATGCTGGAACAGATGTATTGCATCTATTTGTGCCATTGGCAACCAATTATCAATTAGAATCCTTCAAGGCCAGCCTTACACATGGGTGAGATAGGTGTCCACCTAGGGCACTTTTCAGCCAGTTGTACTTTTCCAACATTTATTTATTTATTTACTTAGTTAGTTCTTTTAAAGTAAAGAAGTACCATGTTCCTTATCTTTAGAAATAAATACATAAACTACTCGCAGTCCACCTGTTAGAAATAAATACATAAACTACTCACAGCGTACTTGTTCAGAGAATGTACAACTGCAGCAGCTACATGAGTGGTACAGAACACTTACCCAATCAGTTTAGAGATTTTCTGCTCCATCCCATATATGATTTGCTTAATTTGTTATCTGGATCATGGGATAACAAGGAAAATGAAGCACACAAATTCTCAGCAGGTAATTCAACAAGATAAGTATTGTGAAATGAACCGCAGCAGCATGAGGTACGTTCTTTTTTAAAATCATGACAAGTAATCATTTACAGGCAGTGAACAGCTGTTTAGGATAATATTGAGGCACTTTGTGGCAGCTGGTGTGAGTTTAGATAAAAAGATGTTACAACATATTGTGGTAATTGTATTTCAGACATATGAAACATCTATAAGCAGCAATGTAGTTTTAACTGTCATGTACAGGGGCTGTCTGTATAGGAAAAAGACAGCTGTTGACTTTGGCTGAGCCTCTCAATGCAGGACTAATATGGTTATTAGTGTAAAGGAAGCTGAAGTACTTTAATATGGCTACTGCTTGTGTGAAGCAAAGTTTAAATATAGTACAATAACAATTTATTTTTTTCACTGTGAGAGGGTTGAAGTGTATAATGTCAACAAAGTGGCTATAACTGCTGAGTGGGTAGGTGTGGGTGATCTTTGGATGAAAATAACTGACCATTTTGCTGTTTTGTTTACTCTGGCATTGTAGTGCTACTGTGGATTTGAGTGAAATAAAGTTGATTACTTTATTATGGATGTTGAGTGTTTGTGTGAAACAAACTTGTAATACATTGCTGTGGTCATTAATTATTTTTATCACAATGTGACATTTGAGGTACACACAGTCAACCATGACACTACTAATGTTTGGTAAAGGGGCTGACAAGCCCTGATCTGATTTCAAGCTTTACAAAACCACTGTGCATTTATGTAAAACAAGATGGAATATTTTACTGTAGATACTTGTCTATAATAATCAAGCACCAGAGATGGAGAAAGTCAATAAAATAGGCAGAATTGCTGGGTAAGGATGCTATGGGAGGAGCAGTATCGCATGGTGCATTGAATTTGCTGAAATTACTGAAAAACATTCTTTGATATGGTTTATGCTTGTATGTGGTGGGGGGATTGCAGAGCGTTTAAGAGCAAATAGTTGGCTATAATTTTTTTCATGTTCTATCATAGTCAGACATAAGTATAGTACACAATTAGTGGCTATGGCTGATAGTCTAGATGGGATGCATATGAAAGGAAGTAATCAGTGTCACAGTGGTGCCCAGAGTATGATTGCCATCTCACAGTGCTTGGCTCTGTGGCTGAATTCTTGGTTGGGATTCCTTCTTGTGGATTCTACATGCCCTCTCAGTATCTTTGTGGAATTTTCCAGGTGCTCATTTAATAATGTGGGTCAATTTAAATTCTTATATTTTACCTATAGATAAGCAAGTAGTGTGTGTGTGTGTGTGTGTGTGTGTGTGTGTGTGTGTGTGTGTGTGTGTGTGTGTGTGTGTGTGTGTGTGTGTGTTTACTCATTTTGTGCTAGAGGTTTGCTTATCTTGTGCTATACCTAGATTCTTGTCAGTGTCAGTATGTGTGTGCATGCCTGAAAAATCAGAGCATCTTATGGTAGTCTTAGCTTCTTATCAGGGGCAGTGTCAGTGTGTGTGTGCGTGTGTGTGCGTGTGTGTGCGTGTGTGTGTGTGTGTGTGTGTGTGTGTGTGTGTGTGTGTGTGTGAAATTATCAACAACTTTAATCTGTTGATATACACACAATTTTGGTGGGCACATAAATCCCTCTCCTAGTAGCAATTAAAAACAAAAAAGAGCAGTTAACAAGAAGATAGGTCTATCATAATATGTTCTCTCTACTAGACATCTAGTAATTATCTTATTTAACGTGTGTTTTATCTGAATTGTATCATTCAGTCTGTTTAGCCAAAAGTTATTTTACTGTGTGTATAACAATTGACTGGCTATTACTTTGTTACAAATCACCTGGCTATTATTTTGTTACAGAGTATCACCCTAATATTAAGTTAACTGTTTTCTCTATGTATCTAAGTTTTTATACACTTATCTGCAATTTGGTTATAGTCAGGGTTTTACCTTTCTGAGGGCCAGTAGTGATTGATCTGTAGCAGGGAGTATATTACTGCTGTTTCTGAGAGGTAGACTTTATTGATTAAAGCCAAAGCTATTTCTCTATTTGCAGTCTTAATTTACCTTCTCATATTAACTGCGTGTCAGGGCTCCTGTGTATTAACTTTTATAAAGGTATTCAGAGAGCTGCACTGGTGCAAAATTTACAAGTGAGCACAAAAGTTTGCTATAGCATGTGTGGAGGATGGAAACAGTGTTTTCATTATTTCTTTAATTTTCCTCACATTCAAACCTCAGAGAAGGTCACTATATCTTGTTTAGAGGCAGTGTGCTGTCAAGAAGCAACAATCTGGAATAAATTACTGTGATCTTTCCTTTTCACCTTACTTACAGTTGAGCATCAGATGTGAGAGATAGGCATATAGAAGCATGCTGTGTCTATATATATATATATATATATATATATATATATATATATATATATATATATATATATATATATATATATATATATATATATATATATGTGTGTGTGTGTGTGTGTGTGTGTGTATGTGTGTGTTTGTATATATGACAGTAAGTCAAAATATGTTGCTGTATTCTAGTTGTCCTTTTACTTACATTTGAGTATGACAACAGAGCGGGATACACAGAGTGTGGTTGTATTTTGGAGGTGGTCGTGAGGTGGCATGTTGTGTACAACACCAGCAACTTGCAATATAAGACAGTGGAAATTTGGTCCTCACATTCTTTCCAGTCTAACAGAAAAAAAAAAAGATTCACAAAAGGTGACTATATTTTGCTTTATTTTTTTTGGGTGGGGGGGTAGGCAGACAGGCACTATTGACAACTGTGATTTATCGGGTCTATGTTATATAAGCGACCAGACTACATTGTGAATGCCATATAATCGACCCACTAACACAGAAAAAACTAAATGTCGAACAAACAGATCAGTGATTTTTTCCCAGGGAAAAAATTGCTGATCCATTAAAAACAAAAAACACAAAATACAGTGGGGGGCTTCCCCCCCACCCCTACTTAAATATACCAACTCAGAGATTGCACCACAGTGGACGAAATGGCAAAGTCCCAAAAATGGCCCAGTGATTTTTTTTTCCCTAGGAAAAAAATTACTGTTCTGTGCTTTCGGGATTTTGCCATTTCGGGTGAGTAGGTTTGATTTAGCAGCGTCTGCAATTTAGTGCATTCACTGACTTAATAAGGACCCCATTTATCTATCCTTACAAGCATTTGTCTTCTCACTTAATTGGAACTACAATTTTATCAGCTTTAGCATTAAACCCACAAACATGCTTTATTTCTTACTTGAAATGCAAAAATAAGACTGAATTTCATTCCTTAGTCTTGATTTTTGAGTGCAGGCCATCACTGGATCAAAGGTTTGATAAAAAAGTAATACAATATACTTCAGAGTATTTAGTAACCCATGGCTTCTGGAAACCTAGTGACCCCAAGACCCCTGATTTAAATAAATTATTTCCCGCACAGATATTATAGTACAATGTTGGCCATCTGGTTGTGTTTATGCAGGAAAAAGCTGACAAATAAGACAATTTGTGAAAAAAGGAAACACAATCTAGATGGTGCGTGTAAATAGGAGTGGAAGCACTGAAGTGCAACATTGGAAGGAGAGAAAGGTGGACAACTAAGGTTTGCCATGTAGTCCTTCATTTAGAGCTCCATTTCTCCAAGGGCTGGTCCTGCAGCCTGGTTGGCCAGATTGCTAACTTGGAAGGGGTTGGTTAGTTTTCAGCAGCTAAAGACAAGTTCAGTAATCTCAGCAGCAGGGGCAGAGATTACCATGGCCCTGTTGTTTTCAGGTTGAAACCAGGAATAGTATAGCAGCACATGTGAAGAGGATAGGCTGTCCTACTTGCATTGTATCGAAGTACAAATGTGTGCACACAGCATGCCATTGCATGCTAATGCCACTGGAGAAGTATCAGGGTAGAATAATGCATCACTAAGATGCTAAAGATGATACTAGACCAGGATACTTCAATCTCCTCTATAATTTCCCTGATGATAGAGCATGTGTCTTTCAGCAGTGGTCCCAGGCTGATGGTCTCATGCCATGAAGTAAGCCAGTTGGCCTGTAGGTCTGTAAATGAAGGAGAAGCACCACTAGCTAGTGGGCAGTTGACATACTTCTACAGGGTGTAAAAATTAAATTAAAAATGGAAAGATGTGGTCCATCTACTGGAACAAACAAACTAGAAACGTTATAAAAACAAAAAAAAAGTTGAAATGGTAACAATGGAAGTAAAACTTACCCCAGTAAACATTAGGTTTGAATAGCAGGTCTAGAGGTGCAGGATACCTACTTCAATGCTTCATTTCAGAAATTCCAGAGAAAGTGACTCATTTTTGGAATAGGAGTTATTTTTCCAGTTTAATTGATTTTCTATTAAAAGAGTATTTACCAAAAGACTAGCCCTGAAATTTGCTCAACACAGAACCACATGCATTCACTGTTCCCTTGCTGGGATGTATTTATTGTTTATGTCATTCAGATAGATTCCTTTTTTGCTTTCCTCACAAGCAGAAATGCATTTTTGCTACTGTTAATCCAGCTGAGTTGACAAACATCCTGGAAAAAATAGAATGACAAATCTCTGAATCTGAAAAGTTTTTTGTTTGCCACTTTCAGTTCTCTGTCATGATTAGGTGAATTCCATGCCTTATTTTGTTTTAAGTTTTTTTATTGACCACTGCAACTACCAGTCATTTGGTCAGTTACAGTTATCTTTGCCCAGTCTTTCCAAGTCAAGCAATTAATAAACATAGTGTGGCTAACATTCAACAGCCACCAAGGAATTTTTATTTCTCAATGTAAAGTTCATCCAGCATTCTGCTTAAGTGTTCCTGAGGTGAGAATTCAGTGGTGCAGAGCAGGGAGCCATCGCTCACTTTCGTAAGTAACAGATCTGCTCAAGCAACCACTCTTCTTGAATGGATGACTCCCTGCTATATCTTTGTTTTCCACTAAAGTTGTATTAGCAAGGTACATGTCCAGCATCGGGAGCCTCAGCCTTCCACACCAGAAGAGGTGAGCAGGCATTACTTGTTCATTCCTCTACCACCTACATGTGCATGTGAGCAGCTGAGATGTAGTAGTGACTTCATCCCTCTGTGCCATAGATTCAACTGGACTTCAGGGTTTAATCTTTCTAGCATGCTTTTATAATTTGTATTGTCAACAGGAATGTTTCTCAGGGCTTTCAGGTCATGTTTCCTACCATTGTAATGACTTTTAATGCAACAATTTACTTGATGAAATCTCTTTGGTGGTTAAAGAGTTTTTGGAATCCTAAAATCCTTCTTAGACAAAACAACCTATTTTTTTCTAGGTGCTTTTTGCCCTGTGCCTGCTGACAAACATAAAGGCAGAAAGAAAAAAGAAGGTAGTCAGACACCCCCCATAAGGGATGCCAGCAACAACATGCTCACCATTCCACAGGACATCAAACGTAGATGGAAGGAGTATTTCCAGCAGCTTCTTAATGAAGAAGATCCCAGAGAAGCTGTACTGACTCAGAAACAGCTACAATAATAAAAAAAGAGGAGCCCACCTTAGAAGAAGTAAGAATAGTAGCAAGGAAAATGAAGTCAGGGAAAGCAGCAGGCTCAGACAAGGTTACAGCAGATATGATAAATATGTTGGATGAGAAGGAGGAGAATTAGCTCCTAACAGTACTCATAACAGTGTGAAGAGAAGATGTATCCCAGATGACAGGAGAGTAAACATACTCGAGTACAAGAACAAAGGAGACATGCACAACTGCGAGCAGTACAGAGGCATCAAACTCCTATTACATTGCATGAAAGTTCTGGAGACGGTGATTGATAGATGGATACTCAGAGTAGTAGAATGTAAGATGTAAGATGGGAGATGAGAAGTTAAGATTCAGATCAGGATACAGCACAACTGACCCAATGTTTGCAGAGAGACGGATACTTAAGAAGAAGCTAGAGATGACAGTCCAACTGGGCATTGCTAGACTTGGAAAGAGCATATGACAAGGTCCCAAGAAAGCTGATCTGGGCAGTACTGAGGTGGTTTGAAGTCCCAGAAACATTGGTAGAATTAGTGCAGGCTATGTACAAGGACCCAATGACTCAAGTATGGACAGTTTTCAACTTCACAGAGGGGTTCTAGTGGGAGTGAGTGTAAACCAGGGTTCGGCTCTGAGTCCACTGCTGTTCATACTGATGATGGATTACATTAGCAAACAGGTTGGAGGGAACAGATCGACAAAGTTGCTGTATGCTGACAATGTGGCATTACAGGCAGACTCTGTGCATGAACTTCAGCAAAGGATAGGAGAAAGGAATGGAAAACTGAAAGCACATGGGATGAAACTAAGCACACATAAGGCAGTGGTAATGGCAGCAAATTGGGGAAATCAGAAAAGCTGAGAATTGAGAGAGAAGGGAAGATATTGGGACAGTTAAATAGCTTCAAATATCTGGGAGGGGTGATTGAGGATAAGGGAAGTCTGAATAAAGAGGACAGAACTAGAATCAGATGGACTGCAGCCAACTGGCATTGAGTCTCGTGTGTAATATATGACAGAAGAATGCCAAAGAAGCTGAAAAGTAAGTTGTACAAGACATTGGTGCAACCAGTACTACTGTATAGGTCAGAATCTGGGCAGTAAAGGCAGAGCAAATGAAGAAGCTAGAGGTGATGGAAATGAAGTGGCTGAGAAGGGTTGAAGGATGCACACTGTGGGCCATATGAAGAAATGAGGACATAAGAGCAGAAGCAAAAGTAGCTTCAATTGCAGAAAAGATCAAAGGGAACAGATTACGGTGATTCAGACAAATGTGCAGAAAAGTTGAAGACATTCTGGTGAAGAAGATTTGGGATAGACAAGAAGAAGGTAAGAGGAAACGAGGACATCCAGCAAAGAGGTGGATGGATTTCGTGAAAGAAGATCTGCGACAGTCAGGCATGAGTGTCGAAGAAGGCAGGAGTGTGAGTTTGACCATGGCGGCAGTTAACACGATGCCCTGATCCCATATAGAAAAATGGGATAACAGGGGGCTGATAATGATGTACTCCCCCAGTTTGACACTGGCCATTTTTTTCACTGTACTGGGAAATTATCCCAGGAAACTGAAGGGGTATGATCCATTGAGACAGACAATCATACAGTCAGCCATGCTGATTGCTTTGCCCTGTGAGGCATCAAGGCAAGGTAGATGCTTCTTTACTCTAACCCCATCATTTGGTAGGAGTATGAGCTGCCCCTATTATCACTGGAACCATCAATGCCTTTCCCCTGAGTATATTTCTGTAAACTTAGTGGTGAAGGCTATCATTATGTTATGTCTTTATGATGACCTTCCACCAGTAGATTGCATCTATTTATGTTGGCTACACCTTCACCCCCCCAAATATAGGCATACTCATTGTCCATTGATAGATCCTTAAAGGGAGCAGGCCTCCAATCAAACTCAGGCCACGTAGACCATAATTTGCAATCATTCCTGCTGATCACAAAATTGCAATAGTATGCAAGAAAGGTGGGGATTTATCCTTTTATTCCAGTAGTGTTGTACTTGTTTCTTCCTTTGATTAAGGATATAATCATAATACTTTTACAAATACAGCATCTTCTAGTCATGTCTTTTTATTACACACATTCCTCATAATATATATCCTCAGATGCCTGTGAGCTTCCCTGTGAATATAATTAGAAAATGGATATTTTCAAGGGGATTGAGCAGCCTGTCAAACAAAGATGAACATCAAGAAGATGAAAATGATGTTTTTTCACTTGTAAAAAAATGTTTAGGTCCTTGTTAAATATGACTTTATCTAAGACATCATAATCTGTACTACAGTGGTTTGACAAGGGAACAAGCAGATAAAGATTCATTCATTTTCTCTATGCAGAATAGTCATAAACATATGTAATCAGCCTTCATTCATATATATTACATTTGCCTTTTAAATTTCCTCTCACTTGAACTGAAGACAGATTCTCTCAGCAAACAGATTTCTCTGTATTAAAATAAAAATGACCCAACTAAGTTGGATCAATCAAAAATAGATTTCTTTGCATCTCAGGTCAACCATCAGTTAACAGTACCTTGTACTCACCAGCTTCCTTCTAGTGCATTTGTCATGGATGCTTTGAGAGTTGTACAGTTTCATGATAACTGTGAACTGATCACTACAAATGTTGCAAGTCTCTTTTTCAGAAAAGTCTCATCATTCCCCATATCTCTCAAATGTCCAGAATTTTGTAGCAGATTCTTGATTTTGCTTTATAGATGTGCCCTGTCCCTTATAAACTTTTTGATTTTCTATTCAGTGATTAATATCAGACATTGGAGTTTTATATATTATATTGTTCAGAAAATGCATGTTGATGCAAAATGTGTTGTTCACTTATCTTATTTCAAGTGAATTACAACAATATTTATAGAGTATCCCTGATTTTTGGATCTCCCTTCCTCCCCCATTATTTTTGGATTTATCCAGAAATCCTGAGCAAAGGCATTGAGTGGTATACCATCCATTTCCCTGAGTTGTGGCAAACCAAAGGGTAATTACATTCAATCTGAGTGAAAGAGGTATGGGCAAACAATTAAAAAGTAAAACTGTTATATATGTATGTATATAGTGATTTATTTGTATTTGTTTACCAGGAAAGTCCAAATGGACTATAGTCCCTTTTCAGTGGAGGTCTGGAAAGAAAGGTGAGAGCCAATAGCAAATTACAATAATATAATGCAAATAAATAAATACATATATACATATTCACTTACAGCAGAATACAGTAAAGTGGTTATGTGATTAGCAAAATATTAAAGAACATAGATAAAAAAGCAAGCTTGTAAGATCAAAGAATTAAAGTGAATAAAATAAAAAAAAACAATCTTGTAAGGTCAAAAAATTAAAGTGAACAATCCGTGATGATAAATTTATAGCTGAATATCTAGTTAATTGTATTACATTGTAGCATAGAACTTGACAGTCAAGTTATCCAGTCTTAGGAAGATACAAAAGGTATGTAAAAGGACATGGCTGATTATTTTAACTGTATAGTATACAGAGCAGATCTATATACAAGAAACTCACTGTCTACAGATGAGTTGTTTTTCAGATAAAAAATGAGGTAAAGAGTGGGGTGACTCAGTATAGTAAGCAGACATGAGCAGCCAAACAGCAGGAAAGTGTTTAGTTTTGCTTTGGGAAACTGTGAGAGCAACAAAACATTATTGGGAGATTGAAGAATGAAAGCAGCACTTATTTATAATATATACAGATAGGCTGGTATAGAGAAGCTAGTTTCAGGGGTAGAGTAGGTGTGGAGGGAGTGTATACAGAGATGAGTGACAGGATAATAAAACAGGTCAATTACAGACTGAACATCATGGCACAGCTAGTGATAAAAAAAGGCTGTCACTTAGCTTGTGTTTTGAGAAATTGTAAGAGTAATAGGACCAGATGTGGAGATGTGAAAAAGAGGGTGAACACTATTTGCAGTCTATATATTTCGTTTGGTACAGTCATGGGATGATAATGATTATGGTATAAATATTTCATTTTAGGCTGACAATCAGTACCTGTGGCATTTATATGGTGAGGAGTTACCCAGGAGTTCAGCAGAAGACCCAGCAGCAAGTTAAGTATTGCTTTAGTACAGATTTGAAGATGGTTACTTGTTAGACTTGCTGTGATGGGATAGTTTTCCCCAGTCTAGTGTCATAAGTAGAGCACAACTGACCTTTGGTTGAATTTTGGGATGTGGGTCTTCTGGAGAAGTTTGTTGTTTAAGTGCTTTGGTCCAAATAGTCAATAATGCTGAAAGATGTCCTTAAGGGTAAAGCATTTTTTTCTTGTTTGTGTACTATTTATGGGTAATAGGTAGCAGAGTGTATATGAGATTCCAACCAGTTTAGTTGTTTTAGAGTGACACAGTGCTTTGTGATAGTTGCCTTACATTTAGCAATAAACATAAGTAAAGATTTTTTTACTTCTTGATCTATTTTGCATTTCTTTTTAACAGTCTTTATCTGCTTTAGTAAGGTCTTTAACACTATATTAGTAATTCCAGTAATTGGTTGTACCGCAGTTTGCTATTTAAATGGACTAACTCTTGGTATTCAAACCTAGTTCCTTTCTTATGAGGTGAGTGTATCATATTAGTTCAGGAATTGTGCTTACATTAAGGCAAATCAGCTACAGATTTAAGTGTCTAACAAATTTCCTGCCATCTACCCTGTTTCAGATCTGCCCTTAAACCCACTGTATCTTTTGTTAGCTGCCTCTTATAATTTGACAACATAATTTCCTTCCTCTCATCATTTATTTGTTGTTGTCTCTAAAGACATAAGTATCATGTTGTGAAGTCTCACCTGTTAAGCTATTTAAATACATTTGGCCTTCCATTGTATTCCATAGATCCACAATACAGAGTGGCCACTAAGCTAATCCATGTTGCTCTATTTAACCTGGATGTTGAATTGCTTGCTTCTATATAAATTTGTCTTTGTTATCTCCTCTTTGTCTCATCTTATCTCATCACATCTGCTCATCCTGGTAGGTACAAGAGGATGAAATTGGGAAGTTCCAGTCCATTGTCTGCTAACATTTGAGATACATTCTCTCCTAAGACAGCATACAGGCTGCCTTATGCTTACAGAAAATGAACATATACTTAATCCTAGGGATTCCATCTGTGAGAGGTAGAAATACCTAATTAATCAAGAGGCTTCCTTCATACCTGTAATAATTTCCTGTGAGCTTCATACATTTCCACTATGATCCTCTATGATCCGTCTATAATTGGACCAAAATGTCTTATGCGGAGACTGTAAAATAATCACTTCCTGAGTCACCTAGAAATAAGATTATGTCCCAGCAAAAATCAGACCACTTAACCACCTCAGGGATATCTCCCAAAAAGAGTCACCATGATCAAAAACATGCCAGATTTATAATTTTAAGTAGTAATAAAAATGTTTAAGTGATAGGTGACCCTATTGTCAGGCACACTGACTCATCCAACATAAGGCTGGACAAGGAAAGGGTTGCAATGAGCTGTCCTTCAGGTGCAAATATCTTTGACATTGCAAAGACCCTAAGGACCTTAACTCTTGACAAATAGGACTATTATTGGGTAGTGCGCATGTAGGAGTGAATAACTTGAGAGGTAGAACTTCAAGGGATATGCAGAGTGACATGGCTGAAATTTTTATGCAAGTTATAAATGCAGGTAAGACACTAGCCTCAGGTAGAACTCTCCCATCACTATAAACAATGCCTAGATATAGACAATAAATAATTGGTTTGAATAATTTGTTAAATAGCTGCTGTCACTCCACGGAGATTCAATACGTATAGGATTAGATTCTCGACAGTCCAGCTTGCTTTGCTGAGGGTGACATGCACCTTTTGTTTCAAGAGTTTGTATACTGGCTAAAGTGCTGGCCTTTGATGCCTTTTGAGGTAGAATCCAGCTGATAGGCATTCCCATGTAGATAACATATCAGTCCCAAAATCTGATCAAACTAACGTGGCTCTCTCTAATGCCAGAAGTGTTAACAATTATCTGAATGATCTTGAGGCACTGTTGCATTTGGAAAATATGCATGTCTTCAGTGTCAATCGCATCTGTGGAGTTTTCATATTTGTCAAGAAACATATTATCTCGAAGCAGATCCCCAGGGACTCACAAATTAACTCAGTGAATGACAGATCAGTCTTGATAGATTTAATTATAAACTAATAGCTTTTTTACAGACCACCTTCTTTCTCCCCTGATGATCATGTAAAATTCATCAGTGTTCTAAAGGATCTAGTAATTAGCAAAAACTCACTTATTTTAGGTGACCTTAAATGCCCTTCCTTAAACTTTGATGATTACAGATTCAATATAGAATGTACCTAAAAATTACCATCCATAATATAGTCTTAAGTTCTTGAGCAGCTGGTAAATAAACCTACTAGACAGCATAGCATGGCACTCTTGACCTGATTCTTCCAAATATGGCCTTCTTTTATACTACTTGTCTGGTATCTCCTTCTCAAGTGAAGAAAGACCATCAACTTGTGACATTCTCCTTAAACTCCCACAGCACATCCCACTGAATTTAAGGATTCTAAAACTGCCAAGCTCAACCTAATATGTGATGAAATCTCAAAATTCACTTACAACTGCACCCCTGACCTTAATCAGTAAAAAGTTGCACTAAGGAAATATACCCCTATTTAGAAAAATTCTTACCTGAACCAGGTATCATGGTAAATCCAAAATCAAACCACTTTAGTGGTGCACCACAATAAAGCTATGCAACAAAAAAAATAAACTCCTTAATGTATTTAGCAGACCTAAAATCCATCCTTCCAATGATAATATTAAAAGCATTAAATGAAAAGAAAGAAAAACACTATCAGGTCCAATAAAGGAGAGCATGAACTCGGGCTACTATCTTGAAGCCAAAGGAAATTACAAATCTTTCTTTAACCATGTTAGAAAATACAAACTAAATAAATAAACAAATAAATGAACAGTACCATACAAGATAAGAAGTTATTCATAATGAGCCTTCCTCTTCTGACTTAACTGATACTGCAAGTGTACTTGTGAACAAATTTACCACCAACTTCACTCCTGAGACTTCTGTTCAATGCTCCAAAATATTTGAATCCCTTATCCCCCCAATTATTTCTAAAGATAGTTTACTGAAATTGCTAATCAAGACCAAAAAACATTTCCTCTATGGGACCTGTTAATATACCTGGTTGTTTAATTAATAGTATTAGACATGCTCTTGCAGACTTACTTCTTAAATGATTTAACTTAAGTTTAGTTATTGTTTTTGTCCCTATGAGTGGAGCAAAGCAATGTTATTGTCCCTCCGTAGGGGTGACCTTAGAAATGGCCCAGGTAATTACAGAAGTATAAGCCTTACAAGCCTCATCTTCAATGTCATGGTGCATATTATAACTGGTCTCATAAACTATAATATAAAGAATCTTTTTATTATTGACCTTTGACAGTTTAGCTTTGAGAAAGGTAGATACTGTCTATTTTATCTGGCAATTTTCTTTTAAAGGGTTACAGAAGCTGTAGATGGAGGCCATGCAGTGCATAAAGCATATGTTTATCTGGCAAAGGCCATCAAGACTATTCCACATGCTGACATCATGCTAAAGCTAAATGCTTTACGAATTGATCCATGTGTAGTAAAAGGGATAGCAAACTGGTTGAAAGACAGAACTTACACAGTTTGAGTTGCAGGTGCTTCATTAGGAAGTATGAAAGTGACTATTGGTGTAAAAAAAGCAGTTACTTGCAGAGGCAATCTAATTAGATTTAGTAGGGCTGAGTTGCAATGCAGGTGAGCCAAGTATATAGCACAATGTCTGCAAAACATTTAGAGAAGGGTGTGGGCTGGGAAATGGGGCTAGAATAGGATAGCATAGGGGCTTTAACCCTCATGCCTCAAGGCTTTTGCAAAATAAATAAATAAATAAATAAACAAACGAACAAACAAATAAATAATCAAAAAATACATGGATCCAGATTCTGTAAAGTTTACAGAATTCAGTATATTTTACTGATATCAGAGCAAAAGATGAGGATAAGCCTATATTGTGTAAATATGCCTCAGTAAACTTAGAATATCTTGGCACATATTAGAGTCCAGCAGAAGCAACAACACACTGTACGTCAGTCATAGACTCTCCATAGGTCATGAAAAATGTATCTTAAAGCTTGATGTATATTAACAAAGTTATGGAAATTATAATATCCCAATGTAAGCTGCATGACATTTCTAAATACATATCTACAACAATCTCTCCAGTAAGCTTACAGACAAGTACAGGATAACGCCAAAAGTAATTTAGTAGTAAAATTTACTTGCTGTCACTCACAAATTCCAATGGAATCTGAAAAATTTCCAATAAAATTATTAATATTTATCATTTATTTATTTATTTATTTTACATTTGTTAACTGGGAAATTCTGACTGGACCAGGTCCATTTACAGCGGAGGCTCGGGGAGAAAAGCTCCGAACATTGGTATAAAAAAAGAGACAATATAATAAAAATAAAAATAAAAATAACAATTTACACAGTGCTGTGCAATGATCATGTAAAAAATACAACATGGAGTAGACATTTAACCATACACACTGAAATTATGTATCACATATTGGATGACGTTAAGCATTTTCCAGCAAAAAACAGTCAGAAATGTACATTTAATGTGGCGGTGTATAACGCTGTGACAAAGGAGAGGAGCAGAAGATCTGTAAGAGTAGTAGCAACTAATAGCCAGAGTAACTGGCTGGCTTTTGAATTGTAAAGGGTTAAAGTGAGTAGTAAGGAACACACAAGAGGTATGTTGGAACAGGAAAATCTGAGAGACAGGCAGAGGGGCATGGGCAATTCTTCTTTTTTTTTTTTTTTTTTTGTGGGAATAGGCCCCATTTTTTTCTGTTTTTTTTTTTTTGGAGAATAGAAGGAAGGGTAAAGAAGAGAAGACCAACAAAGGAGGTATACACATATAATAAATGTCAGAAGACATGACAGACAAAGGTTGGAAATAAACATTAAGGAAAGATAAAGTTCACAGACGGTACACTCAACAATATGGACAACAGAAAGTTGACAAACATGGTGGGGGATGCATACCAGCCATGGTGAAATGAAGAAATACATATGTACCAATGCAGTATTATAGTATGACATGTTGCAAACTGTGTGGGATGATTTGTTATATTAGTATCACTAAATAATGACATACATTTGAGTTTCAGACTGCATATCCTTCAGAAAATGCATGCTAACACAAATCTTGTTATTCTAGCAACTTTCTAAGTTTATAAGAGCAATATTTAAATGTGTCCCTATTTTTGGGCTTTTGTCCCCCCATTATGTCAGATTTTGTCCGGATTTTTTGCATTAAGGGGTTGAGAGGTATATTCCACAGTAGCAATGGCCTGATCTGTAAATGTATCAAAATCACAATTTAAAAGTAGCACTTATGGCATGGTATCAAATTCACATTAAAATAATGGGCACATGCTACATATTGGACCGTTTAATAATACCTATTGCGTATTTGCACAGAGCAACTTCCTGCTGAGCCAAGCAATTGGCTAATGTGCCACATTTCAAGAACTTACATGGACGTGCACAAATGGAATTCCAAAACCTTGAATTTTAATGAACCTCATTAATTATATTATACAAATGGGACTTAAAAGGTGTGCACACATAGCTGGTCTTACTTTCAGGTATACCTGAATGGTGGAGAGCTGCAAAGGTAATTTTGCACCTGTGTTAGCATTGCTATGGTGGGATATGTTTTTCTCATTATAGACCTATGTTATCATTACTCCATAGAAATATATGTGTATCTGCTTAGATTGGTGCATTTATGGAAAATTATGTGCAGCATGAAAAATGTATGTGAGCTACTGGAGGGGTGTGGGAATGACCTGTATGCATACAGATGGGTACATCTTCATCACTTGTATGCACTCCTTCCCCATATGCTGGTGATGCCCAAGGATGTATTAATGGATTTTTTGTATGAATTGCTATTGACTGAGTACAATATGTGGTATATGTATAGAAACCTATGAATCCAGACATTATCCAGATGTTGCTATGTAGTATATATTCATGCTACTACTATGTTTATTTATTCATTGATATTTCTTAAAACATGTACTAGAACCACTATCACAATAAAGCTAGATCCATGTTTATGACGGTTTAACATGTACTGTGTGTGTGTGTCTGTGTGTATGTGTGTGTGTGTGTGTGTGTGTGTGTGTGTGTGTGTGTGTGTGTGTGTGTGTGTGTGTGTGTGTGTGTGTGTGTGTGTGTGGTATTCTTACAAATATAGAGGCTTTACGTCACTTTCCATAAGTTGTTCAACTGATAATTTTCAGATACTTTCTGCATTTACTGCTCATTATTGATTATGTTGATATAAGCTTGTTATGTATAAAAGCTCCTGCTAATATAACTGCTTTTTTTTTGTTGTTTACACAGATTGTCTGTTTAGGCTCACATTGCATTACAGCTACAGCCATCAAACATTTTTGTTTAAACATGGGTTATGTATGTTAATGTGAACTACATGAAAAATGTGAGGATCATGTGGCACAATGCTGCTGTGTTTGAACCTCCACTACTGTGACAACCACTGTAATGGGTTCAAATTTCACAGACAGCATCTGCAGATATCTCAAGTTATGCTGTTATTCTGAGTTTTAAGCATTCAGACATTGTATTCATATCACATATGGTTTTATATGTCACAGTATTATATGGGACAGGGACTATTTCCTAGATTCTGGCATTGCACAGGACTGCAGAGAGGGCTGCCAACGTAACCATCTCCATATTTGGGCCCGCACATTAATGTATACATGTGCATATAACTGTCTTCCAGATGATAAACTGACCTAGAGGCAACAATTTGTCACCACAGGAAAATTAAATTATAATAGATGCTCTGTGACCACATGGATGGCGGCTGCTTAAATGGACAGGAAATACAGAATGGAGGAATGAAATGTGGACCAAGCTCACCAAAATAATTAATGCTGTGGGAAGTCACAACAGATCTAGTGAGTCTTGTTGCTGACCATGCTCTGACATGATCCTTCTTACAGCCAATGGAGTACATTAGTGTGAGAGGTTGAGGGATGCCACGAGTGGTGTGCCCCAAATGACACCCTTGATGATATAACACATTTTCTCACATTACTGCATATGGTGAGTTGTGACTACCACATATCCAGGGTTGGATTAAAGTAGGTGTTCCAGGCAACACATGTATATGTTACATTGCATAACACTGATGGATATAGATTAACGCAGTACCTATTGCATGCATTTTTTTTTATATTTATTTTTGTGTTGCAGCAGCAGACTTGCATCGTGCACATGGGTCCACACAGAGTGAGGAAGACCAACATAAGTGTAATGACATGTTGCCATACAACTTCAGTACATACATAACTGTAAAACCAACATGTGTAATGTTTTCAGCATTTATTTGCACAGGCCCATCCACTTCTGCACAACAGCAGGACATGACAGGAGAGTGTCTCAATATACTGTTACTGTGACATTACTCATTATTGCTTCAGCCTCCTGTTATGCCAGTGAGATATCATATTGCTTTTTCCCTGAAATTGTAACTACAGGTACATTTTTTGGGGACAGGAGCTATGAGAGTGCACCTACTGACAGACCAGGTATGTTTCTCCACCATATTCATAGGCTGCAGCAATGTGTAGCATAACTGTGTTGTCTGAAATTAATGTTGCTCTTTTTCTACAAAGGGACATAGGTTCATAGGTAGGTACTAGGCTATCAGCCCTGGGGCCTATAAAAGCCTAGCTAAAAAGGTTCCCTGGCTTTCGCCACCCAAAGAAATTATTTTCCTGTGCCCCTGTCGAGCAGTACCACAGAAGTGATCCCTGGGGTGAATGCTCTATTTCCCATCCAGTCATCAAGACTTTTGGGCCAATGAGGAGCTTTGCTTGGCATGAATGGGTAGTTTGTTCCAGAGTATGGGAAGTCTCTGGTACAGGAATCTATCCCTCCAGCATGTTCTGTTTATTGTGGTGATAAGGTTTAGGTGCCTGGTGCATGTGGTACAGACAGATTGGGATTCCTTTAAGTGTAGCATCTCCAACAGCTCTGGGTTTGACATAGCTTTGTATGTTAGGCAGAGATCGCCTCTGAGTAGACGATATGTGATGGAATAAAGCTGGAGTTTTTTGAGACGGTCTGTGTATGGCATCTGTTTGAGGCTGATAAACCTCTTTGTGAGGCATTTCTGGCCTTTCCAATTGTTGTACGTGTCTTGTGAGATACATGCCAAATGGTGCATTGTACTCTATAATGGGTCTGATGAGGGATTAGTAGAGAGGAACAATGACTTCCTTTTTTCTATAGGAGAACCCTTTTGTGATGAGGTGTGCCATGTAGAAGGATTTCCTGACTACTGTGGTGATGTGGTTATTAAAGGAGAGACTACTATCTACCTGTGTCCTGAGGTCTCTTATCACACTTTCAGTGTTTATTGAGCTACCGCTTATAATAATTACCTGAGAACACTTCATATGTTCATCGATTAGTACTAGGCTAACTGCCATTGTGAACCATTTTAAGCCTAGCCAATTAACCCATGTGAGAATCAAACCCTGCACCTTGTGTCTTTAAGGAAAATATCTTAACTATTATGCCAAACTCCTACATCTGGCTAACATGTGCACCATACGTCATGTGAGTATCACCATGACCTGTTAGTGTGTTGTGCATATCATCCTGTGCCTATGTTTCTGCATGTTGTGTTTGCTTTGCCTGTATTTTCCCACTGCAGGATCTGAATTATGACAGAGTAACTCACCACATTGTGAGGGTGTCATTGGTATGATATTACCTCTCTTTCGTACTCATTGCGTCTACTCCTGTTGTTGTCCTCCATTAATCTTGTGTCCTTTTACTCCACCATAAGACTTTCACCATCAGCTTCTCAGCCACCTTCCACCTGGTATGTGCATTTATTACCTACTGTACATTTTACCTCTGTTGGAATTGTACATGCTGGCAAGTATATGATTAATAATGCTGGGATTACGCTTTTGTTTCCCTACAGTAGTTGCATTTCAGCCCTCACCTCTGGTGATTGATTCCCATGAGGACATGCCAGGTGTGTGTTATTCTTGCATTCCTCACATATGTCATGTATGTTGCAAATGTAACGTAATTGTAAGCTCCCTGTTATATAGGTTCTGTGATCCATACCCAGACAAGACTTCCTAGTAAGTCATTATTATCTTTAAGATTGTAGTGATGTATATGTAGCATATATTAATACTGATATCAATACTGATATCCAGCATGTAATGTAAGCATGTTTTCCTGGCCTGTGTCATCTCTCTCATCTTTTAGCATGTCCACTGCCTTTAACCTCCATTAGCCCATCCACTGATCCTCCTGATGTAAGATCTGATGTGTTTCAGTATGGTAACATGGCTCCTGGTCCTCAGGACACAGATTTGATGATACAGTCTGGCCAAATGGTGACAGTCATGTGGATGAGGCTGCAGACTTGGATATGTAGGAAAACTTATCCAGCCATTCTGACAATGTATGGACATCAGATGGTGGACAAGATGAAACCTGAGGATCACAGCCCCATGTTGAATCTCTGGTGATGTTGACACTTCCTCACAACACAGTGATACTTCCCAGTTCAGTAGATGTAGGAGTGTAGCTGATGTGCATGGGCATATGCCATAAGGTGTACGCCTACTCCTACAAGCAAATTAGCATTCCCATTGACATCATGGATCTGACATTCATGCACTTGCCTCTGCCACAGATTGTATTGCACACCAGCTGTGTATGCTGCTTGAAGGACAGGAGAGCAGGCACAGTGAGGCCATGGCATCATTGGCTGCAGAGAATGAAAGCATGTTATCTGTGGCATGGTCCATTTGAATCCCTGGTTATGGCAGTACTGTAGTGGTGCCGTAGAATGAGTAGGGTTCTGAGTGCTCTGACTATGCTTAAGTGAGTGCCACATGGGTGAGGCAGGCTGCCTCTCAGCAGACCAACACTTGCCTATCAGGCATCAATGTCTATGCTGCACCATGAACATGGATCTGCTGCTGGCCAATCCACTGTGGGCCTGGCAATCATGACCAGACAGTCAACTTTCACCCATGCTCCTTCCCAAAATGAGTCTGCACATGCTGATGTTAACCCATCACTGTCTTCTGTGAAGCAACCTGGTCAGAGTGTTTCCATATGTAATAGAGGCAACCAGGACCATGGTCTGAGCCAAAAGTGTGAGGATCCTGGACTGCGCTAGAGTAACATTGACAGTTGATCCACTGTGTTCTGTAGTGTCAGTCTGAACCAGTGGCAGTGATATTTTCTGTGCAGACCATTGATAATGTCATCTGTCTGTGGTTGTTATGAAGTTTGATGCCTTAAGAGTCTAACATTTTTGCTAACCATAAATTACTCATTTAGTACATTAAACCATAAGTTACTCCATTTAGTATATTGACCTTTATCCATACTTTACATTGATATATGTTGCTTGTAATACTGACAACAGTTCTACAGTCTCTCCTGATTTTGTTTCCTGTTTATATCTTTTGATAGTGGACAGATAGGAATGGGGTTCACAGAGGTATGTCCATTGTCGTCATACACACATACACCAGTATGAGTCTGTATGCATACCTGTGTCACTTGTGGCCTGAACTGATGGTGTGTGTTGTGATAGATTTGTATATATTCATACTGTTATATATTATGATTATGTTGTGATGTCTGATTCTCAGTGTGTACATCTACAAAGTAATTGCCATTAGATGTGATCTGTGCTTCTGTGGTGGTGCACCACCTGAACATCACTGTCTAATGAGTGTACTTCTGTACATCCTGCTTGTCATTACTCAAAGGTGTGTGTCAGATTCTGCTATGTCACCTGGACCTAGACTTGTGGTCACACCCTCCATTGCCCATGCCTGTTTCTTCTGTCTCTGTGCTCCCCTGATCCTCCTCTGCAGAATGTCATCTTCAGACTTCTGGGGGTTCTTGGGGGTAGTTCACCCACACCTGCAGCAGGAAGACTGCCATGTGCTGTTGTTAGCATATTGTGTAGCATGGCACACCCAGTAGTCATCTGTGTTACCTTTTTGAAGTCTGTATTGCAGTACATCTCCGGATGTGTCCAGACATCTGGACCTGGCTTTCAGTTCATCAAAGACATGCCTTTGTGCATTTCACCTTGCTGGAATGCAGCTCTCAGACCACTTTTCCTCAATATGGCAACACCATGGACATTTTCAGAGTGTGTTACCATGACGTTTGTTATGCTGCCATCTGCTGCAAACACCACCTGGCAGTTCAGGAATGGCCACCCCTTTCTATTGCAGTATTTTTCTCCTTCTGGGTACATGGGGGTCTTGACAAGGAAGTGGGTGCAGTCTATTGCACTAAGTACATGGGGGAAGTTTTTTAGTGTTATAGAAATGGTGGATGACAGTTCTTTCTGTTCTGCATGGGGGCAGATGCAGAGTGTATGTGTTCATCTACCTTGGTGCACAATGCTGCTATGAACAGGGCCAAAATATGACTGTCAGCTGTCTGTGACACTCCTACAGCATCTCCCATATGTTGTTGGAATGTCTCACATGCCAGGATACCAAGGCTCAGACATTTTTGTTTAGAAAGGGATGGGGTTGCCTCGAAATGTCCACATAGATATCATGTATAGGTTGCAATTTTTCCACACAGCCTGCAAAAGCTGTCTATCTAGCTGGTACTTATAAATGATTTCTTGATCTGAGAGTTGGCTTAGTTGCAGCCAGGCTCTCTGTCTAGCTGGCTGCTTCTAGGATACACAGCCAGATCCTCCTCCATAGCTTGCAGGACTGCAGCTTGTTAGAGTTCATTAAATGCAGGTAGCATTTTTTTTGTTGGTATTCTTATGGCTTTCATAGGATTCTGTGGGACTAGCTTCCTTTCTTTGCATTGTGGTATGCCATTTACTAAGGACTTTGGAAACAGGGTCAATGTTGTATTTTGTCACATTTAAGTTGCATTGGGTGCACACAATGTGTTTGGAATCCAATAGGCATGTGCATAATCTGTAATTATCCTACATTGAATAAATAAGTCAGACTGCTTGCAGCATATCTTCTGAAATCGCATCCATAGCTGGTGCACTGAAGTTTTCTTCAGAATACTGCACTGCCTGCAATTATCGTTTGGAATCCAGCCCATAGAAGATAGTGAGGAGGAGAAACCGAATTTCAGAAGGAGAGAAAATGCAGTGGAGGGGATATTTTTAAGTACTAAATCCTGATCTACTTTAATTGTTAGTTGTTATCAATTTGAAGAAAGAAATGACAAAAATGTCTTTATATATGGATAAAAATAAGGTATTGCACCTAAAATACTAGATGTGTTACATCTCTGTGGATACTTCATACATTTACTCATATAACAGATGTGTTACAACCACAGCATCATTAAATTCAGTTTTTATGGATTGGGGAGGAGGCCTTCAAGCCAAGTCAGCAATACAGGCTTATTACTGTAGAAGGTATTTCTGGGTTATTTTTTTATTTATTTTATTTTATTTTATTTTACATTTGTTTACCGGGTTAGTCTAACTGGATACATATCCATTTTCAGCAGAGACCCGGGGAGAAAAGCTCCACATTTAAAAAACAATACATAGACTTACATCCAGCTACATTCTTAGTATACATAATACAGAGAGACACAAAATTACATTCTAATAAATTCACAAGTACATGATGTGTAAGTAAACAGAAATACAGATACATTAAGCAGTCAAGAGGATTAAGATTTTAATCTCAGAGGAGAAGGATGAAAATTTTTTCACAGATCGACTCTAGAAATATAAGGAGAGGGCAGTCCAAGAGGAACTAAACGTACAGAGAGAAGGGCTTGGTGATTAGAGGAGATATGTTTGAAGGGATCTAGAGAAGCGAGGAGGGAAGAGACCTTTAGATAATAGCATGTGGGTGGTATACGACTATGGGATTAGTCAGGATTGTCACAAGGACATAGCCAGTGTGCCTTAAGGAATGATTTGAGATTAATTTTAAAATGGCTGAGTGAAGTGGTTAGTCTTAGGTTATTAGGAAGGGAATTCCAAAGCTTTCCAATAGAATTGGCATAAAGAGCATCACCTCCCGAATTATTAGATTTCGTAGTTTGTACCAGGACACTATTTGAAGATCAGAGGCAGTTGAGATTGGAGTAGGGGGTCAAGAGTTTGTTCAGTGTGGGGGTTTTATCTGGTTCCTTAATTATTTTAAATGCTTCAGTAAGTTGGTTAAGTTTGAGAAGGTTGGGTAATTCTAACCAGTCAAGTTTCTTTAGGTTAAGGCAGTGATGAGTACGGTAAGGTGCTCCTGTGACAAATTTAGCAATATGGTTATAAGCAACTGAGAGTTTGTTAAGCTCATTTTTATTGAGGAAGGATAGCACCGGGGAGGCATACAATAGGGTGGAGAGAAGGTGTGTACGTGCAATGGTTAGTTTAGTATTAGGAGTTAGAAAGTTCTTAATTCTGTACATGGAACCAATTTTACTGTCTTAATGGTTTGACTAATGTGCATATCAAATTTGAGCTTGTGATCAATGGTAACACCTAGTAGTTTGGTGTTGGTGACAGGCTCGATGATGGTGCCATTGGTGGATTGAACGTGAAAGGTCCTATTATTAGAATGTGGTGGGTATTGCCCTAAGGGGGTTGCTGAAGTGGGGAAGATTAGTAGTAGCTTAGTTTTTATTGGATTTAGGATGAGTTTCCGTTCAGAGAACCATTTTTCAACAGCAGCAAAACAGTGCTGGGTGACTACTTGGAGATTATGGAGAGAGACATCAGAGCAAATCAGGGTGGAGTCATCTGCATATTGAATGCAGGTGGCTTTGGGGATGACAGAATGGAGATCATTTATGAATACAGAGAAAAGAAGGGGACCAAGTATAGAGCCTTGGGGAACTCCTATGGTGTTAGGTAGCAAGTGAGATAGCTTGCTTTGCCACTGGACTGCTTGTTGTCTACCAGAAAGGTAAGCATTAAACCAGCATAGGGCTAAGTTATCGAGGTGAAGGGTTTCAAGGGTGTGGAGCAATAGTTGGTGATTGACCATGTCAAAGGCTTTTGACAAGTCAAGAAAGAGAGCAGAAGTAATTAATTTGTTGTTACGGTTGCTGTTTACTGAATCAACAAAGGAAAGTAGGGCAGTGGTTGTACTATGATGGGGGCAAAAACCATGTTGACTTTTGGACAGAAGATTGTTTAGGGTGAGGTAGTGTAGGAGTTGCTTGTGAGCACACCTTTCCATAATTTTTGCTATTGGAGACAATATTGCTATAGGTCTATAGTTCGATGTTTCCATGGAGGAGCCTCCCTTATGAAGTGGGATGACGTATGATATTTTCCAAATTGAGGGGATGGTGGCCTCTGTTATAGTTCTGTTAATCAAGATTGAGATGGGATAGGCTATAACATCAGATGCTATTTGTAGGTATTCAGCTGGGAGACGATCAGCCGATAGAGTGGATGGTTTGAGTTTCTTTAATAGGGTTCTGATATAGGAGATGGATATTGGTTGAAGATTAAAGGTGGGTAGAGATTTGCGAGTGGCACTGGTTAAGGAGGAGGAAGAAGTAGGTAACTGACTGGCTAGTGACTGAATGGTCTCGGTGAAAAAAAGAGTTAAACGTATTAGCTATTTCTTCAGGATCTTTACCAATGAGTTTTTCAGGATTAGGGGTAGTTGATTTCCCAGAATAAAGGAGGTTATTAAAACCTGCCCAAAACTTCTTTGGGTTATTTTGGTGTTTATCTTGGAGATGACAGAAATAGTTCTTTTTATCCCGGGTAATATCTGTTTTTGTAGAGTTTCTGAGCTGCTGAAATTTGATGCGATCTAGGGGTGCTTTGGTGGTACGCCACTTTTCCCAGGCCTGGTCTCTAAGCTTAATTTTTGATTTGGTTTCTTTGGTTAGCCAAGGTGCTATCCGGACCTTGGGTCTGATGAGTCGGTTAGGTGCATGAGAGTCCAGTATATTTAGGAATGTGTCATTAAAGTATGTCACACTCTCATCTATGGGAAGTGTTTTTAGCATGGACCAGTTACAGGATTTAAGTTCTGCTAGGAATTGTCCTAGGACAAATTTCTTCTTATTTCTAACTAGTCTATTTATGGGGAGGTTTATACACGTCGATTTATGTTTTATGATGAAAGTGACAAGGTGGTCACTAAGATCGTTGGGGAGGGTCCCAGTGGTATAATTAAGTGTCTCTTTATTGGTGAGAATCCAGTCAATAGTGCTTTTTTTTGTTGAGCATTACCTATTCTAGTAGGAGATGTTATATTTTGTGAGAAGCCATGTAGGTTAATGGGCAGGGGATTCATCTGGTCAGAGCACTGGGACCAGTCAATGTTAAAGTCTCCTAATGCAATGGTTTCTTGAGGGTAGTTCGAGGTTAGCCAACTTAGAGTTAGCTCCAAGGTTTCTAAGTTTTTCCCTGGTGGGATGTAGACTACAATTAGATTGATACTTTTTTGCTTGTTTAGGCATATTTTTAGGGCAATTAGTTCCATATTAGAGACCTTGGGAGGTTGTAATGGATTCATAATGATATTCAATGTGTTTCTAAACATTACAGGTTATAGTTATAGAAAAAACAAGGAAATTAAAATACTTACCAACCGAATGTAGTAAGATGTGAAGTGAGAGTATATAAGATTGTCTATAAGATATAAAACATGTTCTTTAATGACTGTATCAGAAAAACCTCCATAGTGATTTCTAGAAAACCAGAGATGGTTGCAGGTATGCCACAAGGTTGGCCAGAGTTCCAAGAGTGTATGAGTGTAATCCTTGCTCACTTCAGTTATTTAATATACAATTATAGAACTGTCATTTTAGACAAACTACCTTCCAGTAAATCTAGGATTTCAAGATGTTCATGAATACGCAGATTATTTGATAAAGTTTCATGTATATGCAGAATATTTGATAAAGTTTCATGTATACGCAGATTATTTAATAATGGATTGAACACAGCAGCTTCTTTTTTCCAAACCCTTTCATTCAGAACATTGTTTAAAACAACAGAACAATGTTACTAGACATAGTATTTTGAAATGCCATTCTAACCTAGACTGCTATGCTACTTCTGTTGCAGCACATGCTATGAAACCAGATGTTCTTCTCTTTTTTCCATGACTTAATAACATAGTAAGACGGCAAGATGCTGCTCTACAAATTTAATTCTATCAGTGTTAGAAAAATATGTATTAACATATGTGTATAATACTTATTTTAATAAGGGAAGATTTAACACATTTTTATTCTATATGCAGCATTAGTTTTATTTGAGACTGCAAATGTGCTTTTCTGAAATTATGCTTTCTGACACTGCAAGATGCACTCTGACCTAGTTTGCTAGCACAGCAAAATACATGCTTATGCCTTGGAAATGTACTGGAAAGCAGGTGATTTTCTGCTAGGTCAGGAAATTAAAAGGAGAATAATAACAATTTCTGTAGATCCATTCATTATAGACAATAAGCTCTGTTCGAGTTGATGAAAAAGTGCACAAGCTACAAGATAGATATAAAGAACAATAAACTGCTTCAGAAATCTGTACTTGCATTGTGCTTACATTAGCCATAGTACCTAGACTTGTAACATCACATAGTAAGAAAGTTATAATTGACCAGTGGTCATCAAGGCCATCCTGTTTACTGAAAAATCTTTTTTAAAACTTTGAAGAGTCAGCTAGAAGAATGGGAAATATCTATAAAATAACAAATTATGAACTGATGATCTGCTACATCAGTCGTAGTGGGCAATGTCTTGAAAGAAAGGTATAATAACTGTGACACTTCCTGATTTAGCCAGACAAACTCTGTAATTGCATTTTGTGTCTCCTTGCACATGAATAAAGTTATCTGAACTGAACCTTATGCTTTTGGTCTTTTTAAAGTATTTTTCTCTAACATTTTTTGGTCCTTCGGGAGCCAGAAACCCTTGTTTAGCCTGGGATCAGATGGGCCAGGTGGCATGAAACTGCGCAGGGAAGATACCACACCGGATCTTCTTCATTGAAAGACCTCCGACTGAATTGTCATGCAAAAGAGGCCAGCCACTTTTCTGATCTACGACTGAAGGTGGGTTCCATTTGAACAGTGAATGACCAATCGCTGAGGCTCAGGTAAGGTGAATCTACTTTTTTCTGTTTTAGATCAGGGACTTGATTGTATTTGTTCTGTAATAATTTTTAAAATTCAGGGACAGAAATATTGCTATCTTGTCATAGATCAGGGAAACAGAATTAGTAGGCAGGTAGTCTGAAGAGACTGCAAACACTTGGTGGTACCACATTTAAAAACAAAAGGGTTATGTAACATTTAAAAAAAAGGTTAGAACAAAATGGGTAATACGTGCACAAAAGCAAAAAGACCCCAAAGCCCACCGTTAACCGAAGACGCAAAATATATGCAATCACAGCACGCTGACAACATTAAATATTATACTAAATGGGTTAATAAATATGAATTTGATGGGAAACTAGAAAGATCCTCACTTATCAAACTTATTAGACAGTTAAAAACTGATTCTAAAGGTCAGGTTAAAAAACAGCATAAACTAGGAGTTCCTCAGGCACACAGGTGGATTGAGGAAGCAAATCGAAGAGAACAAAAGAATAAAAATTCAAAAGCAATGTTTCTAGACAAAGAGGATAATAACTTGGTTATAGCATCAGCCCCTCCGCCCACTCCGGTTTCGGTTCCCTTACCAGTTCCCTTTCCGGAATATGAAGCAAAAGAACAAACTGACCCACATCCGCGATATCCAGTTGTTCCTAAAAAAACACTACCGTTTGTTAGAGATCCTATCGAGACTAGGTCTCAAACACATAATTTAAAAGGGGATATTGAATTATATCAAATGAATGGAAATTCATGGGCTATGAGTGAAGAAGAGATATGCCCACTCATAGAAGTACCAAATCCTCAGGCAGGACAAGAAGGGCAGAACCCAACTCTCTTAGTATACAGACCGTGGACACCGGAAGACGTCCGAAAAGCCACAGAGGGAATCCCCCATCCAAAAGTTAATTTTAGAAAGTTCTTAGAAGACTTACAGGGCATGAAGTTAAGTTATCACTTAAATGGAAAAGAAGTAGAAAAAGTAGTCAGACAAATAGTAGGTCCAGATTGGCACATGATCAGTGGCAACTGGAATCCCCGTGACGCTGCACTTAGACCCCTCCCACATAGCAGTGCAGAACTAGACAACAGAGTGAAAGGTCTGACAGACTGAATTTCTGAGAAATGGAAGCCTAGGGCAGACTGGACTTGCATTAATCAATGCATCCAACAAGAAAGTGAAACTGTTGATAGATATTTTTCCAGATTATTGGAATGCTTTAACAATCATTGTAGAATGCAAGTGCCTGAAGATCAGACACAAGATTCCCCATATTTGCAGCAGTTAAAGAATGCATTTTTGAAAGGCAGTATTGCAACCATAAGTAGTTTTATTACTAAACACATGGTAGACCATCGTACAAGCAGATTACAATCACTGCTTGAATATGCTAGACATGCCGAGAGGCATTTTAACAACAAAAAGAAAAAGAAAGCCCAAGTATTTGCTGTAGAAGACAGAGAAGTTTATTTAGTACAGTCCGGACAAAAGGGCAAAAAGAATGCCCAGGGAAATAAATAATCTGATCAGCAATCAGAGGACTTTGAAGGGAGAAAGAAAAGAGGTGAGTGCTTCAAATGCGGGAAAAAAGGACACATGGCAAGGGATTGCAGGAAAAATAAGAAAGCAGCAGTGGAAGACAAAAACGATGAGGGTGAGGACTGACTATATGAAAGTCAGGAATCACTAGATAGGAATAATAGAGAAAAGACAAATGATGATGTGATAGAAGGAGCAGAGAATGTGATAATAGAGGAAGTGCAGGAAGCTACCGATAGTGAAGAAAATGAAATATTAGACCTAGCCTTATTGAGCTTTGAACTCTATTTGGCTGACACAAAACCAGAAGTGACACTCCTGGTAGAAGGGAGGGAAGTAAAATTCTTGTGTGATTCAGAGGCATCACGGACCCTGGTACACCCCTCCAAACTACCAGGAAATTCAGAATCACATGACTTTAAACTTGTAAAAGCAGCTAATGGACAGCTGTATCGGGAGCCGCTCTCCCATAACATTACAATAACAGATCCTGTTTCAGGATTAACCCAGAAAAGCAAAATTGTTGTTTCTGCAAAATGCCCAGTGAACCTTTTGAGCAGAGATCTTATGCAACTATTCGGCATATCAATAGTTCCAGCCATGCAGGGTATGGAAGCACAGCGACAGACCAATACTTTTGCAGTGCAAATGGAAGGTGAGACATTTTACTGGTACACCCAGGACTTAGTTACAACTGGCCCTGGAGCAGTGACTGAAGAGTTAATGAATGTAGCTATCAGTATGTTCCCCTCCCTTTGCATTGACATACAACACCTGTTGCACTGTACTATGTATTATTGTAATACACCAGGACCTGACAAAGAATACGAACAAGAACTGTTTAAAAATTATGCAAACAGATTAGTACTGTATAATTTGTACTGGTACACGAAAGGGAACAGTGTAGTTAGCTGTTCATTACCCCAGGAGTTCTTTTCACTTTACAAATCAAATCTAATACCGCATGTTAGTTTAACCAAAGAAGAAGATTTAAAATGGATAGACCTAGGAGAAAAAGTCACAAAATGGGAAAAACAGACAGAATCAGAACTGTCAGAACAGGGAATACAAAGACAGAAACTGAAATGGATAACATAAATACATCCAGCTGTACACTTGCAGTCCAGCAAAGACAGCTGAGAAGCCCTCTTATTAGAAAAGGAAGAAAAAGCTTTGTTAGACATACCAGAAACTCTCTGGTCAACAGGAAAATCAGAAGTAGGACTAATTCGCACAGCAGGACCAGTTACTATCACGCCAAAGTCAGCATTTAGACCACAAAAGAGACAGTACCCCTTGAGAAAAGATGCAGAGGCAGGTATTAAACCTGTCATAGCAGCTTTGCTTAAGAGGGGAATACTGGTGTAATCCCCCTATTCACCATGTAACACACCCTTATTCCCAGTTAGAAAAGCAAATGGAGAATGGCGTATGGTCCAAGATTTACAAGCTGTAAATGACACAATAATACCAAGAGCACCTACGATGCCAGATCCACATACCTTGTTGAATGATTTAAAACCTCAACAGAAGTATTTTTCTGTGGTAGATATCAGCAATGCGTTCTTTTCGATACCGATACACCCTGACAGCCAGTATTGGTTTGCATTTACATTTCAGGGGAAACTGTATACATATACGTGACTACCACAGGGTTATAGTGAAAGTCCAACAATATTCTCACGAGAAATGGCAAGTAATCTAGCGGGATTTATCCCACCAAAAGGTAGTCAAATTTTACTTTATGTTGATGACATCCTGCTGGCTGCCCCTACCCAGCAAGATTGTAAGGAAGATACTATAGCATTGTTAAAATTCCTAGCAGATGAAGGACACAAAGTAAGCAAAAATAAATAGCAGTTTTGGAGAAAACAAGTGAAATACCTTAGATATGTAATATCCAAAGATGGCAGAACACTAGATGAGGACAGAAAAGTAGCGATTTTACAAGCACCAAAACCCACAACCAAGAAGGAAATGATGTCCTTCCTGGGTACGACTAATTTCTGTCGGAGCTGGATCCCAAACTATGCTTTGGAATCTGCACCTTTAACCGACCTGATTTTTAAGCAGCCTATGGCAGCACAAGATTTAATACAATGGACATCAGAAGCAGAATTAACTTTCTGCAAGCTAAAACAATTAATAGCATCATCATTAGATTTAGGATTACCAAATTATTATAAACGTTTTTTCCAAACTGTAGATTACAAGCAAGGTTATGTGACATCAGTATTGACTCAACAGCATGGGGACAAGCAACGCCCCATTGCTTATTATTCATCACAACTGGACCCAGTGGTGAGGTCTCTACCCCACTGTGTACAAGCAGTAGTTGCAGCTGCAATGGCAGTGCAGGCTTCAGCCTTAGTAGTGTTATTCCACCCTCTCACATTGAGAGTGCCTTATGCAGTCGCAATCATTTTACTGCAAGAAAAAATAGCATATCTTTCCCCTGCTAGGCATCTTTCTTGTATGACTATATTGCTGAGCCAACCTCACATGACAATTGAATGATGTACTACTTTGAATCCATCTACCTTGCTCCCAACTCCTGTGGATGGCACACCCCATAACTGCCTGCAGGTAATTGAGCAAAAGACACTGCCTAGAAAAGATCTCATGGATGTTCCCTTGGATAATGCCGAGGTGACATATTACATGGATGGCTCATGCAAAAGGAGTCCTACAGGACAGAACCTAACAGGTTATGCAGTCGTTTCTGACACTGAGATTGTAGAAGCGAAATCTCTACCACATAACTTATCTGCACAAGTAGCAGAGTTGATTGCCTTGACACGGGCATGTACCTTAGCAAAGGGTAAAAGTGTAAACATTTTTACAGACAGCCAGTATGCTTTTTCTACTGTACATGTTTTTGCACAACAGTGGAAGAATCGAGGAATGGTGACATCTACTGGCAAACCGATTAACCATGCACAGTTTATTTTAGATTTGTTAGATTCCATTCAGTTGCCTCAGAAAGTAGCTATTTGTAAATGCATATCTCATACAAAACAACAAGACAGGATTTCAAAAGGCAATGCGAGAGATGACACAGCTGCAAAGCAAGCAGCCTCAGAAGCAATTTTTTTGAACGAGGAATTACAACCTTCTGAGGTTTTAGACTTAGAAATGTTGAAAACAATGCAGACACTTACTACACAGGCTGAAAAACAAAAATGGAAAAGACGAGGAGCAATTCTCAAGGAAGGGCTGTACATCTCCAAAGAAGGAAAACCAATATTACCATCTAATTTATTTAGATATGCAGCTTTGTTGAGCCATGGGCAGAGCCATGTCTCAACAGGGGGGATGGTACAGTTAGTGAATCGGGTGTTCGCTACGTATGGGTTTTCAAACTACACTAAAAACATTTGCCTGTCATGTCACACTTGTAATAAACATCATGCACAAGGGGCATTAAAGCCCAAGCAAGGGAGTTTCCCTACACCACTGTATCCGTTTCATACCATCTGTATGGATTTCATAGAATTGAACAAATGTGAAAACAAAAAGTACTGCCTTGTCATTGTGGATATGTTCTCCAAATGGGTGGAGGCCTTTCCGACTAGTAAACCAGATGCAGCCACTGTTGCAAAGACCCTAGTTAAAGAGATTATTCCTAGATTTGGCATACCGGAAAGGATCTACAGTGACAATGGTACACATTTCGTTAACCAAACTATACAACAGCTAAGTCAGTATTTTGGGATTTCTTTGAAACATCACTGTGCATATCACCCTCAATCTGCAGGGCTGGTAGAAAGGCACAATAGAGTTTTAAAGAATAAACTTAGGAAACTTATAACAGAAACACAGAAGAATTGGGTGTACTGTTTGCCCCTGGCACTGTTGAGCATGAGAACCGTTCCGAATGCAAAAGGACTGACACCTTTCTAAAAGATTTTTGGAAGAGCTTATTATATACCTCAGTGGAAACCTCTCATGCCTGCAGACCAGGAAGCAGATTGGACACTTGCAGACTACATGAGGAATATGCTAAATAACAAACATCTTTTACAGTTTAATTCTGTTTCAGATAAAGACCAAACTAACACCTCCAAAGTAGCAGTAGCCCCAGGCACTTGGGTCTGGGTGAAGACAATCAAAAAGAAGAATTGGACGACACCAAAGTGGGAAGGTCCATATCAAGTACTGCTGAACACGCCCACAGCAGTCAAGATTGCGGAACGATCACCTTGGATTCATTTGACACACTGTAAAGTAGTCAAAGACTTTGAACTTGATAAAACTCTTGTTAACACACAGCAGCAATAAAAATGACGACAAGACCTAGAGACAATAGGAATACTGAACTATTTCAGCAGTATATTCAGCAGTGTTGCATAATCATCTTAATAACTGCATTAGTGACAATGTTCTTTTTGCTGTGGCTTTTGCTGTGGCCTTTCTTTTCTTCAGCCACACCAGCTAGACTGAATAAATGTGATTCAACATTCATAGACTGGCATCCGAACTTTAACACTTACCAAGCAATTAAATATGTGTATGCTGAGACTTTTAATATTTCAAATTGTTGGATTTGCACAGCTATACCAACAGCATACGGGGGATTATTGATGGCTGCTGTCCCCCTAGGGGTCAATGAGACCTGGGAAAACTTGATTTTTGAGACTACACCTGTGAAATCTAGAGACAAAAATTGCATTATTTCTGCCTGTTACACAAACAGGAATTGTATGCTTTTTTTAAGAACTACACCATTCAAGTGGGTTGGAGTAGATGTAATGTTACTATCTCTTATAAATGTTATATTAAACCTAAAAATGCTAAAAATACAGAAACAATTTGTGGTGCAGATTATGACTCATACTTTGAGTCCTTACATAAAACTGTCAGTGATATACAACATAATCCTATTCTTTTAAAGCAACTATTATAGATAAGAAAATGTTTCATCCAGGGAAGGTGTATATCAATACTAAGGTAGAAAATTATTATTTCATATGTGGGAAAAAGGCATACAAATGGTTGCCTGAGAATTGGTCCGGCAGTTGTTTTTTGGGTTACCTGGTCCTGGCCATACGACACACTACAGCTTTGCCTCAAGGGAGAATTCAAAACTTCAGAGATGTCACGAAGAAACCAGAAAATCCTATCAAGAAACCTGAGAATCCAGTGGGACAGATCGTAGCAGGCTGGAGAAACAATAACTCAGTGAAAGACAAAAGTAAACTAGCACACATGGACTTGAGTGACACTATCATATCCTGGGCTGGCATAGCCCCTGCATATGGTGCAGTTAAATCAATTTGGGAACTGAGAAAGCTATCCAAACTTCTCGAGGTCATGAGCAATGCAACTTTTTCTGCTCTTGAATTAATGACTGATGAACTGAATGCAATGAGAACTGTGGTGCTTCAAAACCGCATGGCTCTTGACTTCACCCTAGCGGTGAGAGGTGGTATGTGCGCTTTAATCAAAGACGAGTGCTGTTCGTTCATTCCCAACAATAAGCACAAAATTAATGACCATTTGGAAGTGATCCAACAAGTGTCAGACATGACCAGGCCAGGCCCAAACCCACTGACAAACTTTTTCCAGAATTTGTTTGGGGGGTGGGGTTCTATCCTAATGAACATCCTAATTGCCATTTGTGTGGGATTACTATTGTTAGGGGCATGCATTTGCTGTGGAATTCCCTGCATGAAAAAATTAATCAAAGATTTTATAGACATGTCAGTTTCTGAGACTTTGTATCAAAGTACTGAAATTGAAGAACTATTGAAAAAGGAAACACTTTCATAAGTTTAAACTGAATGACTGTCTTAGCTGCAAATCCTCAAAGGAAGAGGTTAGGAGAAGAAAATAAACTGTTTATGCTTCTGAAATAGAATAAAAAGTATTAACAGGGGGAAAATGTTAGAAAAATATGTATTAACATATGTGTGCAATGCTTATTTTAATAAGGGAAGATTTAACACATTTTTAGTCTATATGCAGCATTAGTTTTATTTGAGACTGCAAATGTGCTTTTCTGAAATTATGCTTTCTGACACTGCAAGATGCACTCTGACCTAGTTTGCTAGCACAGCAAAATACATGTTTATGCCTTGGAAATGTACTGGAAAGCAGGTGATTTTCTGCTAGGTCAGGAAATTAAAAGGAGAATAATAATAATTTCTGTAGATCCATTCATTATAGACAATGCGCTCTGTTCGAGTTGATGAAAAAGTGCACAAGCTGCAAGATAGTTAGATATAAAGAACAATAAACTGCTTCAGAAATCTGTACTTGCATTGTGCTTAAATTAGCCATAGTACCTAGACTTGTAACATCACATAGTAAGAAAGTTATAATTGACCAGTGGTCATCAAGGCCATCCTGTTTACTGAAAAATCTTTTTTAAAACTTTGAAGAGTCAGCTCGAAGTATGGGAAATATCTATAAAATAACAAATTATGAACTGGTGATCTGCTACGTCAGTCGTAGTGGGCAATGTCTTGAAAGAAAGGTATAATAACTGTGACACTTCCTGATTTAGCCAGACAAACTCTGTAACTGCATTTTGTGTCTCCTTGCGCAAGAATAAAGTTACCTGAACTGAACCTTATGCTTTTGGTCTTTTTAAAGTATTTTTCTCTAACAATCAGTATTACAGGTGGGAGAATTTTCAAGTAATTCCTTATTACCAGATCATTCTGAGGACTGTTGCCTGTTTTGTAATACACTAAGAAAACAAGAATTAGCAAACACACATGCGTGCACACACACACACACACACACACACACACACACACACACACACACACTATTACTACTGCTGCCCTACTGCATTCAATGAATGAGCAGGCTCAGGAAAGAGATATGATATATATGCCCTTTGCAACATATTAATGAACACCTTTTAATAGACTGTAGGAAAAGAGCTAAAATTGTACCATACTACATTTCCCTACACAGACTGCCATGTAAGAATCTGTTGTGAGATCTGCCTGCTTAAATAACTACCACTGTTGAGTCTGTTGCAAGTTGTTTTTTCCCTTTACCAGTACAGTACTGGGGCACCCATGACAGGGAGGTCCATGGAAAATGACTTATTTGTTCCCCAAGTAATCCAATCCTGTACCCAGCCACCTCCACCCATTCAAGCACATAGACTCTGCATGTCACCTAGAGAAAGAGAGAATACATAAAACAATCATCCTTCTGCTACTGAACTTTCAATTCACTGACTTTCATTTCACTGACACCATTTCACTGAAATTCATTTCACTGAAACTTCATTTCACTGAAAGTTCATTTCACTGACAAGTATTATTACAAAGTAAATGGAATATGCCCCCTTCCCCACTGTAATGCGACCCTGGAGTTAGAATATATAGTTAGGGGTGTGTGGGGGGCAGAGCCCCCCACATCGGAAGGTGGGGGGGTGCAGCCCCCCACTTACTTTACTTTTACTAAGCAATATTATATCAAAACATAAGAATATCATATGAAATGAAGTGGGGGGCTGCACCCCCACACCCCCCTAACTATATAGTCTAACTCCAGGGTCACACTACAGTGGGGAAGGGGGAATATTCCATTTTATTGCTAATAATAGTTGTCAGTGAAATGAACTTTCAGTGAAATGAAGTTTCAGTGAAATGAATTTCAGTGAAATGGTGTCAGTGAAATGAAAGTCAGTGAATTGAAAGTTCAGTGAATTGAAGTGAACCCATGTATGTATATACAGATCAGTAGATAGGTAATGCCAGATAATTATGAAGATCTCCTTCCTTGGCCAAAAATAGAAGGTTTTACAAATGCCACTTTTGTGGCAGAGACAAACTGGAGAAGCACATCTACATGGTGGACAAACTGGTGTTCACACCCTGAAATGTACCCATCATGCAGTAGATAGCTTCTCCAAGTCAAACATGTCCAGAGTGGTCATAAGCAAACATGCCATGCTGCAGAGAGAAAGTTGTCATAATGAAAGTAAACACTAATTACTTTATGCTATCGTCACTCAGAATTTGGTCCTTAGTCTGTCAAATGATGATATTTTGACTGTCTAAGTGTGGGAAAGTCAATGCCACCTTTTAAAGAGTCTACTATACCCCCACTCCTCAGAGTTAAAGAAATTTCCCAACAGGTTAAATAGTGTTTTATAGAAAGGGTAACCTAGTTGGGAATAGGGTCCATGTTTGATGCCTTTCTAATTCTCTAGACCTTAGTCATTAAAAGCTGGCATTTTCTACCAAAATTGCTAAAAATCTGCAGGATTATTTTGCTAAAAAAATTAAACATACACCCTAGAGGTACACTTGAGTTGGTCCAAAAATTGCAATTTAATCCATACACAAATATGCACAGTTAAGAGCTTTTATCTGTAGAGCAGGAACTTCATCAGAACAAGTAAAAACATTTCTTTGTCACAAAAGTCAAAATGTAACATGTCTATCCTGCAATATATCACAAAAATTTAGTTTTTCAATATCTCCTCATTGAATCATCATATAACAACTGTATGCTCTTTGGTTACTTCACTCCTCAGAGATGTGCCAGAAAGTGACAAATTTTATGAAGAACAGACCAAAAATCTAAGGCAAAAATCTGGATATTCTCTGAAAATCTGGATAGTTGAGAGGCATGAATCCAACTCCCATCTTTTCTACAATATGTCCAAAAGGGAATGGGAATTGTTATTTGATTTATATTCTGACCAAACTTTGTGGGTTATAAAGGGGGTATGGTCATTATGACTAAAACAGATTATATTAATAAAATGTTGTAGTTGTTATATGATGATTCATATGAGGAGGTATCAAACATGTCGTAGGATAGACGTTACTTTTTGCATGGTGATGCAGGGGCAGATTATGGGGCAGATTCATCAGGTATTGGTTGTGAAAGTTCCTACCATTTTTGTCATCCTTAAGTTACATAAAGATTTGACAAACCCCTTTTTTATAACCAATTATGGATGTTACTTGGTCTAAAACATATCCCATTGCCAAATATTTGGATTCCAAACTGAAAGATGGTGTCAACTCACTTACATACTTATGTAAAGACTCATGAGAGTTTTTGATTAAATATGGAAAGGTGGTATATAGTGATTCTTTATTGTTTTGTATTATCAGTGTGAAAGATCTTTATACAGTGATTCCAAACAGGTTAGGCTTGGAGTGCCTTTATGAATTTTTAATTGAAAATGTGTGGGTAGATGCTAGAGAGGCAAATAAAAACTTAACTGATTTAATGGATATTGTTTTATCTTGCAACTATTTGTTTTTTGAGAATCACTTGCTTAATGAGAAGATGGGTGTAGGAATGGAAATGATTTGTGCATCTATATATGCTAACACTGTCATGGCACAATGGAAGAAAAAGTTTGTATTTAATAGTTCTTTGTTTCTTTGTGTGCATTTTATGCTAGATTCCTGGATGATATATTTATTATTTGGCAAGATACTCCATCAAAAATAGACCTGTTTTTGGACTATATTAATAACACTATTATTTTTTTAAAGTTAACTAACATAGTAGTACTTCATCTAACTATTTGGATGGGTTAATTTTGAAGGATTTTGATAACAAAAGACTAGTGTTGAATATTTTTAAAAAGACAACATACATTAATTCTATGCTTCATTTTATAAGTTGCCATCTTACACATCAAAAGACAGCCATAGTAAAGGGTCAGTTTGTCAGGCTGGCTAGAATGGTGTCCGAATGAGAATCCTTTCTTACTGAATTCAACAAACTAATAAATATGTTTACCAATGGGGGATATCTTATATGATTTGCATACTCCCTTAGGCATGAAGTGGTTAGAAAAAGAAAATCTGTTTTCTGTGACCTTAATTTATGGGCAGGGGGACGACAAAATGTATCGGACAAATAATGGTGTTAAGAATAAGTATGAAAAAGATATGTCTTCCTCACTTGACAGTTTTACTATTTAGAATATTTTGGGAAAAATAATTGGGGGCTATTTTATGTTAATAATTATTTGTATGAAAAGGTTTGAGACCCTCAATACTTTATAAGAGGGACAAATGTTTCAAAGACTTACTAGATCAGGGCAAGGGGACTCTGAACACAACTTTAAGGATGGGTACATATAAGTGTTCATGTTCCCAATGTTACACTATTTTGGTGAATGCCAACATATGGTTGCAAGGCTGGTAGGTGACCTCGAAAGGTTGCTTTAACTGTAATACTAAAGGGGTAGTGTATATAGCTAAATGCCAATAATGCCCCTCTTTTTATATGGGTAAAATGAAGAGAAAAATAAAATAATGTATTTATGAACACCTACATGATATCACTAAGTTTAAGGATAGTAATGCTCTGTATAAACACATATTGAAGTTTCCCTCACATTGTTTTTTTTATTCTTTATTGTGAAGAGGGTTGATAAAGCCCCAAGGGAGGACCATTGACCAATATGTTAGAAAAAAGTGAATAGTACTGGCAGATTGTTTTACATGTATACATATGCCCTGGACTTGATGACATGGTTTTACTAGCTTGTATTTTAAACTGTGTGCCTTTACTTTCTACCATGTGTATGGGTTTATAGTCAGCTGTTTGCTACTTTATCTAGTTTGATATGGTGATTTTTTTAATTGTTTGAAATGAATTTGTGCACTTGGTAGGGTGAATTGATTGTTAATTTTCATTGGTTCATTTGTATCATGCACCTCTTTGGGGTATTATTTAAACAGGATGTGACTAAGAAATTGTTTTTAGTTGTTCTGATGAAGTTCCTGTTCTAGGGGCAAAAGCACTTAACTGTCTATATTCCTATCTAGATTCAATTTTATTTTTTTGGACTGACTCATGTGTGCCTCTGGGGTGTATGATTTGTTTTTGAAGTTTTTTTTTCACCCTGTTGAACACCATTTTATGTCTATGTAGTTCTACATTATTTTGCTGTTAGCTTTTTCATTGTTCCACTTTCTCGGTTTTGTGCATGATATCTCAAGAAAATAATGAGAAAAACGTCTTCACAGCAACAAACTTTATAAGATTTAGACTGCATGAGACTGGAGGAAGTCAATCTACACAAATTAAGTCTGTCTCTGGATAAAGCTAATATGGCAACTTAAGAGACTTATATGAGATTTGCATGAATAATGACTTTACTTCAAAAAACTATGTCCACGCTCACTCACTTTGCAGACAGAATTAATAAAGAAACTGCTGAGATAGAGAATGCTATGTTAACTCACTCCTACCACCGCTCCAAAACATACTTGAGTATGAGAGAAATGAATGATAGGATGTGATCCACAGAAGCTCATCTGGAATTGGTAGAAGCAAAAATTATTAATGTAGAAGACATGCGAAGGAGAAAGAATTTAATATTTAGAAGAATTCCAGAGAGAGACAAAGGGGATGGCCTATACTCTAATGCATGTATGATAAACAGACTTAAAGAATGGACCCAAATTCCATCTGAAGGCATTAATGTAAAAGAGCAAACATTGTATTCCTTCCCCAGGGGAATGCAGATGTTCTGACCTGTTTCAGACTATTTTGTCACATATGCCTTGAAAATGAGGAGTCTGTCTGCCATGTTGGCAGATGGCAATCTGTTAAGAGCAAAAGAACAATAAGATTTAAGGTCACGGATAAACACAAACCTGGCAAAATGTGTTTTCCTCCACCCATATATTAGCTTTGCAAGTGGTATAGGCAGAGATTCCATTACTTGTTCCCTGCCTAGGAGAAGGTTAATCTTCCGGGAAAATCAGTCACCTTTTTCTCCTCAGAAGATGGACTGGTTAAGCTAGTTCAATCAACTTATTTCTAATCTGGCTGTGCAATGTCACTTCCACAGTTACCAGAAATTGTGCATAATAAGCTTGTGAGATGTGCTATATTAAGGAGACCCGAATCTTTCCCCTTGTTTATGAGAAGGAATTAAGAATGTCAAAATAATGTGCTTGTACCTCCTCATAACAAACAAGCAATGGATTAAGGGTTATCAAGTTGATATAGGAACCTGTTATCTATCTTTTCACAAGTAAGTGAATGGAAATGTTGACTGGGATGATAAATAGGGTGAAAGTCGACTGGTCACATGTTGATCTGATTGATTAATCCATGATGGACTGTACCTCTTGTCTTGTGAAGGGAATGTATCTATTTACTAGCATGTGAAATATAGCAATCCCATCCATCATGCATCAAAGGGTCTATATTAAATCCTCGAAGAGCGTTCCATCGAACACCTCTTCATCGATGCATAATCAGCGAAGTCACTAAACTGTGAACATTCACAACAGCGAATTCTTTCCTTGGGAAAGAAATCGCTTGTCCTCAAAACACAGACACATCACTGCAAACATCAAGTGGGAGTCTTTACCCCCCACACCCCCCAGTGTAGTGGGCTGTGTCCCCCCACACACCCCTAACTAAATATACCAACTCCGAGATTGCACTACAGTGGAGAAAATGTCAAAGTAACAGGGATAAACAAGTGATTTCTTTGCCAGGGAAAGAAATTGCTGATGCGAATTTTCACAGTTTAGGGAATTCACTGATTATGTGTCGATGAAAAGGCATTCAATGCAACACCTCTTCGAGGATATCATATAGACCCACATCAAAACAGTATCTACCTAATGTAAATTTCAATTACAACTTAAGAAATAACCTATTTAATGAAGCACAATGCAAATATTACCTGAATAATAGTATTAAATAATCACACCTATTTGGAAGCTGGCCAACCATTATATCTCTAGCAGGATATAACCCATATAACTAAGGCTACTGCAGCAATGATCCTTTGAACATCTACTGTTACAGTAAGTTTACTTACACAACTGTACTTTCCAGATGTTTCAACTGCTTCCTGTCAGATTTTCATCTACCATAAAACCTTCAGTGATTTATCTTCTACCTTCTCTGTTTCTGTTATACCCTCAACCCTTCCTTCTCTCCTCTGTTATCCTGTTTTCCAATCTATGCATTTCTTCCTGTCTACTAACTGGTATATAACAATGACTCTACACAACAAATTGCTTATTTTATGATTGTTAAAAATAACTCTGTCAAATTTTACTATGTACATATTTTAATGCTCTTTTTATTTTTTTTTTCTAACAATGGATAAAAAATATGTTTGTTGCATGTCATACGGTATTTATCAGCAATCTTGTAAAACTGAACTGGGCGTGAAAATATAGAAGTCCTAAATTCTTTACTCTAGTCTTAGAACACTAAACATTTCATTTTGGATGACCGTGTTTTACATTCAATCATGATTTCTTTGACAAGTGTATCCTTAAGAAGGACAGAACTCTTACTACAAGGGAATCTTATGTCTTAAGCTACTAACACAGGCCTAGACCCAGTAAACCATCCAGTTCTAAGGAATTGGAATTATCTTAATCGCCTCCTTTGAATAGTACAAATTTTCTTGTATTCCAATTTTCACTTTTCTCGTCATTTGTTTAGTATACAAGTTAGCTTTTGGACAGGTATGTCTAATGGCATGAGCCACAATACTACACTGGTATGAAAAACATTGTCTCAGTTTCAGATTTCTATCATTAATATACACTTTGTTGCATTTCAACAAACCTCTGCAAATATTACATTTCCCACAGCTAAGCATTACTTCACTTTTTTTTTCCATTGGAGGTGATAGCTTAAAATACAGAAGTTCTGCCAAATTTTAGGTCACTTTAAATGATAAAAATAAATAAATAAAAGCAACACATTCACTTGCAGTACTGTTGCTCTCGTATCTCACTGGTTTAGATGGTTTTCTTGTTTTTTTTTTATTTAATTCTAAACTAACAGTAAAAGGCTGATGGTCTCAGCTGCAGTCAGCTCCAGGTCTTATTTTTGCTGTCTGTAAAGAACTGCTCCATTTCTGACTGCATAGTATATATTCAATCTGATTTGGGTTTTGACCATCTGATAGCTATTCGTAAAACCATCTATAAGGCTGTCAAAACAGAACATTTACTGACTTGGCAGTTTTACCTGTACTCCAGTGTCAGACCTGATCCTTATTCCAGCTGTTCTTTGACTACCAACTTCAGGGTTTCTATAATCTATGATGAACCCTTTATTTGTTAATATCTCCACTCTGTAGTGATTGAAGCCCAAACTGCTGTTTAGAGAAATGTCACACATCTGTGCTAGCAGGAGGAGCATAGCTTATGGACAACATAGATGCACTTTAGTTGTCCGTACACAATATTCATTTGAAACATTTTTTTACTAAGAATCAAAATGAACAGTACAGTTGCTTACGCTTGCCATAGGCTATACAATAGAAGGAGGAAACTAGTTTAGAAAAAAAGCAAATCCCAAGAAGGAAAGACATCCCTGATAAGTATCAGTAAGAAACTAAGGTCCCTCATAAAATCCTCCAAGGCTAACTTTGAAAGAAAAATAGCCAAGGATTCGAAAGATAACCACAAAGCCTTCTTTAGCTATGTCAAGAATCTAAGTGGCAACTTTCAGATATGCTCTGAACTAATGCAAAATAGCACAAAATATACTGAACCCACTGATATTGCCAACATCCTGGCAGATAGATTCAGTGCAAGTTTCACCCCCCTCACCCCCAAAAGGGCCCACAACAATACCGGAAAAGTGTAGTGTCCCAGAAATCACAGACGCACAGGTGAAAACAGCCCTTTCAAAAGCCAAAAGCACAGCGTCAATGGGGCCAGATGGTGTCCTAGGCTGCATCTTGCATGAACTACAGAACGAACTAACCCCCCACCTAAAAACACGGTTCAACCTCAGCCACTCCACAGGCTACGTGCCCATAGAATGACGCACAGCAACGGTTATTCCACTCCATAAAGGAGGGGCCACAACTGACCCTTGTAACTATCACCCCATAAGCCTGACTAGCCTGGCCTGCAAAGCTATGGAGTGCATTATCATGGAACTCATTAACAAAGACATTGGGAACCTCCAAACACTTGACCTGACCCAGTTCAGCTTTGTTAAGGGCAGATCATGCCTACTAAACCTGGTTGACTTCTTCGAGACAGTCAACAAGGCCATAGATGAGGGGAAGGTAGTTCAGAGAGCCTACCTTGACCTCGCCAAGGCTTTTGACACCATTTCCCACTTGGGAATTGTAGGAAAACTCACCAGTCTGAACATAAACCCCTATGTCATGAGATGGGTTGCCAACTGGCTTACAGACTGAAATCACACGGTAAGAATAGTGGGCTCCAGGTCCGACTCTAAACCAGTCACAAGTGGTGTCCCACAAAGCTCGGTCCTGGGACCCCTACTGTTCGGCATATACTTCTCAGAAGTACAGGCAAATACAGGAGGGCTATGGCTAACCAAATTCCCCAATGACTGCAAACTGTGAGCCATAATTGACTCTCCGGCTGACACGGACATTCTCCAAAAGGGCCTTACTGAGATGGACACCAGGTGTCAAAGTCATTGGCTCAAGCTAAATGCCAAAAAATGCATAGTCATTCCGTTTGGGAAAAACAAAACACCCATGAATTACCACATAGGTGGCAGCCCCCTTAATACAGAAGTGGTAATAAGAGATCTGGGGACCCAGGTAGATAGTAATCTCTCCTTTGACAATCATATTGCCAAAGTAGTTAGGAAATCCTTCTATGTAGCCCATCTAATTACTAAAGGTTTGTATCTAGAAATAAAGAGGTTATAGTGCCCCTCTACTCATGACTCATCAGACCCATCATAGATTACAATGACCCATTTAAGATGTACCTCACAAGACACTTCCAACAGCTAGAAAGACCACAAAAGTACTTCACCAAGAGGATTACTGGTCTCAAACATATGTCCTATGCAGCCCGACTGGAAAAACTCCTGCTGTACTCAGTGGCATATTGCTTACTCAGAGGTGATCTCTGCCTGACTTACAAAGCCATGTCCAACTCAGAACTGATGGACATGCTCCACTTAAAGAAATCCAAGTCACTGCGAGCCACTCGCTCTAGTGAGCCAAACCTCGCCACAACAATAAATAGAACATGTTGGAGAGATAGATTCCTGTCATAGAGTCTCCCCATGCTTTGGAACAAAATTCCTAACTACATTAGGCAGAGCCCCTCACTAACACTCTTCAAGAGAAACCTTGACGAGTGGATGGGTAACAGAAAATACACCCCTGGGATCACTTCATTGGCTCTTCTTGACAGAGGCTCAGTTAATTAATCAATGATGCGGTGAAAGCTGACACACTCTGGCTAGGCTTATAAATGCCCTCGGGCAGATAGCCTAGTACCTACCTATGAACTTATGAACCTACAAACCTATGATGTCCCTCGTCACTGCAGGTTGAAGACTGAATTCTGACTGCACTAAATGCATTTCTGACAATCTAGACGGAGTGTGACTTCTAGAACCTTTAGTTCGCAATGCATATCTGGCTGCTTTGCTCTTGCTTGTCAGAGATTGGTGTAACTGACTGCTGACTGGCTACACATAGTGAAATTTTTGATGACGTCCAATAGCCTTACTGCATTTTCAGAAGAAATTCTTTACTCAAACACATAATGAGAACAACTATTACATTTGTAATAGGTTCACTAGGTTCATAGGTTTATATTATTAACTGAATAACTTGAACTCCATAAAGGAGGGGCCACAACTGACCCTGGTAACTATCACCCCATAAGCCTGACTAGCCTGGCCTGCAAGGCTATGGAGTGCATTATCATGGAACTCATTAACAAAGACATTGGGAACCTCCAAACACTTGACCTGACCCAGTTCAGCTTTGTTAAGGGCAGATCATGCCTACTAAACCTGGTTGACTTCTTCAAGACAGTCACCAAGGCCATAGATGAGGGGAAGGTAGTTCACAGAGCCTACCTTGACCTCGCCAAGGCTTTTGACACCATTTCCCACTTGGGAATTGTAGAAAAACTCACCAGTCTGAACATAAACCCCTATGTCATGAGATGGGTTGCCAACTGGCTTACAGACTGAAATCACACGGTAAGAATAGTGGGCTCCAGGTCCGACTCTAAACCAGTCACAAGTGGTGTCCCACAAAGCTCGGTCCTGGGACCCCTACTGTTCGGCATATACTTCTCAGAAGTACAGGCAAATACAGGAGGGCTATGGCTAACCAAATTCCCCAATGACTGCAAACTGTGAGCCATAATTGACTCTCCGGCTGACACGGACATTCTCCAAAAGGGCCTTACTGAGATGGACACCAGGTGTCAAAGTCATGGTCTCAAGCTAAATGCCAAAAAATGCATAGTCATTCCGTTTGGGAAAAACAAAATACCCATGAATTACCACATAGGTGGCAGCCCCCTTAATACAGAAGTGGTAATAAGAGATCTGGGGACCCAGGTAGATAGTAATCTCTCCTTTGACAATCATATTGCCAAAGTAGTTAGGAAATCCTTCTATGTAGCCCATCTAATTACTAAAGGTTTGCATCTAGAAATAAAGAGGTTATAGTGCCTCTCTACTCATGACTCATCAGACCCATCATAGATTACAATGACCCATTTAAGATGTACCTCACAAGACACTTCCAACAGCTAGAAAGACCACAAAAGTACTTCACCAAGAGGATTACTGGTCTCAAACATATGTCCTATGCAGCCCGACTGGAAAAACTCCTGCTGTACTCAGTGGCATATCGCTTACTCAGAGGTGATCTCTGCCTGACTTACAAAGCCATGTCCAACTCAGAACTGATGGACATGCTCCACTTAAAGAAATCCAAGTCACTGCGAGCCACTCGCTCTAGTGAGCCAAACCTCGCCACAACAATAAATAGAACATGTTGGAGAGATAGATTCCTGTCATAGAGTCTCCCCATGCTTTGGAACAAAATTCCTAACTACATTAGGCAGAGCCCCTCACTAACACTCTTCAAGAGAAACCTTGACGAGTGGATGGGTAACAGAAAATACACCCCTGGGATCACTTCATTGGCTCTTCTTGACAGAGGCTCAGTTAATTAATCAATGATGCGGTGAAAGCTGACACACTCTGGCTAGGCTTATAAATGCCCTCGGGCAGATAGCCTAGTACCTACCTATGAACTTATGAACCTACAAACCTATGATGTCCCTCGTCACTGCAGGTTGAAGACTGAATTCTGACTGCACTAAATGCATTTCTGACAATCTAGACTGAGTGTGACTTCTAGAACCTTTAGTTCGCAATGCATATCTGGCTGCTTTGCTCTTGCTTGTCAGAGATTGGTGTAACTGACTGCTGACTGGCTACACATAGTGAAATTTTTGAAGACGTCCAACAGCCTTACTGCATTTTCAGAAGAAATTCTTTACTCAAACACATAATGAGAACAACTATTACATTTGTAATAGGTTCACTAGGCTCATAGGTTTATATTATTAACTGAATAACTTGAACTCAGATAATTTACATAATATAATTAGAATTAGTAGTTTTTACTTCATCTTGATGCTAGCTCCAGCAATAATCTTCTCATTGACAATAACAATTTTATCAGTAATGAATTTATGTTGTTTTGAGCTGTAAGGTGGCACAATTTCTCCATTTAGGTTCTCAGCAACTATACCTTCTCTGAGGAGTCTTCATATCCTCCTTGTGCCTGTTTGGGGTTTTGCCAGGTTCTTTGGTTTCTTCCCACATCTCAAAGATGTACCATACTTGAAATGATGATCCTCCAAATTGCATCTGCATTTGTGTCCTGCAAAAGGTGATGCCCTGTTTAAGATTAATTCACTGTCATGCAGCTACAGAGTGGTGGAATAAGATTCATCTCCTTACCTCTGTAAACCTGAATTGAATTAAGCAGTTTATCAGGGAATGAAATAATTTAGTAGTATGTCTCTGTACATATACTTTCACTTAGTCCCAGATCATGTCATAACTGTCATGATATAAAATGAAAGAAGTAAAAGTGTTAATTTCATGGTCTATATCCTTAGTATCATGGGGGTCTGAATACTTTTGTAACAACTTTGTGTAATTAGGTCCAGTGCAGTCATTCATGCCTATCCATTCCTTTAATAGTTCAGGATTGGTGCCCCCCACCTATACTCATTTTCAGTATCCAGCACTCATTTGGAATAACTATAACATGTAAGTACCTTTTACAGACTAAACACTGCCTCGAGACTTGTTAAAACCCTGTCTTGAAGTACTTCATTTTATTGAGTTTTTCGAATTCATAATCCTTACCAGATGGAGCTAATAAATGTGGGAAGAATATGAGTTCCAATAACAGATAATGCAGACAATAAGCTTGTCTTTGTGGTGAAGTGGGATGAAGCCTTTGCTATGACCCAGATAACATGAGTGTAATTAATAGCTTGGACACTGGAAAGCTGGAGAGAGAAGATAAGAGTGAGTGACCCTGGCTGACTGACCCATCCTAGGGGGTGAGGAAGTGGTCCTGGCTTTCTGTTTAGCTAAAGGCAGCAGTTGGTGTTACATTCACACAGCACAGGTCTGCCAACTCATGCTGCCACATACAACTGTGCTTTCTGAGAAAGTCAGCATGTGAAAGTACACTTCTTGTAACACTCATTGTAGCTTAGGAGAGACACCAAACAGAGGTAACACTTCAAGGGGAGAAGCTAGGTAACTCCATTCACAGCTGCCCTACTCTCTACTGCCTGACTTTCACCATGGGTAATTAATGGACAGTACTGAGTGGAACATATATCTCTCTTCTAGCTTAGGGATGCTTGCCCCTCACTCCCAGTGGGTAAAATTAATGAAGACATCTGGCAGGTCTGGCAGAAGAGCAAAAAAAATATTTTAAGGCAGTTAACCACCACATTTTAAGGCTTTGAGCTGTTAACAAATATGATGCAGTGGTCCTAAGTTTTATTTTTTCTGTTTCATGAAGCAAACGTCTGATGATTGTGCTTAGGTTATCTGCATCAAACTAAATGTTACTGAAAAGGTAATCATACAAAGGACAATGGTTGTGGTACTAGTGATAAGTGTTTAGTTTTTTTTTTTTTTTTTTTTTGCTATAGTAATGGCTAACCATAATGAATTTGACCATGCAGCTTGAGAGGTCATGTTTAGTTAAAAGGTGTAGCTAAAATGCTGTTCACAAAGCAGTTATAAATAGCACCATGATCATGATTTCTAATAGAAAATCTGAAGTAATTAAATTGGGCTGCTGTTTACTAATATACTACATGGGGGAAATTATAGATCACTATATGAAGCAAAAGGGTGCTCTGTAAACACACCTCTCTAAAACAGCTAGCATACATTTCTTATACAGGGTGTATACTTTTGCTGTGTGGCATGACATGTAATGTGCTGAGATTTTTCCTCTGAGCACCTAGTATGTTAGTGTACAAGGGACTATATGAGTGACCTAGTGCACTTGTTGAGAATACTATTGTATAATCTGCCAGTAAGGGAATCTATACCTGAACTGGAGGTTGAAGGGATAAAGCCCTGATTAAGACCCAGGTGAGCTGTGTTTGATTAGTGGCTTGGGCACTTGAAAGCACATGTAGGGAGGAGGAGTGTGCCTATCTTATGAAGGTGCATGGTGGGTGGACAGCCCTTTCAAAGGCAACAGCTCAAAGTGAGAGTGATCACCTGGCTAGCTTATGGGAGGACTAGGAAGTGAGCTGTTCTAAGGATCCAGTGCTGCCTCTTTCTCAAACCACCCTTCCTTGCCAACAGTTTGAAAATGTGTATATCTGGATTCATTGATCTGTGATCATACCAGCTGCTGATGTTTTATTCCTTGTCTCAGATTATTTATAATAAATGACATAATAATTATACAAATCACTCTAAAGATATAAACCCCCCAAAAGAAAAGAAAATATGATAAAGGTATTTACAACTTAAATCAAGATGATGAATATTAAATACTGAATATTAATTAGGCACAGAGAAATGCAAAGAAAATTGCACAATGAAAAAGCAAAATCAAATGGAATTTTGGCTTGCACCTGTGTTAAAATAATGCACAGGATTAAAAAAAAATGAATCAGATATTATGCAAGAAATAATGCTTGTTATAGTGGGCATTATGGGAAAATAATGGACTGCCCATTAGTGTTATGAGGCCCAATGCTAGAGGTGGAGGACCTTCCAATTCTCTGCAGTTATGTTATTTTCCTATAGTACCTACCTTAGATGTCATTAATGCACTAAGAGAATGGGCTACTGTTTTAATAAATAATACACAGTACATTATCCTCTATTTATACTTTACTTTTTTATTTGTTAACATTGTTGGTATAAAATAGCACCTTGCCAGTTCATCAATATTTTTTCTGCATTGTTCTATAGCCATGCTGTAAATCTTGCTTTAAAACAGTCATGATAAGAGTAGGTGGGAGTAGGACATGGAAATTGCCAGAGAAAATAATATGTCTAATGAGCTATATTGATTTATAACTATGTTGATTGATGATGGAAATGGAAATATCATGCCAGCTGCTTTAGTTTGTTTTGTGCATGCTTTACACTTTGTCCAGTAGGTATCCTTATAAGATATGTCTCTCTCTCTCTTTAGTTGTGTGTGTGTGTGTGTGTGTGTGTGTGTGTGTGTGTGTGTGTGTGTGTGTGTGTGAAATATTTTCCTCAGTAGAATTGTGAGTGTGACTGATACATGATTAGCCTACAGAAATTAGTGTCTTACTCATTTCTTCTCATAAATGTTACATTTCCATTGGGAATGAATGTGCACGTTTGTGTGCATGTGTGTATTTATGTGGCTACATGTGTGTGCATGCATGCATATATCACTGACACATATACTGTATTGTCAAATAGCCCTGTCTCTTGATTTGAGGACAGTATGCTGGAGTTCTCTATGAATGTATGCTTTGCTGTTGTTTGTTTTGATTTTGATTGCTTTAGTTTCTATTTTATTATTTTTTAGTTGGTTTACATGAGAGCTGTATTTACTGGTTACAAATATTTGTCTAATTTCTGCAATGGTTCGCTCATGAGAAAGCTTGGTGACCACATCACTGGAAATACTTTGATTTGGTTAACTAACAGCCAGAAAATGACTCTGTTAAGCATTTTTGCATTTGTTTTCTGAATAATAATGTATTATAAATTCTAGATTTGCACTTATTTTTGGCTGTTGTTGTGATCTAAAGTTATGAAGATTAGGTTTACACTGCTTGTGATTACTTAAAAAAACAAAACAAAACAAAACAAAAAAAACAGAAATTGCCCTGTTCTGCTATTGGTCAGAAGACTGTTTGATTTTTTTTTTTATTTCTCTACCTGGATAAGTTAGACATGTTTGTGTACTGCGTGGCTCATTTTCTCGGAGCTTCAGAATACAAGACAACAATACCACTAGAAATACTTTGGTTTGGTCAACTCCCAGCCTGAAAACAACAGTGGCTTGTATAAATGCCGGTAATACTTCCGCAGTGGTGCAGCGAAAGCATTGTTGCCTCACAGCAAGAGGTTCTCCCGTTTGATTCTCGGCTTGGGTTGGGAGTACCTTCTGTGTGGAGTCTGCATGTCCTCCCCGTGGTTGAGTAGGCATTCAAAAGACATGCATTGAACGGGCGTGCCTTCGTTGAAAGTTGGGCATCGGGCTGGCAACTAAACACCATAAAAAACAACTGCCAATCATTAGTGGACCGGAGTTCTGCTGTTGCGACCCCTAACCGGGAAAAGCCGAAAGACAAGAAGCTTATTTTTCCTTATGAAACCAGCCTTCTAATTTTTTTGAGTATCTAGTGCTCTGCAGTTGCATGAGAACCCTGTGGTTTGTGCACAGAGGAACACTGCGGTTTATGTTCAGACATGGATTATCATTCTTACACAGACAGTAATCCAGTAAAACATTTCAGAACCTCACTGATACCATTTTTCCAGCAGCCCACACAAATAAACATCTGGAACCATGTATTTACACTTTACGTCTGCCTCTCTAGCCATTTTGCTGAAAATGGGTATCCTGAGAAAATGAGTAATTGTCTCATATTTACTGACAGCCACCTAATGCTTAAACCATCTGATACAGTGTGAGAGAGACATAGTTATACAATGTAAGTGGAGGCAAGGCTCTTTCATATAGCTACTAGAAATAAATTAGCTGTCAGTAATGCACACAACACCACACTATATCTATCACATGCATTATAGGTCAAATGCATAGAGACACATATGCTGAAGTTCTTAAAAGTAATCTACCTAAACTATAAAGGCTTCCCACATGCATCTACAGTAACAAGAACCCTCAGCAACCTCAAAACCACAATTCAACAGTATCTGCCATAAAACATGCAACTATAACTTGCAGTGTCTCAATTTGAAAGCTCATAAGGCTAACCTCCACACAACCCAACATTGTAGTTTTAGGATATCCCATTCTAAGTCATACTGATGAACAACTGATGAGGCTGAGCAGGGACAGTGTCACAGTCTGTTGCCTATCACTGGGCAGGATTTGCCACATCACACATGCACATAAGTCCTTGCACCACAAGTACACATATGACACAGTCAAAGTAAATGACCTGGTATGCAGGTCCCTAGAGTATATGAAGAGAGACATGATAGAATGTGTGTCCAAAGCAGATGTGAACCTATGCCTGAGCCTTTCACCAATAATGGTGTCACACCATGAACAAAAGATGATTAAACATCTACAATTGGCTTAGCTTTTGATGTCATTCAGAGGGATATACAATATATATCAACCTGGGAGGAGATGGTAGACAGTCCTACCTGTTTTGCCAGGGATGGCCTGCATCTATCCTCCTGAGACTTTCATATATTGGCAAAAACCTTATCCACCCCCATAGTACCTTTTTCTAGGTAAAGTCAGTCTTCTAAACTTTCCAACTGAACAAATGAGAATCCAGGTATTATGAAGGAATTGCTGTATTAGGAGCCTTAACAAAAAAAATAAGAAAGAAAGAAAGAAAGAAAGAAAGAAAGAAAGAAAGAAAAATGCATTCCCTACAGCCACTCCTTATCCTGGAAAGCATCAGAATATATCATCATAGAGACCCGTTTCAGGACTAGTAATAGTGCCACATCAGTATAAAAATTCAATGTCTCCTACACATTCAAGCCCACTGCACTAGATGATGTCAATATTGGCAACAGGGTCTCTATATCTGAAAAACAAAATTTCATCCCTCGACTTGTTAGACAGGATAACAACCTAAGACTTTTCTATATCCAACTTACCATCAACAAAACCCCATGTCACATTGTAGCTAAATATAGGGCCCCCTCTATGCCCCCTTTACATCGCCTAACAACATGTATGTCCAGAGAGTTCTGGATTTTACAAATACAAATTCTTTGGACTAGTTAGGCTGTACCTCAACTAGGGGAGACAAAATCCTGGACTTTGGTTCTCACCAGTATAAGACAGCTCTGTTCCCTATCAGTTGTAACCTTCCTATCTAGTCAAATTAGACTATAAATCAGTCACATTCACCATATGGCTGAAGCCAGAAACATTGTCTCACAATTCAGTATTCAGAGATTATACTAAAGCTAATCTACTAAAATTGAGTGATTTATCCATCCACAACCCTTTTTCCCCACATGGTTTCAGGGTGTCACTTCAACAGGGACAATCTTCTATAGAAATGGCTTACACTTCCAGATGACTAGCCATTTCTATAGAAATGGCTTAAACTGCCTAATGACTAGCCTTGGCTTGGTAGATCTTCCACACCACACACTTATGGCCAATTTAAAGTATACAGGCCACCTACTGTATGTCTGTGGAATATAGGAGAAAACCCACATAAACTTAGGAAGGACATGGACACTCCAAACAGAAGGCACCCCAGACAAGAATCAAACCAGGGAACTTCTTGCTGTATGGCAACAGCACTTGCCACTGTGCCACTGTGCCACCCTATTAAATATACCTGACTGATGACTTGGCTAAATTCAACATTCCCTCCCACCTTGATGACCCCTCTGATAATGTGGAATCCTTCACCATAAAATTCTATGCACTTGTAAATAGCTGCATAGAAGCATTTATCCCACTCTAAAATAAATAGAATGCTAAATTCAAAAATAAACTCCTGTGAGGAACCAAAATATAGACATGCTCTACAACAAAAGGAAACAGCTCATTGCATTTTAATATACATGTAATGCTCCAGATACTAAAAACAGCTAATTGAAGCACCTATGACCCATGCTATATGTAGATGCCATTAAGGCATGTAGCTAAAGAGTAAACTCTAGTATCTCGTGTCCTCCCCATCCCTGTTCTATTTACATGCCACTCACAAATGAAATGAAGAGTCCTTCCTGATGCATAGGGTTTCCCCTCCCGATCTTTGTTCTGTAATGAAATGAAGAGTTCTCCCTGATGCATAGGGTTTCCCCTCCCGATCTTTGTTCTGTAATGAAATGAAGAGTTCTCCCTGATGCATAGGGTTTCCCCTCCTGCTCTTTGTTCTGTAATGAAATGAAGAGTTCTCCCTGATGCATAGGCTTTCCCCTCCCAATCTCTGTTCTGTTATGTTCTAAGTGTTGTTAAGGCATGATGTTATACGGTCATCTATGGTGGCTAGTGTTCTCTCCTGACTCACATATTTGCAGTTAAACCTGGTGGCTAGTGGTCTCCCTGACCAAATGCTGCATTAATTTTTCATTACTATAGGGTATATACAGATATGATGGTGCTGACCTCCACCCACACCACAAACACATATTCACACATTCATTTCATGTACACACACACACACACACACACACACACACACACACACACACACACACACACACACACACACATACACTAAAGCACTCACACCCTAACACTACCTGACCACTAAGCTGCCCAGAACTTATTTCTATCACAATGGATGAATACTGGACATTTATATAGACTGGCTAGCAGCAACCTTGCTAATTTAAGCAGCTGCTTGCCAGCATAAATGCCTTACCACAGACAGTTCTAAGGGGAGATTACATGGTTAATTATAATATGCCTCTTCCCAGGGCTGACACTTTAGCATTTAGCATAGTATCTGGCACAGTTCACCAAGGTCCTGAACATGTTTCTGTTGTAGCACCATGGTAGGGCTGTCTCTAAATCAAAAATGCTTACTGAACACTCCTATGGAGGACCCAAAATATAACCTTTTTGAATCTGGCCTATTGTTATTAGATCTGCCAAGAAAAGTTAGGTGTGCTACTCTGGTAATGAGCTGTTTAGATTAATATTTGTCGGTACTAAGACAGTTGACCGATGTTACTTAGTACATGAACATTTGTTGGGATCCTGTACAACAATTTAAGTGTGAAATTGAAAAGTTTCTAAGTATACAACTAGGAATTTTATTGATTTATTTATTGATTTATTTGTTCTTTGTTGACCGGGTTAGTCCCACCAGGCTAGCAGCCTTTTTCAGTGGAGGCTATAGGTAGTATTTATGCTACTAGGGGAAATTTATCTGGGGCATCTGGCAACTTTCCCTACTCTTTTTGATAGGTGCCATGTGATCTTTTACATCCACTTGAGCTACCACCAACTTAGGTAGATAGGGCCTCAGTTTACTGCATCATCCAAAGGACAGTTTGTGGAATTATTATTGAAAATGTGAAATATGAATTGATAATGAAGATTTCTAGAAAGCATTTTGTAGTAAACAGTTTGCTACAGTTTGAGAGAAGACATTTTATTTATTTATTTCAATAAAATATGTTGAAGGAGGGCTGGGGCAGGAAATAGAAATGGGACCTGAATGGCTGGGGCATGAGAGAGAGGTGGTGTGTATATAGTATAGCTGTCCACCTGGTTGGTGCACCAATAGAAGAAATGCCTATTTTTTTTTCTTTTTTGTTTACTGTTTAATGGAAAAGCTGTGGGAGGAGGGGGTGTAAGCTGATCATTGCGATCACCTTATTGCAGTGATTTTTTTTTTTTATTCCTCACTTGAAGAGCTGAAGGGACAGGACACTGGTTTATAGTACTGGCCCAGGGTGCTAGTTAAACCAGCTATACTTCTAGAGTAAGAGTTTGTTAAGGGCATCAAATAGCAAGGGTTTTCTAAGGTAAGGTATAGTGTTAGAGTTAGCATGCATTAATAAGGGGGTATGCCCCTGTCCATCATAGTAATGTATATCAATCTTAACTTCCCTTTAACACTAGCTCTACAAATTACCTTAGAAAAACAATTACATAGCAAGCCTACTATTAAGACAAATTTCATCTGAATATTGTGGAAGGGTTATTGTTATATGATCTGAAAAGGAAACTGTTTTGTTTTCCTTTTGAAATATTTTTTTGTTTTTTGTTATTTTTGTTGTTTGGGTAAGTTTATTTTATCGTTTTTCCAACATTGATCAATTGTAATGTGATTTTTATGAATTTCAGTGACTTGTCATGAACCTATCTATCTATCTATCTATCTATCTATCTATCTATCTATCTATCTATCTATCTATCTATCTAAACTGTTCCTGCACCCGAACTAATCCAGTGAAATATTTTATTTATAGACCTAATGAAAAGACATTCAGACATTGTTTTCACTGTCTCTATGGCCTCATCGGTGCATATTCTTTGATAAAGAACACAAGTACCAGTACAAATACCAAAAAAAGCAATTGTGTGACTGGAGTAACATCAAGAAATAAATTCATGGCTTCCTACAAAAACATAATTCACATGTATAATACATACAAAAACTCAACATCAAAATATTTTTTCTAAAATATAATAATAAACAATCCAATAAATATTTGCATTATTATCTGTTTTCAGAAGTAAATGGTTGAATAGAAATATGAATATTTAGAGAAGGGGGGAGAGAGAATATTAATGTTGATACCTAGTGCTCAAATAATATAAATAATCCAAAAAATATATATCAGTCTTAAAATTAAAAATAAAAATAGTCTACACTAGAAAAATGTTTGAAAAATACAATAAATACACAAATAAGAAATTCTAAGTTAAGTTATCTCATTTAATCCAGTTAGATAAGCAACTCCCAAATGTATAATCCACATATGTTCTTTCCTATCTAAAGTATTTTACCAGACTGATTTATGTTTACTGCCTGTGCCTACCCTGTCAGTGCCTATAGAAAGTAATGTCAATGTATGGTGAGTTTATGATTTATGTTTACTGCCTGTGTCTACCCTGTCAGTGTCTATAGAAAGTAATGTTGATGTAGGGTGAGTTTATGATTTGTGTTTACCGCCTGTGTCTACCCTGTCAGTGCCTATAGAAAGTAATGTCAATGTATGGTGAGTTTATGATTACTGCCTGTGTCTACCCTGTCAGTGGCTATAGAAAGTAATGTTGATGTAGGGTGAGTTTATGATTTATGTTTACCGCCTGTGTCTACCCTGTCAGTGTCTATAGAAAGTAATGTTGATGTAGGGTGAGTTTATGATTTATGTTTACCGCCTGTGTCTACCCTGTCAGTGGCTA